>NW_021604665.1:8031786-8086143 GCF_004785775.1 Grammomys surdaster | reverse complement strand
TCTCTCTCTCTCTCTCTCTCTCTCTCTCTCTCTCTCTCTCTCTCTCTCTCTTTTTTTTTTTTTGCTTCTCTCCCATGTTCTCAGATACAGGCAGCCAGATACATGGTTTGCATCTCAAAACTCCTTCACCAAATACTACTGAACTGTGTGATCAGCTCCTACCTTACTAGAAGCAAATCAAGGCCACAGAAAACTGTTGTCAGACTTTCTCAGGCTCTCAGCCAAGACTTTGGGGCTGCTGTTTGTGTCCGTCCAGTATCCAAGGGGAATCATGTACCATATTTAGCTGCTGTGTCTCTTATAAGTTCCTATTCTATAAACATCATTTCAGTAGTCAAAATCTGTAGAACTTCAGCTGAACTACACTGACCATCTTTCTAGGCTTCAGACAAAATAACTTTTAATAAAAACTATTTATTATTGTGCTTGTGTATATGTTGATGTGGTGGGGCACATGTGGGGGTCAACTTTGTGGAGTTGACTAACTCCCTCCGGCCTTTACCTGGGTTCCAAGGACCAAACTAGGGTTTCCAGGTTTGTCTGGCAGGTGTGTTGGTCTAGGAAACCATCTCCCTGGTCCACAAAAGGCTCTTTCTACATCAGCAATGCTGTACTCTAGCCTTCTTTGCTTTCCTAAGAAGGTATTAATTTTTTAGTTGCATTCATTGTTCTGTAGTTTTACAAGTTTCCTTGGTAATCTATCTCTGGTACTTACTGTGTTACTAGCAGATGTATCTCCCCTTGTGTAGAAGCAGAAGTGAGTTAGCTAGAACTCGAAGTAAGTTTGCTCCCTGACCAGTGTCAGATTCTTGTGTTACTTCTTTTCTTTTCTGCCCACACAGCACAAAAACCTCCCTTTTCCCTCCTCCCTCCCTAGACTTACTCTTTTAATTTTCACAATTCGACTTCACAGCAACATTAGATTGGTTCTGGCGCAGGCATTTTGATGACCCATGTCCCCAATCATTATAGTAACTAATAAAAGCTAGAAAATGACTCTTATTCCATGAGTCCGATTCCAGCGACGCCCGGAGAGCTCAGCTGTATAAATAGGCAGTACAGTTTTTGCTGTGTAAATTTTGATCAAAGGGAAATGCGTATACCATTCAGTTGAATGTTTCTTTTAAATTTAATTACTTCTGAATGTAAACCAATAAGCAGAACTAAAATGGGATTGGTAAAAATGAGGCTATGATTCAAAAACAGTGAGAGTCCCTGGTCCCCCCTAGAAGTGTCCCTAGCACCTTCTGCAGGCAGCTTTGAGTGGAGCATAACGTATGGGACAGATGTCATGAGAAATAGATCTAAGCCCATATTTTCACAGTTGTGATCCAATTACGAGAGGATCTAGAAATGCCAGCTTTTACTGGGGTGGTGTGTGTTTGTGGGTGGGGGGGATAAGACAATGCTTCATCCTAAAGTATACAAACTAAAATTTCTGTGTTAACATGAAACTTAAAAGCTGTTCCCATGATTATGTTTATGTTGTTGAATTAAAATTGTCATTTTTTAGAGAATTTTCATTTTTCTTCTGAGCTTGCTGTGGGTCCAACTCATTTTTATTCTGTAACAGTTTTCTGACCTGGACCTGTATTTTCGTCATGTTTGGACTAGGTGTCTTGAAAGCAAGTATTGAGAGACAGGAGTGGCAGACAGTGGCACTGTAAGAAAATGCCTGAGACTAGATAATTTATAAACACTAGAGATGTATTTTTTACTGGCCTAGAAGTAAGAGAGTCCACATTCAGGTGCCCACTGGTTTATTGAAAAGGGTCCTTTCTCTCTGTCCCAATGTGCTTAATTTATGTGGTTGAGTATTTGCCTATATGTACAAATGTGCACTGTATATGTGTGCTTGGTACCCAAGAACACCAGAAGAGAGCGTCAGAATTCTTGGAACTGGAGTCGTAAATGGTTGTGAACAGATGTGTCAGTGATGGGAACTGATCCAAGGTCTACTGCAAGTGCTGCAATTGCTTTTAACTGCAGAGCCATGTCTCCAGCTCCTCTTCTGTCCTATTGAGGTGACACGAAGAAGTCTGTGTCTTCCACAAGGCAAGAAGAGTAGAAAGGGAGATAAGAATACAGATCAGAAAGGAAGGCCTTCCCTTGTCCCTCTAATAAATCTGTTAATTTCATTTGGTAGGACTTCCCTTTTGGCATAATCTCATCTTTATGGTTTGGCCTCATGTCTGTATCATGGGTTACCTAGAACACATATTGTAGTTGGGGATGACCTTGAATTTCAGATCTTCTTCACTCCACTTCTCAAATGCTGAGATCACAGGTATGCACCACTATAGTTTGCAAGGTGCTCTTCAAAGAACCTAAGGCTTTATACACACAAAACAAGTGTGTCTTAGCTTAGCTACATCCTTGGCCCCAAGGAGTGGACTTTTGAAAGTTTCTATCCTGAACAGGGAGAGATGGGAAGACAGAAAGTAGGTTTTTCTCCACTCAGTACAAACTCAGCATCCTCCCCCAGGTCTGAGAGTTGCACATAGAGTGCAGACCCATGAATATCTCTACTCTCTTCAGACTAAGCCTTTCTTGAATCAGAAATCATCTCACTATACTCTAGGGAGATATACAAGCACCCCCTTGTTGTGGCTTGAATGTGTTCCCTCCTGCACTTGGGGTATCTTAAAGGGGCTTAGGAGCAAGGGGTGTAGATGAGTTGGTAGTATGCTTGTGTAGCGTGCATGAGATTGTAGATTTCATCTCCAGAACCACATAAATTAGGCATGGTAGCCTACATAACAAATTAAAGACCAATCAGAGCTACATAAGATCCTGCCAGACCAAATTAAACCAAACCAAAAGCAAACTGGAAAAGGACAGTCCACTCTGTCTCATCCTTTGTTCAACAGATGATTACCTGGAGCCTACCTGCCTGTTTTGTGCCCATTTTGTTCTGGCGTGGCAGACAGATCAGTGAGGAAGACAAGTGCCTGGGCCCTAGGCATGCTCATCTTTGGGAAGAGGGAAGGTTGATTGACAGGTCGATGTGATAAATTAACGATTTACTGTGTTAGATGGGATGTGGCTGAGAAGGAATGTGAGGTTGGTACTGCTGATGGACAAGCGGGAGCTGAGCTTAAGGACTATGGCCAGCCAGGTCTCTTTAATTGATGTGCTATTTGAGTGAAAATTTGAAGGTGGTATGGAAGTTAGCTTTGTTGTTCCAGGCAGAGGGGATGGTTACAGAAGGGGCCCTTTGGTGGGAGCCATGCCCTGGATGGTAGAGGATTGTCATGGAGGCTGCAGTAGCTACTTGTGGTGACATGGTAGAACTTGGTGTAATAGGAGCTCTGTTGATGGGTTGGTCCAGGAAGGGACTGGAACTTTGATTCCTGTTCCATCTGTGAGTGTGACTGGATTATGCTTTTTTTGTACAGTGAAAGGGGTTGGGGAAGGGAAGGGAAGGGAAGGGAAGGGAAGGGAAGGGAAGGGAAGGAGATGTATACATGAATAATATGTGAGTGTATGTGTGTGTTCCAAGACTAGAGGAAGATATTCGGTCCTCTGCTTTATCCCTCTTTTTCTTTTTTTGTTTTGTTTTCAACAAAGAATTTCTCTGTGTAGCCCTGGCTGTAGTGGAACTCTGTATGTAGACCAGGCTAGCCTCTAACTCACAGAGATCTGCTTGCCTCTGTCTCCTGAGTACTGGCCCCCAACTGAGATTTTAATGGTCACTTGGTTGGAGATAGACAGTAGATGGGGTGCTCAAGCTCTCTTCTCCAGTGGAGGTATAATGGCATTAGAACTGGTGGCTTTGGAGTAAAGTGAAGCATACAGCATTTGGACAGTTGTATAGAGGCCAGAGGCCACAGGATATCCTAGTGAAGTAATCGCAGGGTTTGAGAGAAAGCTAGAATTCAGTATTGACACACCACGATTTATAGGGGAAGAAGAGCAGAGTGGTTATAGACTGTGATTGGGAAGGAAGGGGTGGAGCTTGTGCTATGGAGACAGCTAGTTCCTGGTAGGTTGAACCTGGTCCTGTAAGAAAGGCTATGAAGGCAGGTAGACACCCAGGTTTGGAGAATGCCAGTTAATTGCCACAGAGCAGATTGTTAGTTCCACCTCTGGCCCCCAGGCTCTTAGGGGAGTGTGTGCATTGTGAGGATATGCATTGTGGAGCTCTACAGCTGATGCCTTGCAGCTGGGCTTTTAGCTTCCAGGCTTTGGCGGCCAGGGGCGCTGCTTCCCTGAGCCCACAAGAAGCTCTCTCTCTGTCTCTGATGGAAAGTAGCATTCCGGTGGGATCTAGTCCACTCTTTCCAGTGTTCTTTCTACCCTAAGAGGCAGCGACTGTCCACAGTTTGAATAAGTGTTTGACAATGGAGAGTCCACTATTTTTGCTTGTGAGTCTGCATGTGTGTAGAGGCCATAGGTCAACCTTTGGTGTCATTCTTTAGATACTGTCTACCTAGATGCCCCTTATTGCCTGACATGGGTCTTTAATGGGCCTGGAACCTGACAAATAGGTGAGGCTGGCCACTGGCGAGCCCGTAGGATTCACCATCTCTGCATGCTTGATGCTAGTATTACAAGGATATTCTCCTCCTGTACCTGGCTTTTCCACAGAGGTTCTGGCAGGGGACCCAGCTCCTCGTGGGAAGCTGCTAGCATGTTGGTGACTGAGCCTGCTCTACAGTCCCCTTGCTCCAGTCTTTCACTCACTGTGTATCAAACAAAAAGTTGAATTGCATTCTTCCAGCAGACTTCTCCCAGTACCTCCCTGTCTTAGATGGGTGTTTCTGAAATGCTTCTCACATAGGGCTATTTAAACACTTCAGGAACTTTCTCTTAATGGGTTTGGGAGCACTGTAGTCAAGTCATGGCAGCAGAAAAGAGGAGGCTGGGCTTTCTTGCTCTCTTGCTCCAGGGAGGGTTAGGATGTAGTTTCCTAGCCTCCCACTCGCTTGCAGAACATTTCTGCTCTTGGATCTTTTCCGAAAATGGGACGTGGGTGGGGTTTTGTGTCCCTTAGCCAACATAAGAGGTCATTGTGGGGCCAGGTGTGGGCTCCACACAATGGGCCTTTCCTCTGTATCTTACCTCTGAGGCACCACTGGGAGGCATCCTAGCACAGTGCGAACCAGCTTTAGCCCAGGTTCCTCCACTGGATTCTGTGTGACCTTGAACATGTAGTTTTCCATCCCTCAGTGCTCATCTGTTAAGGAAGTATGTCTACACAATAGTGTCACTGTCTGGACACTGCCTTTAGTACATACGTTAATGCTGGAGAAATGACAGGAATCATTGTGACCGTCACCACTCTGAGCCCTCTCCACTCCCATCTGAGGCTGAAGGTGGCTTTGTTAAGTAGCTTCATTAGGTATTAATTGGATTATTAAGTTTTCCTGTATTTATGCCTACATATTCATGCCTGGCTTTCATATCTATACTTGCCTATATCCATGTAACTTTCTCTTTTAAAAAACTTTGGGATTATATTTTGTAGTCATTGAAACTTGTAGAAAATATTCCCCCCAACTCATCATTGTAAGTGATGATATAGGCCACCCAGATGAAAAATCACTTGCAAATGGAAGTTAAGAGCAATCCAAGGGGGGGAGAAAAGAAGAAACCACGAGACCCACCTCAGTGTTAAAACAGGACCACAGCAGCAGTGCATTAAACAAACAAACATAGGAACAAAGAAACAGATCTTGATGTGTGTGCTTGTGTATATCGCTGTTGTGATTGTGGGTGTATTTGTGCCATGATGTATCGGTGGAGGTCAGAGGGCAACTTCGGGCATTCATCTTGACCTTTCACCTGTCTGAAATAGTCTCTTGTTGCCACTGTAAATGCCAGGCTTCCTGGGGAGTCTCCCCCATTGACCTCTGCTTGTACCGTAGAAACATGGACTTTCAGAGATGCACTATCAACCCTGGTACCCACACTTTACCAGCTGAGCGAGCTATCAGTTCCCTTGTACCAGAGCCCATGTTTTTCTAGCCCGAGTTGACACTGGCAGTGCTTTGCATTGTTTGGGGTTGCATGGCACAGACTAAGCTGTTTTGGGGTGGGAATAAATATTTTTTCGATTAACTCTACAACTTGTAGACTTGTAATCAGGAGCAGCTTATCAGCAGCGTTTCAAACCCTGGACATTCCACACGAGTGCCCCGTGGAGGAAATAGAGCTGTCCGTGAATGCTTTCACAGTTGAATTCCACACACATGAATTATGACAAGCAAGCTGGCTGTGCTGGGGTTTGTTGTGTCTGCTCTGGTTCCTACTTTTAAAGTTGTAGTTACATTTGGTCATTTGAAGCTTATTTTCACAGTCTGGCCAAGCCAGCGGGGTCCCAGGGCTCTGCAGGGGACATAAACCGCTGGCCTGTAAGTCGGAGTGCTCAGTAGATAAGCATTTCAAGACAGCATTGCATCATACAAAAGAACTTACGGGCTTATTTAACATACACTATTTGACTTAATTTAGATATTTAATGGAAAGAAAAGCCCTTTATTATCACCAAAGGAAGGAACTGCCAAACATTGGGCAGCTTGGTGGAAATATTATAACCGATGCACAGACTGCAAATGTATTTCCTCAGCTTACATAATGGGGTGTTTAATAATGGTTGTTTCTTTGAATTTAGCACACATATATCAGACATTTGCACTTTGTAAATTATATGCTGTGGTTCAAGAAACTTCATTTATTAAAAAATTGGTTTTAATGAAGAATGTACTGACTTTTAAAAAAACGACGGTCACCTTTGATTTATGTCTATCTCATGGTCCAGGTTCCAAGCTCTCGCCAGGAGTGCTTTCCTGCCCAGCCTTTGTATAAACATAAACATGGGCCCAAGCCGGGTCTCCAGACCTGACTGGCCACAGCATTTATTGGTGGGTGTTTTGCTTGGTAGGTGTCCCTCTGCAGATATGGGGCTAGTATGGGTAGGGTTGACATCTACCTTGCTGTAGGGGATGAGTGGAGGTCTCAGGGGAGGCCCTGGCATCTTTTACCAATGTGTCACTATCTACCCTGAACACAGGTAAACACCTCAGCTTGGTGGTCTCCACTTGTACACCTAGAACTGGGAAGGTGGAGTTCAGTGGATGTCCTGGGGCGCACTGGCCAGCTATGGCACTGAATTGGAAAGTTCTAGGTTAGTGAAGAGATCCCATCATACAGGATCCATAGCATACAGATGGCCCCAGGAGCTTATTTACCCCAAAGTGGTTTGACTTTAGATATATCAAGGTTGGGGAGGCTTTTTTAATTATCACCAAAAGAAAGGACTTTGAAACATTGAGAGGTTGATTTGAAATGTTATAACAGATAGGCCGAGTGCAAATATCTCATCAGGACGTCACTTGAGCAAAGTGACACTGGAGATTGACCTCTGGCCTCCATAGGGAGGCACATGCACATACATGTAGACAGAGGATAAAATGTGATCACTGTGGTAGGTTCTAATCCCATGTGACATACACAGGGAGAAGACCATGTGATAGGTGAGAAAAAGACCCTCATGTATATAATTCAAGGAGAGAGGGCCTTGGAAAGGTCACACTTGCTAATGGCTTGGTCTCAGAGTTGGGGCCTCTGGAATGATAAGAAAATTAGTTTGTTGTTTTATCCCTTGGAGAAAATGAGGATGCTCACAGGACACACATCATTCAAAATCTGATTGCAGTGGTTAAATACTGTAAGGATGGCAAGAGAACACTTCCAGGAAGAAACTCCGGTGAGGACTGAAAGCGTGCACACGGACGGGGAGTTGTCATGCATGGAAGGGATAGTCACAGAGACCGGCATTGACAACTTGAGGGCTGGATATGTTGCCTAGGAGACTGTGTCTGTGATCTGTCTATTACTGCGGTGGCTCTGGAGTGTAGATGCTCTCAGTTCTCCTGTCAGTTGATTAGAGACACTTATGGAAACAGGGTCAGTGTCACCTAGGATGTTGAGAGCCAGCCTGTTGTAGACGTTGGTATGTGAAACCAAGTGTTATTCCATATATCTGTCCAAATTGTTTCTTCAGCTGCTGAGAGTTTGGGTTAAGGCAGATGAGACCCTGGGACCAATCCTGTGTGCGCAGATGTTAGGGCAATCTTGGAACCTTATTTGACTTTCATCTCTAGAGAGACATTTTCAGCCTTGTGAAGGAGTGACTAGAGTTTCTAAAGCCAGCGTGTGACTCTGATGGAGGTCGCATTCATGTGTACATGGTCATCCTCACAGTGATCCTAGGTAGTTTCCATACAGTTCTTTCACACAACTTCTGAAGATGTTCCTGCCCATACCTAGTCCATACAAGGCCCCTAGTAAGGCTAGTAAGCAGCATGCCTTCCCCCTGGACCTGACCATCATCTCCATCCTCCAGAGGAATTTGAAAGAGGGCTCCTGACATTGGGTGAGTGTGTGTGTGTGTGTGTGTGTGTGTGTGTGTGTGTGTGTGTGTGTAGATAAAGTAAGGGTCTCTCATTTGCTTAGAACTTGGCAAGTAGGCTAGACTGGATGGCCAGTGAGCCCCAGGGATCCACTTGACTCTCCCTCTCCAGTGGTCAGATTATAAGTGTGTGCCACCACACCCAGATTTTTTATGTAGGTTTTAGGAATCAAATTCAGGTTCTCAATGCTTACAAGGCGAATACTTTAGCAAATGAGCTGTCTCCCCAGCCTCCATTTAAAACAAACAAATAAAAAACATATTCTCTCTTCCCTCTTATTGCTAAAGTGATTTATGACAAGTGTGTTAAAAAAATTAAATGAAGGCAAAGTAAAAATAAGTACAAAGTCTTCGTAGCTTCACCCTAGAATGGGTTACTGCTAGCCTGGATTTCTTTCTTTCTTTTTTTTTTCCCCCAACTGCTTTTCCCATCTTTTATTTTCTACCTAGGAAAATATACTTAGTGTAGCTTTATATACAGTAACACCTTCATGAGGGGCCACTGGTAGGAAGACAACAAGGGCTTTGCCATAAGACTTGAATTTAAACTCTAGATGTCAACTCCTTAGTACTTGACTTTGATTAAGTTGTTTCTATGTTACCATTTTCTTCTATTAAAGTGGGGCTGATAAACCTTACTTCAGGGACTCTGGGATAGCCTATGGAATGGGCTCATTTGTAGATGCCATCATACAGCAGATACATAAAGACATCAACTTGAGAAGAGTAAATTTTTTGTAATACAGTTCTACTCCTTAGCAACATCATTCAACAAGTAATTTGGGAGGTGTCATAGGTCCTTCTACATCCTTGTTTATTTTGCAATGCTTTTGTAGTGTTTCTCATTATGAATCATAATTTATTTGGTTTCTAGTGACTCTTTTCTCAGATTTTATGTACTATAGATAATGTTGTGATATATCTCTTTGCAACTTGGCACTGAATTTCCCCCCAGTGACCACTATTTCATTAGGATCCATTCTGAAGGCCAGACAGGAGTGAATGGTTTTCTGTCTGCTGAAACAGCACTAAATTACCCTTTAAGAGAGGTGCCTACTTCTGCTTGGGAAACCTGGCATTTTTTTTTTTTTTTTAAACATTGATGGCACAAAATAAAACAGGCATAATTTGGGGCCCTTGATCCATATCTTGTATCAGAAAAAATAAAACAAGTCAGCAAACAAAACCCCAGCAACTCTTAGATTTGAGTAAGAGAGAGAAGCTGGGGACAGCAGTGTTCACTTCATTGTCCAGGCAGACACAGAAGTGCCTGTCGGCTGTATGGCCCGTCTGTGGAGGCCCTGGGCTCAACCACTGGCCCTGGCATCTTCTTCATTGTCTTTTTTTTTTTTTTAAGAAAAATCTTACTTATGTTATGTTAATGTGTGTATCTGAGTGTGTGTGTGTGTGTGTGTGTGTGTGTGTGTGTGTGTGTGTATGTATGTGTACACCATGTGCTTACATATGTCCACCAAGGCCAGAAGAGGACATCCCTGAAAGTAGATTTAGAGGAAGTTTTGAGCTGTCTCCTGTGGTGCTGGGAACTGGACCTGTGTCCTATGCCAGAGAAGCATGTATTCTTAACTGCTGAGCTGTTTCTCCAGTTCCTTCGTGTTCTTTTTCTGCCTGTCTGGTTGTTCCTCCACTGCTGTCCTGTGTGCGCTAATACCTTAAAGGGTTGACTTTGTTGGAACGGCTTCCAGGTAGAAGTCATATACTCTCATCTTTTTTCCCTTTTTTGGGCAGTGGTGGAACCCAGGACTGTCCACTGCCAGGCAACTTCTCAGGTCATAAGCTGTCATTCTGGTTTCTTGCTCTCTTCCTATAGACTCCACGCAGAAAGGCAAGGAGAGGAGATCAGGTGAGTGCTTGGGTGTGAGTCAGAAGGAAAAGAATCCCAAGGAGCCCACGTGCTAGAAAGTAACCCCTTGCACATCCTGATGGGCTGTGCAGCCCTCTCCTCACCCCCACTTTCCAGGGACTTGTCCTGTAGTACCTTCAGCAGCACAAGGGCATTGGTTGTCTTGGCTCTGTGTTTTCTTGCTTCCCAGGATTTGTTAGACTCCAAAACCAAGAGATTTTAGACCGTGGGAGGGAGTTCTGGAGCTCTGAGCAGAACTGTAGCCCAGCATTCCCATTTGACTCTGTCTCGGGAGCCTTTCCAGGCATACTCACATTTCCCAGCAAGCTGGGGGAGATTGGCCCTCCGTGGTATCCAGTGTTAGTAGAGGAGACCTGGCTTTCACAGCTGTGGCTAAGTCACTTGCTCACTTCTCCAGCCTGGATTTTTCCTTTCTGCAAAATGATGATGTTGACTTTTGCTGTTCTTGTAGGCATAGTAAACAGCAGGGTAACAGTCATGCGTGTGCATGAGTACATCATGCACTGCAGCGAGGGTTCCCTGTGTCCTCGTATTAGAACTGGTTGTTTTCTGTACAATACCCCAGTGGAAGCCAGGGCATTCCTTCTTTATTTCTTGACAATAGGTCTTTCACCCCTTTAAGTTTTTGACACTTCCCTAAATGATACCCACATGCTACTCAACAGCCCTTCTGGCATCCAGGGATGCAGAATGACGGATCCCATACTCCTGTCCTTGGCATGCACAATCTTTCTTTCTCAATAGCATACCGTGGGCTAGTCCTTTTCTTCTTATCTCTACACTGTTGTCCTGTTTATGGAATTTTCTGGAAGTTCTTTCTTAGTCATTTCATTACTCATGTGCTTTCTCAGTTTTAAAGACCAAGGAAAATGACTTAGAGGTTGAGGGTCAGAGAGTGTTTAGCTGGGAACTTGTTCTTGGTTGAGTCACCTGTCTGCTCAGACACGAAAGACTGACCCATGTCTGGTGACTCGGCTGTGGTCAGTGTCGCTAACTTTGAAATTTCATTCCTGAGTCTTTTAAGGGATGGAACCTCAGATTCTACTGGAGGCAGTTCCAGACCACTCCCAGGATCATGTGCTTGGGCTGATGTAGCCTAGAACTTTCAAAAGTTGTCTCCCTCTTGAGGCATGGTACATGAGTTGGTATCATTAGAAAAAAAATGGGGCCTAATGCTGTGTTTACACTGAAGGGAAATCCAGGCTTCTGCTATCTTGATAAAGGGGACCTTCCTGCTAATGTGGCATACACTCATCCGAAGGCCACTATTTTCCACCTACATCTACCTGAGCAGCAATCCGTGATGGAGTTCCTCGATGCGAGTGCTGGCCATGGTGAGCACCTCCACCTACTCTTGGCTCCTTCTCTCCCTGGTGCGGCATAGCCTTACAGCGTGTGGACACTCCCGAAAACACCTCTGCTTTGTGTGTTTGCGTTCTTGTGTCTGTGAGCCCTGGACATTAACCTCTATAATGGTGTCTCTGCCTTTTGCTGTCATTCTCTCTCTGTCTCTCTCTAAGGTCACATATGTGAACAAAGCTTGATAACTGTTAAGAGTGGTACCACAGCTAAGCGGGCTTCAAATTATTTATTTATTTGTGTATGCATGTGCATGTATTTGAATGTGTATACACACGTGTGTGAGGCCAGAAGTCAACATCAAGTGTCCTCTTCAACCTTTTTTTTTTAAATTTATTTTTTAAAAATATGTATGTGAATGCACTGTCTCTCTCTTCAGACATACCAGGAGAGGGCATCATCCCATTACAGATGGATGTGAACCACTGTATAGTTGCTGGGAATTGAACCCAGGACCCCTTGAAGTACAGTCAGTGCTCTTAACCTCTGAGCCATCCTTCTAGCCTTCTCCTAAATCTCTTTACACCATATTTGTTGAGACATCGTCTCACACTGAACTTGGAGCCTACCAATGCAGGTAGACTAGTTGGCCTTCGAGTCCTAGAGATCATCCTCTCTCCACACCCTCTCTACTGGGATTACATGCACATGCTGCTACCCCCAGTTTTATTATTATTGTTGTTATTGTTACAAAGTTTCACTAGTAATTCTTATTTTACACATGTGAGTGTTTTGCTTCTACTATGTGAGTGCCTGGTGCCTGTGGCGCTGGAAGAGGGTATATGTATGCTGATAATCAAAGCTGGGTCTGGAAAAGCACCTAGTGCTTTTAACTACTGAGCTTTGTAGGCCAGGCTGGCCTCAAACTCGCAGAGATCCACCTGCCCCTGCCTCCTCCTACCTGTTTTTAAGTCCTCTTCAAGCCCTTGAACCCACCCAGTGGGTCCTAGGGATTGAACTTGGGTCTTCATGCTTGCATAGCAAGTACTTTATCGACTGAACCATTTTTTCACCTTTTTTATTATTGTTGTTGTTTGGTGGTGGTGGTGCTGTGTATGTGTGTTTTGACTTTACTTAGACTTCAACTGATGAACCACTTTAGGAGTTGAGAGTATTTGTTTCTGCATCTGTTCTTTTTTTCTTTCTTTCAAGTAATTTGTAATAACCATTACCCTGTGGTAAGATGTCTTTTGTTTCTGATTAGAATATTATGCACAAAGAACTCTCTAGAAGCTCAGAGATGGTGGCACACTCCTTTAATCCCAGCACTCAGGAGGCAGGGGCAGGCAGACCAGCTTGGTCTACAGAGCTAGTTCCAGGACATCCAGGGCTATTCAGAGAAACCCTGTCTCAAAAGCCAAGAAAGAAAGAAAAGAAAAGAACTCTCTAGAAGAGAGATTTGGCCTGAGCACTCTGGGACTTGACAGAGAACTCCATAGAACTGTTGATTTTCTCAAAGATGTTTAGTTTTTTTTTTTTTTTAATGCCTTCTCTTGATTTATATTTCTCCCTTTCCAATGATGGAAGGAATTGTGTTTTTTTATATTCAACGCCAACTCAAGGTGGTAAACAAATTACATTTATTTCATCTTAACGCAAGTTACTAGCCGTCTTGCTGATGTTAAAGTAGATGGAAGCAATCACTCAAAACAGGTTACAAAAGAATGGCCACTAATCCTGGGTCCTGATTCCTTTCTGATGTTCCATTTTCCCTCTCTTATCAGCCGTTAGTTGTGTGAATTACATAACTTCTTCACAGAAAACACAATTGTTAAGAATTAGCATGGCTACCTCTGGTGCTGTGACTGACTTCCCCTTCCAGGTTCCTCCTGGGCACGAGAAACAGGTCTTCTCCTTCTCACCTTCTGCTGGGCTCGGCATTTTAATGTCTATTTTTTTCCAGTAGTATCTTCTTTTTTATCGTCACAGTCAGTATGGCTCTTCTTCTTGTGCAGTAGAGAGCCTTGCTTACCCACAGCCTAGTTCAGGCGTTTGAATAAAAATATAGGTTCACCACCCCCATGTGAAGACAAAATAATGTAATTTGTTTACCACCTTGAGTTGTTTACCACAGACTGGAAAATATGTTTTGAATTTTAAAGTGTGAAAAACTAGCTATCAAAAGAGCTCTCCCTTCAATAAACATGTTTAGAGAACAGGGCACAAAACAAAATACTTTATTATGATAAGCCTGGCCAATCAAATATGTTTACCACAGAAACCTTATAAAGGACCCAGATGGCAGCCAGCTCTCTGTTCACTTTACTGTCATTTCAGGCTCCCTTGGGCCTTAGGGACAGGGACACCACCTTCCCTGCCAGCAGGCTGCAAACCTTAGGCAACCCAGCTTGTCATGGGAAGTGGGGTGGGGTTCACACTTTGTGGTGTTGAATTGGATCATGAGTGGAAGGTACTTGTGAAATTGAGCCTGAGATCCTTGTGTTTCTTCAGTGGCCACTTTCTCTAGTTTGGCTGACAAGCAGGCTGTGGGGGCTCTTCCTGGCTCCTATGGGAGCCCCAGACGAGTATCGTATGTGAGGCCCTCTGTGCCCTGCACTATTGTATAAGTAGTGTATAAACTATGAATCATGATCTCCTGTCTCACACTCTTCTCATGAGCGAACTGTAAAGCTCAGATGGACAAAGGCTTCCTCAGTAAAGCACACGTGGCTTTCAGTATTCCAGGTACCAGAAAAGAGTATGAGCCAGTGCTACCTGAGGTATTAGTGGTGGGTACCAGCTTGAGGGAATCAGTTGGAGAGGAGTGACCCAGCTAGAAGTAAGTAGCTCAGTGGGAAGCTGCTAATCTGGGGAAGGTGTCAGGACTTAGGGATTTTAGGGGTAGAGCAAGCATGTGGGACAGTCAGACTTGCCCTTTGACTATGGCATCAGATGTGGAGGGAGTGGATGAGATTTTCATGAACGGAATGAACAGATCTTTCACTGCTGTGACAAATACTCACCAAGTATAATAAGGTAGAGAAGATTTATTTTAGCTCATGGATTCAGTCCATGGTCAGCTGGTTCCATCACATGGACCTCAGATGAGGGTGAACAGTGTAACCAGGAGATTTTGGCCAAACCAACCCCTCACCTCCCTGACAGACAACAGGAAGAGGAGATGAGCCAAGTCCTGCCCCCCAGTGACATACTTCCCTTAACTTGGGACCTCCATTTAATAACTCCCAGCAATCCCATCGTAATATACATTCATCAAGAGACTGTTGATTAAGATAGGACTCTCAGAATCCAATTACTTCCATCAGCACGTATAAGAGAACAGAGTACCCGTGGGGAGGGGGTGAATTTCTTTGAAACTCATAGCAACAAAATAAATCTATAGCGTTGAGATGAACATTATTTCAGTTGTCAGACACAAAGGAGCTTCCAGGTTACACCCACGGAGTGGTACAGCTAGGCTGAAGCACAATCAAGTGTGCAGCCGACTCTCCTGGATACTGCACTATATACTGCTTTGAAAATGCACCAGAGCTTCCAGGATGAGTAAGTTTGTGGTCACTGAGCACACAGGTCCTGAGTGCCTCATTCCCTGTCAGACCTGTTTGTGCCTTGACCTGGCTGTCTGGTGGCCACCTGAAAGACAGCATATAGACAGAAACCGTGAGCCTACTAAGAAGATTCCCCAGGACATGTATCTAGTAAGATGCCTTTCATATTGGAAGATAAATGGTGTGTGAGCTGGGGGCACAGTCTTCTTGCAGGGGATCACGGGAACAGGGGCTTTGTTCGATCCTGGCATCACAGTGTGGAAGAGTCGTGGAATCTTCCTGTGGGACCTCCACAGAGGCTGAGAAAAGGGAGGGCATTAAATTAGCTTCAGTAGAGGAGTCAAAGACTCGAGCTCTTTCTCCTTTATTTGTGTGATGGGGAGCACATGACTTCATAAGAAGAGGAACATGTATAAGGAAAAGAGCCAAGACTGCTTCCACTGGGATGTTGGTTTGGGGTGGGTTGGGGTGTGAGTGTTGAGAGGTACAGAGGTGTCTGGGAGGATGGGATGCTGCTGTGCCTCTCTCTGAAGAGGGGCTAGTAGAACCTGGAGCTTCTAAGCAGGGCTCAGCTCAGTAGGGATAAAGGCAACAGCCTTCAAATTTCAGAGGGAACATCCTGCATATTGTTTTGGGTGTGCATGTGAAAGAGATACATAAACAAACCAGAACAGTTCTGGTTAAGCCTGGGTGATGGAGAAAAGTAATTATATTCTTCCCGCGGTCTAATTAATCTAGTGGGTTCACTTAAAACCTTGTTTTTGAGCAAACATACCAGTACATCCTCTGATGAGTTGAAAGAATTCTTCGTAGAGTTTACAGGAATAGTGATTAGTTCTTAAGAACTTAATTGCCACAAGTATTGGTGCCATATGATCCATCTGAGTAGGTAAGGTCACAGTATTCACTAGGGGACCAGAACTTCAGGGACCTCTGCTTACTGCTTGTTCAGAGCACACCTGGGTTACTGTCGCGGCCCTAAAAAGAGCAGTATTATTGTTCTTCTCCTCCCGCCCTTCTTAGTTGAGGCAGATTGGCATTTTATTTATGAGCTGACAGCAAGCCATTTGTGGCGTTTTTCTTCCCCTTCAGCCGAGGTGCTTTTTGAACTGGGTTCACTGTTGTCAGAAAGTTATTCACAGGAGTGGTGATGGAGCCTGCTCCGCCCACCTCTGTTCCCTTTCTATTTTGGTGCCATTTGCAACAAAGGAAACGAAGTTAGTAAATTAGTGCAGGCTTGCAGATCTCGAAGGCTTATTCTCAGGTTGTGTAAGGGGTTAGACTCATGGGCCCATTTCTGTAGCACCTGGGGACAGAAGGAAACCGTCTGAAACTAAGGAGATGTCCTTAGTCAAGGGGCTCGAGATCTTCTCATTTATTCAATTTACACGTTTCATGAAACCCTCTTACTATCTGGTCGGATTTATAGCTAACCATTCGGCCTGTGTGTGTATACATGTTTCTATTACATGTGCACAAATTTGTAGATTTTGCATTCATAAACCCAGGCTGTATTTGATAGGCAGCATACTGAATGAAACTTTTAAGTCAAGGATTGGAAAGAAGGAAATGGATGGCTTATATTTCTTGTAAAGCAGAAGGGAGAAGGGCAGGGTGGGTCCCAGTCTGTACAGGGGAGACAGTAATTAGTATGGACTGCCAGGCAGGAATTGTGCTCAGTCAGAGAGGAGCCTAGTCAACCTACAGTGCCCAGTGGGAGCAGAGCTAGGGAAATGAATGTCCTATTACCACAGAGGTGACACCTGTCATTGCTTAAACCCAACTAGAAGCCTAAGGCAATCTCTGGACCCAGACCAAGTTGGGAAGTGTTGGACAGACAACATAGAAAGCCAGTAGAGAGCCACCACTGTATCTCCTTGGGGAAACATCTTTGCATATTACTTAGCCATGGTGTTCCTGCTGGGTCACTCAGTAGAGTTCCAAAGGGAAAACGTCTCCTTATCTTCTGCAGGAATAAGTAGACAGATGTCTAAGCGTCACAGAAGAGACTCTCATCAGGAATACCACAATCACTTGAGAACTTTCTAGAAATTCCCAGTCCCTATGCTAGATCAACCTTCAGACTAGACAGCTAGGGCCAGTGCATTAGAAAGCCCCATGTAGACCCTCTTGCTTGATCAAAATGGAGAGCCACCCCTGGAGGCTTGTGGACAGAGCCTCACTGGAATGTAAGCTTGGAAATGCCTCATGCATGAATTCACTGCTTGCAGTGTTGCTGGCCCCCAGTCCTCCCTTTCCGGATAGACTGTCTTCAGTAGAAATGGAATCCTGATTACATGCAGACCTTGGGGGAGGCCTGCAGTCACTCAGTGCAGCCGGTGCCTTTCATTTCCCCCTTCTCCTCTCCGCCAGAGCTATGCAGGGCGGTTCCCGGGCAACCCAGGCTTTGGGAGGTTGTTTTGAAAAATAGACGCAAACCCTTCCCGAGCTGTTGTTAGCTGTTGTTGTTTTCCCGGTGCCTGGCAGTGTTTGGTAAACAACTTGATTGCCGGGTCCTGGCCTCCAGGGAACCGCAGCTGCTCTTCCCAGCTCCCTGCAGACTTTTGTACCAAGCAGTGATTGCTTCAGGGGAAAATAAACAGGGAGAACAAAACAAGAAAACATCCCTGTTGTTTTGTTGCTGCCTCTACCTGTTTTTCCCAGAGCTGTTTTGCAACCAAGGGCCCTGGGCTTTGGTTCTTTTGCTTTAAAAAACAAACGAAACTGAAAAACAAAACAAGGCAGGCTCCCACGGGCCTCTCTTCTGTGTGGCTAGACAGTGGCATTTGGAAGTAGCCACAGGACTTGCAAAGCCTTGGAAAGAACTTGCTGACCACTGCCAGGATGCATGCATTTTTAAATATGTAAATGGAAAAGGGAGAAAGCTTCATTCTTTCTAATGACCCCCAGGGTGGTAATCTGGCTTTTCAAATCTCTAGGAAAACAGATTGAATATGGCACAATTAATGTTTGAGCACTTCTAGGCTCTTTCTAAAATATTTTAATGGGCTTTTAATTTATTGCAGCTCTTGATTAGCAGGTTGGAGCCCTGTTACAGCTGACCTCCTGGGCTCAGGCCTCTGTGGGGCTCTAGGGGAGCGGAAGAGAACAATGCCTCTGGGGCTTACAGCCAGAACTGCCCAGGACTGAGCTCCAAGTGCCTTGGCCCAGTGCTCAGAGAGAAATGCAGTGAGCTGCGGTTACCTGGAGTGTCTGGTAGCAACGAAGTGATGGAGGAGGCCCCTGTGTGGAGGGCAGGGATCTGCTTCTGAGGCTACTGCCATAGTTCAATTGGGCTGCCCCTGGCTTCCATGATTGTCATACTACAATGTGAGGAAAGAAGGAATAGGCTCGAGTGGGGCATGTGGTATTGTGGTGTGCGTGCGCTTGTGTGTGTGTGTGTACGTATACATGTATATTTAATTTTTTGAGACCTCCCCTTTGCTCTTTGAGTGCATTTGCGTGTTCCTCTCACCCCACTCCATCATTGTTCCTTGCCCTTACATACTGAAATCAAAGAACTGTCCTTCGAACTAATTTTCTTTTAGCTTGCCATTAATCTCACAGACTGTCCTTATAAA
Organism: Grammomys surdaster; assembly: GCF_004785775.1. NCBI lineage: Eukaryota > Metazoa > Chordata > Mammalia > Rodentia > Muridae > Grammomys > Grammomys surdaster. Next base: position 8,067,396 of record NW_021604665.1, on the reverse strand, counting down.
GAAGTGATAAGTCCCTTTTTGTCTGAAAGGTTCTCTTTTCACCTTCTGTTTTGAAAGATAGTTTTTCTGGGTATACAATTCTGGGTAGACAGCTTTTGCCTCTGGGCAGTGTTCTGGATAATTTATTTGGATATCTGTCTTTCTACGGTGGCTGTATTTTTTCATTTCTGGGGCTCAGGGCAGTTAAGCGTTTTCGTTAGTTACAGAGCTGAGTGGAGACAGTTTCTGTGTCTGTTGAATGCTACAAATCATCCTGAAACCAAACAGAACTGTCCCACAAACCACAGTGGAACTTGGTCCTTTATTTTTGGGTATTCCCGGTTATTCTTCTGCATTTTAAGTGGTGCATGTCAGAGTTGCTGAGTAGAGTCCCAGGCTGTGGCTTGACCCACAGGTGACTTGACTGGAAAGCTGCCCCAGTCACTGCCCTATCTGTCTACACTCTCTATGCTTTGGTGTTCCCTTACTTACTGCCTTGCCCCAGGCCCTTTAGTAGGGATTTAGACTTCTATTTCAGTTTCTAATTCCTTCTAAAAGTCATTGAGAACAGTTCCTTTAGAAAGGAATCAACTGACCAGAAACTTCCTGTGGTTAACCCCTCCCCCTCTGCTGTTCACTGGCACTAAGATGCCTCTGGGCTTCTGAATTGTTCTAGAATCAAAGACAAAAGAGTAACTTTAACCTTCCTTTGCTGCTGCTTTTTCTCTTCCCCCTCCTCCTTCTTTCTTCTCTTCCTCTCCTTCCTCCTCCTCCTCCTCTTCCTCTTCTTTTTCTTCTTCAACAATTCTGGAATTCTTCTGGGAGGAAAGATGTGCTCTTGTTTGTGGCAGTGGATGGTGTAGAAATCCTGATGTGTCTTCTATGTGCCTGGTGATTGTGGGTGCCCCTAGACTACAGCTTCTATGCTTTTTATACTAAAAAGGAGGTTTCCCTAAAGGATGGTGAAGTGTCTTCCATGAGGTCTTACAGCCAAGACTTACCTGAACCAGCCTGCTTCAGAAACCTGTGTCAGGCTTTAGGATATGAAACTTTGTATTTGTAAAGTATATATTTCTCAGAATAACCTTTACAGATCCCAATCACTGGGAGTCTCTGGGCCTTGGTGTCTAATATAATAAGTCTTATTCTATTCTATTTTATGTGTATGGGTGTTTTGCCTGTGTGTGTGCAACTTGCCTGTTTGGTGCCTGCACAGGCCAGAAGAAGGTGTCGTATTCCCTAGAGCTGTGGTTACATATAATTGTGAGCCACTATGTGTGTGCTGGGAATCAAACCGTGTTTCTGAAAGCACAGCCGGTTCTCTTAACCTCTGAGCTATCTCTCTGGCCCTGTAGCACAAATTCTATGAAATGGAAGAATGACTGTAACATCATTCAGACGGTATCTTCTACCTGGATGACCGTCAGTGGCAGTTATATTTTAGGAGATGCTCATTTACTAATTTTAATTTTGAGTCATTTGTTGATTTTACATTTGTATGGTGTGTCTTTTATGTGGCAGTGCTTTTCTGGGACTTTTGAAGTGCTGGACAAAGCTGTTGTCTCATGGGGTTGATAGTCTAATGAGGAACACAGGTGAATGAGTGAGGAAGCAAAGCTTCATAAATAATGCCAGCAGTTCTTGAGGAGGCAAATTGGACATTAAGGTTACAATATGTAGGAGGTGGGCAGGACAGACTCTTAAAGTAGCTGATGCCCACAATACTCAGAGATGAGAAAGACACACCACCTCCAACCTGTTAAGGAGTAGGGCCTCAAGGAACTGGACTAACTAGATCACCAGACTTGTGGCTCACTTTGAGCAGGAGGAACCCCTGCCTTGATTGTAGTGAGGAGTTGAATTGACGTCATATCAGGGAATTTGAGACAGCAGATTATGTAGGGCTCTTTAAACTGTGTTTGGATTTTACTCAGAGAATGAGGGACCAGCCTAGCATATGACTCTTTGCTATGTGAGGTAGAGTCCATAGTTTTGGGAACCTCTCTACATCTGGGAGATAATTTGAGGGACTCAAGGATATTTGTGCCAACTGGAATACAGGACTTGCCACTTGGTTTTAGTATGGTCTACTGTTGTAGTTACTGTATCTTCTGCAGTCTCAGGTCCCACTGTCTGTATTTTGAACAGCTTTCAATGCTACTTTCAAAGGTCAAGATGATTCAATCTGGAATACAATGAGACAGTTTCTCTGGAGTTGTGCTGTGGTCTGGGGAAGGAAGGGAAGCAGCCTGTGAATACCCAGGGAATGCTGTTTGCTACTGACTGCTAGTTTAATAGCGCTGGGTCCTTGTGCCAGAGTGAAAGTCTTTCTGAATGCTTGCAACACTCTGCCCACAGCCTCACTTTGGTGTTGATGACAGTTGGGCATAAGAGTGATTCATGTCATAAACCTCTTAATCATGATGTTTAAAGGAGAAGCTAATAGTTGAAGTTCTTTAGAAATGTTCGTGCTTTATGATAGAGAGACAAAGAACAGTAGAAGGAGGTAGGTAAGCTCAGGTTGATACCTGTATTTGCAGCTGACAGGACAATACTCTCAAGATGTTAAAAGGCATACAATTGAACAATGACAATTCTGAGGGCAGACTTGAGGCTCCTCAATTCAGTACAGTGTATCTTCTCTCTCAGTGGAAATACCTATATGAGTGTGGTCCTTGCAGAACTCAAGACCATCTGAAGATGAAAATAGAATTATTTTACGTAAAGGATTATAACTTTTTCTCATTAGTTTCCTTTTGTATGACTATCATCATCTCAAATGATTTTAAATCATTAATATTTAATATTTTTGGCATGATTTTTTTCATCCTTTAGCAAGAGCAGTATTTAACAAGAAAAGGTGCTTTAATATATATGATTCAAGTTAACATGGTTTCATATTACCCAGACCCTTTCTAATAGGACATAGTGCATTTGAAATTCTGAGCTATTTTTTTTTTTAAATGATAGAAAGCTGGGTGGTGGTGGGGCATCTAATCCCAACATTTGGGGTATGGGGCAGAGGTAGACAGATTCGAGGCCATCCTGGTCTAGAGAGTGAATTCCAGGACAGAGAAGGTTAGATAGAGAAACCCTGTCTCATAAAAACAAAAAAATAAAAATAAAAAAATAATGGCCTATGTCTTTTAAAGTCAGCTTCCAGCTCCTGCTTGTTAGCCTTGGACGTGCTGTAGCCACACTGTCAGAATGGAGTTTCCTCCATCTCTAGAGGGGCGTCTGTGTTGTTGTTTGCAAGTTTAAGGAAGTAGTGGTTTTAGAAGTTACATCTCAGTTATGTGTAAAAAATATTTTTTGTGTTGCAGCATCCCAGGAGCTTCTGCTGACTATCCTGGTTTCCGAGGGAACCCTTTCGGCAATGGTGAGGGCTGCGCTCCCTTCTCTGCCTTGCAGTCAACCATGAGCGGATGGGTGTGATGCCTGCTAGCCTAAAGGGTGAGTGAAAGTTGGTGACTATTCTCTGGAAAGTCATAAGCCAAAAATAAAGAAAAGTAAAAAAGCAAGCAAGCAAGAAAGAAAGCCATTGAAGACAGCAGCCCACCGGGGAGAAGATTCCCACAGTTTGAGAGCAGGGACACGCTGTTGTGTTGATCTCATTGTTAAACCTTTTGGGTTAATTCTTAGTGAACTCAGAAGAAGGACAAGGGGGAGCTTTCTCACTTATCCTCTTCAGTTCTAATAAGACTCTGAGGTATGGGGACTTGAAATTTTGGAATGAATGCATCAGTGTCTGAGTAATTGCTTTTTGAGTCCTGTCATGACTTAACAGTAATACAGGGCACCCTGCAATACAGCTCTGATTACTTTGTCTTGAGTTCCTGTTTCCTCATGGACTATGTCCCAATCCTCAGCCCTCACATAAGGGGCTCCTGAGAAAGCCAAAGAAAAAGTGGCAATGTTTGGTTTCTCCACAGTTTTCTTAAAAATTTTTGGGGACTTTTTCCACAGTCACCTGCCTTATCAGGTCATTCGGTGTCATGTTAGAAGGAATGTGATATTTTCCTGTTACATATACTTTACATATTTGACATGATCTGCCATGTTCCTTGGAAACCAATGGCTTCCCCTGTAATAATGAATAATTGTGACTTGCCCTTACACCAAATAAGTTATTGAGGGAGAGATTTGTGGAGAAATGTCTGACATCTTGTGCTAATTTTGTCCTAGAATAGGGCCAGTTTATGGGAACAACTTACTGTCAAGTATATACTGAGTAATAGGAGGTGCTGAGAGCCATTGGCATAAACTCATCTCATGAATGGAATTGTGTTCAATTTAATGGGGAGAAGCATAATAGGACAGAAAGAACACATATTCAAACTTTAATTATTAACTGACAGGTATATAATTTCTTGTCTTTGATTCCCTGTATTCTGTACAAGTATGGCTATGGGTCAGATGGTGCCTGTACTAACAAGGTTCTGGAAATCTGCTCAAACCCTCTTCATTTACAAACAGCACTACCAAAGCCCACTCAGTCTGAGTGGGCTGCTGAGGTCCCCAGGCTTCTTCAGGAGTGGACATAGGAATTGGTCCTCAACTTATTACTCTTGCCAGGACATGTCTTCTGATGATGAGTGTCTCTTGAAAACACTGTTGTGCACCCAGGTATTTGGGGGCAGATTGTTGAAGATTTTACAGCTGGGGAGCATGTTGACAAACCTCTCTGGTTTCACACAACATTAGATGAGATCCACTGTTTAAATGATCTTGTCCTTCAGAAGCTTGCTGGCTTTCCTGTTTTTTTATCAGACTGCCCATACTTTATTCTTTCTTTCTACTAAATCTAGAGAGAGAGAAAATAGCATCCTGTTACTGTCTGCACAGTTTTTCTTTCATTGTCCAGAAGTAGGCAAATAATCAATGGTAAACAAAAGATGCGGATGTCCGCTGTATATTTAAAAAAGTCCAATGGAGTCATGGGGTGTGAGATCATTGAGGGGGTGTCCCTAGCCAGGTCTGAGGTTCCCTTGCTTACAGAGGGCTTCCAGTGCAAGAGCCCTTTGCCAGGCTTTGGTGCATGGTCTGTAGATGGGGAGAAGGTGGCATACATTAGGCACATGCACAGGTAGAGTTGAGGATAAAGCTTGAATCCGTGTGGAGCAAAGAATTCATACAAATGGCTGGAATTCTGAAGTTCTTGGAATGTCATGGAACCCAGCCTCTTACTTGTCACCCCTGACTTCAGTACTGAGAGTCTGACTCAGTCTTGCTGTCATGAAATTGTTGTATGAAATTGAACAAAACCACATGAATTGGTTTACTGAATACTCGGCTTATTTTGCTCGTCAATTTCAGTTGTTAAGACTATCGGAAAAATCAGTCAGAAGGACTGTGATGGAAAATGCTTCTTTGAGGAAAAAAAAAAGGAAAAAAACCTACTGTTAGGTCTTATTGAATAGCAGTGTTAGTTTTTATAACTAAGGAACTGCTTTGTGTTTCTCAGACTGCAATGAACTTCCCATGGCTGTGTTTTTAGTAGGAAGTAGAGGTCCTGTGAGCTGGAGCATTCATTCTGATACGTCCATTCTCCTTGAGTTTGCTTTGAGGCCCAGCAGAGGATGAACTCTCTGTGATGCCATGACTTGTCCTGCCCAGGTGCAGCACACCTGAGGGCTGGTTAAGCCCTTTCAGAGTCAACTTATTTGTAGTCTTGTGCCTCTTACACCTTACAGTTTATTGAATAAGCAAAAGATAGCTGATCATTTGGAGTCTTTAGTCTCATCATCAACTCTTGTTCTGAGTGAAGCATTTCCTGGAATGTGTCCTTATGGTGAAGCAGGTCAGAGGCACAGGGGTGGCCGGTTAAAATGGCCCATCACCTGCCGAAGTGCAGGGGAATGAAACTGAGATAAAAGGTTTGCAGATAGATCATCATAGCAGAATTTTTAGGGTCAGAAGATGGGTAATGTACTGGATCTGTGTTGTCAGTGAACAGTGCCTGTGCAACAAAGTAAGGAATGAGAAAGGAGAGGTTGTCCATGGGCTGTGGCTCTTTAAGGCCACCACTCACCTGGCAGACTTCTGAGTTGCTTCCTGTTTGCCTGGTGTGAGCATGAAGCATTAGTTAATGTCGTTCCCTGTCTGAGGCATGGAGTGAAGAACGGCTAAGTCTGTTGCATATTTAATAGGCAGCTAGCCATGGTTATTAATAAATGTGATAATAACAGTCTGGATTTGCATAGTGTTCCTGAGAAGATTGATGAGGAGTGGCAGAGGTTCTGACTTGTTTGTCAGGCTGTGCTCTGGCCTTGTATTGTCCCTACCACTAAACTCTCTGCATGTCTGGTGACACTGTAAGCATCACATGATGTGTGTGGTTTGTTCACATTGTTCATGAGGTTTCTACTTGTTTTTGTTCAGTTTATCTTTGTGTGTGCGTGCGTGTGTGTGTGTGTCTGTGTCTGTGTCTGTGTCTGTGTCTGTGTCTGTGTGTCTGTCTGTCTGTATATATAGGGGGCCAGAGGACAACCTTGTGGATCAGTCTCACACAGCATCCACATGTTTTAAAAGACTGGGTCTCTTCCTTGCCTAGAATTTACAGAAAGGGCTAGTATTGTTGAGTCTGTTTCTACCTTCGTAGAGCTCAGATTACAAGCGTAGCTTTTATACATGGTGGCTGGGGACCTCAACACAGGTCCTTAGACTTGCATGGCATGTGTCTTACTGACTTTGCCATCTTTTCAGTTTCAGTTTCTCTTTGATCTTTCTCATCACATTTTTACTTTGGACTTGTAAAGAAGTAGAAACTTAACAAGATACAAACCTACCTCACTTCAAATCAGGCAAGAGGCTATGTACTTTGTGAATCTGGACATTCTTTGCTTTTTAAGTAAAACTTAAGAACAGGCACATCATTTCCTATTCTGCTCCTCCCTCCCCCCCTCCCTCTCTCTCCACCCCCCCTTTCTTTCTTAATTTGTTTCTTTCTTAATTTTTTCTTTCATGAATGATTAAGGGAAGGGGGTCACAGCCATTTGGATTTCAGGAGAAGATGCATGCAGTCTGACAGAGGATTGAGAACGTAGTGCAGACTGACACACCCCTTTCTGGGCCACCTTGGGTTGCAGCATGTCAACTTGGGCCAAGCCACTTGGTTGTGCTTAAACTTCCAGTCTGTGAAATTTTGACTTTGAAAAGTAATTTTAACAATTTAATAAACTATATAATATGTTTTATAAGCTGGAGAGAATGATCTTAAGTATTTTGGTCTCTTTCATAACACAATGAAGCTAATATTGGTAAAAATACAGATCTTCGCTCATGCCATAAAGAGAAGCGAGATTTAATAAGCATTTATAAGCACTGGCAGCTGCCTATCAGATTGTATAACTTGGGCTCCAGCATACGGAGACAGTGTCAACTTAAATTTTATCTCCCTAGTATTTTCAACGCCTTTATTTTGCCTCTCTCTCCAGTCCCTAACCTAATACAAGTAATGTAATTGGTCGAATATTTTCCACATAGCTAATTGGCTAATGGCCAATGATAGAAGCCATTGTCTGGCTTGATGAAGATCAGAAATTAACATGACATTTTCATGGAAATAATGGAATATATTAGCAGCGCGTTCATCCAGCATGGACAGTGTCCATCCTGTCCTGCTCACTAGCAAAAGCAGGACAGCCGTGAAGGACCCTCTAGCCTCATGGCAGTGGGCAACCAACGTGTGTCAAATGTGCTGTTACATCCTTCAGACAGAACCATGAAGCTCATGAATGAATTATTCCGTTTGTCAATTAAAAAAGAAAACCCACCGACTACTATTGTAAGATTAAATTCCAATTAGAAGATTGCATTTAATTCAGAAGCTGTAACATTATTTTAATGAATTCTGTTGGAGGCGACGGTTTATGTGGAATAAATTTATATGGGTGTAGGTAGATATAAATTCATAGGATAATGTTAAACATGTTACTTCATATATATTAGCTGTGAAATTTATTTCTCTCTAGTTATGTCCCCAAGGAGGTGGCATCAGAGGGAAAAACATAGCTTCAAAGAAAGAACCCTTTCTGATACTTGCTCTGAAACAGCCGTTTCTCACTCATTTAAAAAAAAAAATCTGTTAAATCTCTGCATTAACTAAATTTATGATTCTTGCTGTATGCTATTTATAAAATTGAATATAGGTTTTTATGATATAGGAAATTAGGCTAGGAATGAGAATATGGCCCAACTTTGTAATAAAGGAGCTCTGAGTTTATATTGCAGGTATTTCTCCCTCCGCTCAAAGCCCCTTGTGGGCTCATATAAGCATTTTTCTGGACATACAAATTTGCTTTAGAATAAAGTTTTAATCCATTGGGTAGCTTTTGTTCATTTGACACCTACCCACACCTCTTGCCTGAATCAAGAATTTATCATTTCCCTCTCTGTCCCTGTGCTCAAGGCAGACATTGGGATCAGGCTTTAGTCTCTGGGAATTTTCCACCCACGGTCTTGTAGGTTATCAGCTCACCATTTGGGAAATCAGAGATGTCATCATGTGTAAAGCCAGTAGCTTTAGAGAAGTCTTTTGAGTTGGCCTTTGTTTGCCCAGCACACAGTCACTGAAAGTCAGTCTGTGCTTCCTGTGTCAGTGAGGGCCAGGGAGGTGGCTAAGCATTATGTGGGGGTGTCAAAAACATGCATTCAGTCCCTGGAACCCACCTTAAAAACTGTGTGTTGTACCCTGCATCTACAGTCTTAGCATCCCTACAGTGAAGTGGGAGGTTCAAGTAGGGTTGCTTGAAAGCTTTCAGGCAAGCTGCCCTGGCGCATGAAGTGCAGATCAGAAGCAGCTAGAGAGGTCCTGTCTCAACAGGCTAGAAAGAGAGAACCAACTCCTGAGGTTGTTCCCTGACCTCCACATGTGTGCCCTGGCATGCTCAAATGTTGGCCATGTTGATATTGAGCAGTTACTATCTAAATGCATAAGTATACATCTATATGCATATATGCATACATACATATTTTTGGGTGCTGGGGATTAAACTGTGCTAACTAAATAAGCTACATCCACAACCCGTTGTTTTCCCAGACAGTGTTGCACTGTGTTGCCCTCTCACATCTCACTCCTGAGTACTGTGACCATACCCTCATGCCCAGAGGATTTTTGACAAACAAGCCTGTGCCTTGTCCCCTGAGTCTGCTGGGTAGGTTCTTTTCTCTTGTCTTCTGGTTTGGGTATTTTAGGTGAGAAGCATTGTGAGGTTGTGGGGTTCCTTTGTTTTTAATTTCTGTGACATTGGAGATCAGTGGGGGAGGGGAGGCTGTTCTCACCTTCCTTTCACCTATGTATGTGTCAAGCCTGGCTCTGACTTGGTGAGGAAGTGGAGCTCTGAGAACTGGAGGCTGACGTTCATTCTGCTAGCACAGTGTCTTTCTGGAAGGGCGGGCACTGTGGATGGCAGGTGCTGACCCCGTGGGATAACTCTTACACTTTCCTTTCATGTGTAAACCTTTCCTATCCGTAAGCTGTACCAAGGAGGAAGACATTCAGCTTTTATATTTTACATGATGCCTTTCATGATGTAAAATTCTAGGAACTTAGACTGTATCACACATTGTTCTAAAAAACGCTGTGTTTTCTGTTAACTTGGTTGGAGTTATGTGCAGAGGCCACAAGAAGCAAATTTCCATCTCGTTTCATATGCAGGCTGCTGAGCTGCCTGTTGAGAATTGCCATCATTTTAATTCCTTCTTAAAGAAAAATGAGCAATTAGCACATTTAAGCTATCATTTGGTTAATGTACATTTTAATTTCATTTCAGTGTGCTATGTATTATTATTTGTGTTGATTATGTCACCAGAGTTCTGGAAAGCAATCACAGGTGAAGATGCAGGCTGGTCACCTATCAGCCCTTCGTCAGAGGGTGATACTGTTGACCTTGGTCAAGGACGACCAAACTCCTAGACCTCTGGACATGTTCTGCTCTGATGGTGGCTCTTAGATTTCCCCCTGCACAGTAGGCTATGCAGTTCTGTGTGATTGATTGGAACGGGCTCATGAGATGGAATCTTTGTATCCCTCCTGCGTTCTGTGAGTTTAGTAATGTTTGTAAGAAATAATCATAGCAGACATCCATTAGACACTTATTTTCCCCCTGCACTAGCTTAAGTATCACATTGGTTATCTCATTTACTCCTAACTGCACCTCTGTGTGGTGCATATTATCATTCTGGATTTATTGTCGAGGCAGAAGCGGAGTACTCAAGCCCCACGCATAGAATCACAGAGCATCAGAAGCGGGTTCTACGAAGCTTGGGCCAGGTTCTGTATTGACCTAACAATTGGACACCTGCTATTTGTTCCTGTTCTTGTGGGTTTCATGGCTATCTGGGGTCCTTTTATGGTACTCCACAGGGAAAGTTGTGTAGTTGATATTTGTTGTTGTGAAAATAAAAAAGTGGACTATGGCGCTGGAGAGATAGCTCAGTGGGTAAGAGCACATGCCATACAAGTGTGGGGATTGAGTTTGAGTTCCTAGTGCCACCTAAAAAGCCGAGTATAACTGTGTGCTTGCCTTTAACCACAGCACCGTGAAGTCTAAGATTACTGGGGCTTGTTCACTGCCAGCCTCACTTCAGGTTCAGTGACAGACCCTGTCTCAAGGGACGGAGGCAGGGACTGCTAAATATCCTCCTTTAGCCTTCACATTGCCATCACACACACACACACACACACACACACACACACACACACACACACACACACGATGGCATGCATTTGAAACTGAAGTTTGCTCTGCACACGAAGCGCACAGTAGAAAGGAGAACTATTTCTTCCAAATTCCACCCTGCCCTCAATATTTCTCATTTTCTAGCCAAGATTCTGGTCATGGGCTCAGTGTGGAATGCCTTTCTGTCTGTTGTCAGCCCCTGGAGCAGCAACGCCTGAGTGTCTGGACCCCAGGAACATAAACATATAGGAATATTAGGCCAAACCAAGAGAGAACAGGTATTCAAGGGAAGGCCCTGACCTTTATGGTAGTGGGAAGACTGAGTGTTGTGTGTGACATTTAGGTCTCATGTCCATAAGCAACAGGGACTTCTGCTCTTAGGATAGCTCTGCATTATAAGCAGCCAAGACTCGTTCCAGGAATGTGTGGGATTTCGTACTATTTTTAACATCAGGTGCACTTGGGTATTAATAAGGGAACTTTTCTCTGTATATTTCTGAAAGTTGCAGACTAGGTTATATAACCATGAGTGACACGCCATTTGTGGTTTCTCTGCACCTACTTAGAGAACATGGGAAACCGAGGGGCAGCGTCTTGCTGTTCCAGTGGCCGAGAGCTGTAAGGGTTTTTATATCTTTCTAAAGTCTTGGGCTACTTTTAGCCTTTGTAAGGTGTATGGGGCCTGGGGTGGGGCTTATTTGGTCTTGAGTGCTTGCCATGAAGATATGACGATCTGAGTTTGGGCCCCAGCACCCACAGTAAAAAGCCTACTGTCTTAGTTTGTGTCTGTGATCCCAGTGCTGGGCAGAGGTTGGGAATGGGGTGGCTCTCTGGTGCTCTCTGGCTGGCCATTCTAGCCAGATGCATGAGCTCCAGGTTCAGAGACAGCAAGGGGGAGAGCAACTAAGGGAAGCACTTTACACTCATTTCTGGCTTCCAGACACATGTTCCCCTGCCCTAACGCGTGCCCACCCCCTGCATGTGAGTGTGAGTTTGGGGGGGAAGGCAGATGAAGCCTTATCTAGTACACTTGCTGTTCTGGTGGTTGATAAACCAGTCATGGGATACATTGAGTCTTTGCAGTCTGCTTCCTCCCCCGCCCCCCATAGCTGCTGGGGTATTGGATTTTTTAGAGCCTTGAAGTTAGGAGCAGTTCACCAGATCAGATATAGTGGTTTAGCCTGATACCTGAATATTCTGTGTCTAACCTGTACAGTAACAGTAGTTGACATACTGGCGTAATTGTGATAGGCCAAGGGTTATAATATTCGTGTTAGAGATCTTCCTCTAATAGTTCCCTGAATCGTTTCACAGTAGCCAAAGGAAGTCTAAGCTTGGAACTCACTCACTGTTTTCTCTTCTCTCACTCTGTAAGGTCTCAAATCAGGGTTTGAGGGGGCACTGACTTAGATTGTCTTGAGGTAAGATATTTATCAGGACAGTTATAGATAGGTATTGGTAGACAGCAAGGTTGTGGGGGCTCTGAGGAGAGTTCAGGCCTACTGGGTGGTGTGGGGGTTCCCTCTTACATGTTTTAGGAAACAGTGGGAGCTCTCTTGTCATGTGGTCGGTGGTAGCTCATTGTAAGGGATTCCAGAGGTTTGCTCTGATTCCTGCTGACAAGAGCAGGGACAAAGGTTGCAAATTTAGTTATTGCATGTCTTTCATAAGGGACTTGCTACCTGCAGCCCCTGCTTAATTCATGTCATGGCTATGGGTTCATTAGCTTATTTCAGGGGGCAGGAGGATTAGATTCCCATGTAGACTTGGTAAGGTATCTGCATTTTCTTTTCAGCAGTGGGAATTACAGCCAGTTATGAGGATGGAGAGAGGATGGTTCTGTCAGGAGCGTGCTGCCGTAGCTTCAGTCCAAAGGTCATGCCTCCAAGTACTTGAGGTCATAGTTTTCGATGCTTTTGGCCTAAGAACTGCCCAGGAAAGGTGTTAAATTTATACTGTCAGGTCCACAGGTTTTGTCAAGAGAATTTGATCACTGACACAGACTGGACAGCTTCAAATCTCCCTAATAATGGAAGTCTGGCCAACATACTAATCTTTCTAAAGCCTCAGCTTGCTCATACAGCAAGTGGGGGCAAGGTTGTGATGTCATTGGTTGTAAAATGTCTCTAGCAGAGTTATGACCTTATGACCAGGAATATGTGTTTCTTGTAACTGTATTTGACCACATGAGACATTTGCAGATTTTCTTTTAACCATCAGGGTCATTGCACGTGGAAGGGTAGCAGCTCCAGACTGCGCGGTTTAGTGGATAAAAGTCCTACCTTCTGTAGCCTCAGAAAGTGCTTTTTGTGATTTAAAAAAAATTTTTTTTTTGAATCGGTGTTAGAATTTTTACATAGATCTTTGAAAAAAAGCCTTCTGTCATAAAAGCCTGTGTGAGTTGACATGTGTAAATATGCAGGTAGACAGTTTGAAGAAACGTGTATTATTTACTGATCAATGCGGTGTCTCCTCTGGGCCATTACACTCAGTCATTTCCTGTCAATCTCTTGGCGCTGTTATAATCAGTCTATGGATATGCATATTAAGATATAAGGAAGTTATTGTGCATGGGTGTCGGTAGCTTTTTAATTAATAATGTTGCTGCTTTAAAAAGGTGTCAGGCTAGCTTCTTTGTAGGGTGGTTAATGAATAGTCTACCGAATTGCTCGAGAAAGTAAGGTGGCCGGGCTCTGGAAAGTGCCCGTGAGTAGCTGTGAGTGGCACTGGTATGTGTATGCACCACAGCGAGGCAGCTCAGTGGGTGAGGTGCTCAGTGTGAAAGCCCAATTGATGATCTGAACTCGGACCCCCAGAAGCCACGTGAGTCAGACACATCAGTGCATGTATGCAATCCCTGCACTTCTGTGCGAAGATGGGAGACTGAGACAGGAGAACTCAGAAGCTCACAGCCTGTAGCCTGTGGTACAGGGTAGCAAACAGCTAAGAGACTCTGTCTCAAACAGGATGGGGCAGAGAGCAAGTACCCAAGGATGTCCTCTGAATGAATGAAATGAAATGAATGAATGAAAATCAAATGAGTTACGTGGATAAAGGCAACTCTGGCTTCTCTGTCTCTGCTAGAGAAGAACAGTCCTTTTCTAGAAACAACAAAAGAATGATTGATTTAAGTTTATGAGCTGCCTGGTTGACTACAACTGTTCCCCTCTGGCACCGTAGAGCAAGTGCAGCAAGGGCCATATGTAAATGAGTGGGCGTGACTGACTTCCAGACAGACTTATTTATAGATATTGGAATATGGATGTCAGGTCTTTTTCCCATGTCATAAAGGAGTGATACCCTTTTCATTTTGTCCTCATCCATTTAAGAATAAAGCTGCATGTAGCTCATTGGTAGCAAGTTGGATTTGGCCTGAGATATGGCACTTGCCAAGACCTAGTCCAAGAGGTCAGAGAGTACCCAGGAATCCCATGATTCTGTTATTTGTACTGATGTACAAAATTACTCTGTGTGTGTGTTGGTATGGGGGTGTGGCGGGTGCAGGTTCCACATAGCACACGTCTTGAAGGTTAAAGAACAGCTGGCAGAAGTCATTTCTCTCATACCCTGAGGGTCCTCAGGATTGAACTCAGATTGTTAGGCCTGGGGACAAGCACCTTTACCCACTGAGGCATCTTTCCAACCCCCTTTTAAAAATGTGATCTGTGTTTGCTTGTGTATATGTACATGTGTGTACACCAGTGGAACACAGAAGACAACCCTGGGTGTCATCCACAGGTACTTCATCTACGTCCTACAAGACAGGCTCTCTCATTGGCCCGCATCAGCCAAGTAGGCTAGACTGGCCATCCAGGGAGCACCAGGGAGCTTCTTCTCTGTACCTCTCCAGCGCACAGCACAAAACCCACAGTTTTGCATGGGTTTCCAATGGGAAAAACATATTGCAAATAATTTTCATGTTGAGGTAAGCTGTCCTGTATGGTTATTGATTCACTTAGAGTGACATTTTGTGAGCCTTTCCTCCTTTTTGCAGTAGAAGCTAGGCTGGGAATAGATTACGCAGTGAGAGAGAAGCCATGGAAGTCAGGACATTGGAAACTATTGTGTGATCTGTCTCTAGTCCCTTCACAGCCAAAACGTTCTAGAAGCTATTGCATATCACACCAGGAAAGTTTACGTTTCCTTGTAGATGCAAATGAAAGTTTTAAAAAAAGAGAGAGACTTACATATTATTTTAATACATTCAGTGTATATTAAATCTGTGGCAAAAATAGAATTAGCACATCATCTCGTTTCTCAGATATTATTGCTTAAATGCAATGTTTAATAAAAGTTTTAGAGGTTTCAAGAAAACAACATTATTGTCCAAGTGGTAGGTACTTGGCCACAGCAGAATTGTTATAGTGATTATGAATAGGAAATTTTCTTTTAAATGACCCTTAACATATATATTGAGGGAGCTAGAGAAGTGGCCCAATGGTTTCGAGAAATTATTACTCTTGCAAAAGACCTAGGTTTGGTTCCTAACATTTACATGGTGACTTACAACCACCTGTGACTCCATTTCCTCTTCTAGCCTCTGTGGGTTTATACACAGATGTGCACATAAAACACACACACACACACACACACACACACACACACACATATACACACACACACACACACACACACATCAATGAAAACATAAAACTTAGAACCATATTCTGAGTAAAGTAGTTCCAAGGAAAATAGTTCCATGTTGGGTGATTTTCTGTAAAAAAAAAAACTTTTATATAGGATAAGAATGATCAGAAGAGACTGGAATTCTGGGTAGAAGTTGGCTTGGGCAGAGACTGCATCTCAGTGGTATAATTTGTCTAGTATTTGTGAGGTCCCTGAGTTACATGTCCAACATTTATTCTTTTTAAGATTTATTTATTTATTTTATTTTTATGAGTACACTGTAGCTGTCTTCAGACACATCTGAAGAGGGCATTGGATCCCATTACAGATGGTTGTGAGCCACCATGTAGTTGCTGGGAATTGAACTCAGGACCTCTGGAAGAACTGTCAGTGCTTTTAACTGCTGAGCCATCTCTCCAGCCTCATGTCCAACATCTTAACATCTTCACAATGAATACTAAGCGTGGTTGGAAGTTGCCTCAAGTCAAGAGTTTGCCCTGGCTCTTTGCTGGGTATCTCAGTGTTTCCTCTAAACTGGTGGGAACTTCAGATAGGGGGGATTGGAATGGGGAAGATGAGTTTGTAGACATTTTTTATCGTCAATTCTAATGGTAGAGCTATGAGTGAGAGGAAATGTTCAAAGACAATGGTGTGTGGCACAGTTCTCCAGACATCCCATTCATAAGGGACAGTGGAAGCCTGACAGAGAAAAAGAAATGGAGAGAATGGGAGAGTAGTTGAGAAGATGATTCCTCATCTGTGTCATGGTAAAACTGAATTGGACATGCAAGGGAAAGTTTCTGAATGTCAACCATCCAGGATTTGTGAACCAGTGTATTGTTAATGCAGTCGGAGAACAAAGATCTAGTAGAGATGAGATGACCCTTTCTGAGACAAACACTGAGTTTTCACAGAAGCCTTCATTGTGAGGAAAAAGGTAGGGAGTGAGAGAGAACCCTCAAAGAAAGTTGTGTGCTCATGGCCCTTCAGATGATTTACCTTTTCTTTGTTAAATAAAAAACAAATGTATGCTAGGATATAGGGCCAAGATGTGGAACCTTTAATAGGAAATAATAGCCAAGTGTGGTAGTTGCTGACACAGGCTGTTAGTCTGAAAGCCTGTCTTTGAATCCTATAACCTTTCGCAAGTCACATTTCTCTGTACCTCAGCTTGCTTTTAAAAGAGAAGTTTTAGGTGATTGTTGAATTCCAAAGCATGAATGTACAGAAAACAGAGTTGGCATAGACTGTATTCTCAGTAAATAACAAGTAGTTCATGACTAGCCCTAAAGCTTGGCAGCTTGACCTAAATTTTAAGGAAGTGCTTTGTAGTCAGTATGGTAGACTATTTCATTCTCCCCTCTAGGGTGTTCAGGATGTGTGAGTGTGTGTCTGTGTCTGCCTGCCTGTCTGACTGCCTTTGTCTACGTCAGGTGATTGTCACAGCATTCATAGCACATTCAAAGACCCTTGTAATTTCTACATTCAATGTGAGGATGAATCTTATAGCTTCTCTCTACCTTGTGTGAATTTTATGCTTCAGTCTTGTGTGGACTTCAATGTATTTGAATGACTGTAGGTATGGTGAACTTGAATTTTCTTTTTAAGACTTATTTTTATTTGGTGTGTGTGTGTGCGCGCGCGCGCGCGCATGCGCGCGCTAGTGCTCTTTTGACCATGGAGGCCAGAAAGGAATTAAATTCCCTAGATCTTGAGTTATGGGTGGTTGTAGGCCATCCAACATGGGTGCTGGGAAGCTAACCCAGTACTCTGGAAGAGTAGCAAGAACTCTTAACTGCTGAGCTGGCCATCTAGTGAATCTTGGAGACAGGTTAGGTTATAGATATACATCTGGCTGAGCCTTTGAGCTAGGAAGCTCTTTTAAAAGCTGGGCTCCCATCTGCCACCGTTAAGCCTCCTACTGATTCATTGTGTTGCATTCCTACAGATGCTATCTCCTGTACGTGATAACCTGTTAGCCATGTGAGGTCCTTCTCACGTCTTCTGCAAGCTGGCCGTACTTTGCCTGCTGTTCCCATGCTGTGTAAGGTTTTGTGTCCCATGACCATCTCGGTTGCATCTCAGGGCACCAGCAGCTTTGGAGACATATTTTGTGTGCATATCCTCATTGATCTGTAATTTACTTAAAGGTACCTTTTTTCTGGCAAAACCATCTTTTGCATTTGGAAGTGAAATGTTCTGACTATCCTTAACCCACTTCCTAAATTTCAAATCTGAGAATCTGGCATCCAGAGAGTCTGCTGCTAGAGAATCGTAAATTCCCCTTGAAACTTGGGTTGCTGGAATAGGCTTGTCTTTGTTTGAAGGCAGGCACCTGTGAGGCAATCTTAGCAATAACTATGGATCTGGTCCCCAACGTAAGGGTTCAGTGAGTACCAGTCAGTGTTCTGTCCTTTCTTCCCAGTCAGTTCCTTCATCGTCATGACAGAAAGCCTGTGAGTATTTGCTTCTTGTTTCCAGATGTCAAAAGCAATGCTGTTTAGGTTGAGTTGGAGACTTTGCTTAGACAAATTCAACTGGAGAGTTTTATTTTACTTGATTTCTTTCTTTTTTCTTTCTTTTGTGAATATGACCAGAACTATTTATCATATATACTTAAATTGTATAATTTCTTCATTCAGCCTAAAAAAATGATGCTGTTTGTGATATCTTTTGCTTTTCCCTTTGTTTTAATGCATGAAAATTGTACAAGTAATACAAAATAACCTTATATTGGGCCTAGTTGATTTTTATTTTTTGAAACTGTTCGAAGCTATTGTTTTAAAGCTTCTGTCATTCCCAGGCTCTTCTTCCTGACACCAGGAATGGTTGCTTCATTTTCTTTCAGCTTCTTCCTTGTGACTTGCCCTCCCCCTCCATCCAGCACGAGTCCCAGAGAGGAAGCCAATCACAATGATAGCAGCAGTAGGAAGATTTCAGAGTACATTTGCGGGCATGTACAGTATGTTGAGGGATGGCTGGGTGCCTTCTATGATACTTAACACATTTCCTGAACATGGAGCCTCACTATGGCAACAGCCGTGTCACATGACATCCCAGTGACACATGTGAGGTGCTGTCACAGCTCATCCCAGGTTGAACGCCTGTGACTCATTGTTTCCACTGACACAGTGACTACTGTAACTTGCAGTTGGAAGGTTCTGGGCTTTTCAGTGCCATTACGGAACACTGACGCCCATGGCGCATGGAGGGCTCGAGGAAGGGAAGCGTAAATAAATAAGCGTGTGCTGTAAACATTGCCTTCATTAGCTTTGCAGAGAAATACTTGTTCATCAGTCAACCTTCTTGCCACTCACATTCTTTCTCTCCTTTGAAAAGCATATTTTGTTGCTAACACCTTGGAAGCTTGAAAATGATTTTTATTTTTAATCCAAGCTCTATCCGTGTCTACTTGGCACACGTAACAGGAGAGTTCACGGTGGCCCCCTTTTAGTATTTATTTATATTCTTTACATGTAGCAGATTTACTGATGAAGGCATGATTCTGGGAGTATTATTTTTCTCATTGTGAAATATATAGAATCCATAAATCAGGGTCAGGATAGTATGCAACTATTGCTCATATAGGAGCCTGAAGATTCTATTATATCAAAGGACTGTTTTAGAGGTCCAAGATGGGTAATATTTTAACATATTTTAATTTCTGAGTGATTCAGTGAGTGATTAAAAAAGTTGATGTGGAATCTGGAAGACATTAAAGAGATGTCAAGGACAGACGGGTTTTGATTTGTAGCCTAATGAAATGTTTTCCCAACTTTTAAAGATTTTCTTTTTCTTTTTTAGTAGAACTTTAATCATTTGCTTGTGTTTCTGGCATGGCAAGGTTATTCCTGTTTCTGTTCAGTGATGGATCCAAAGTGAAAATGGGATAATTTTTAATTAGCAAAATTATAAATCCATTTGCAGCCAAATGTTTCTTGTCTTGTATAAACTGTGATGTTTCACATTTCCCCTTAATCATTTTGGAAAGTTAATTCGGGAGCTCTGCTTCAGTTGGTGTTGTTATGTATGGATAGGGAGTCTCGGTATTAGAAATTACCTTGCAGTTCTCTTCTCCTTGCGTGGTCTGAATGAGCATCCTTTCAGTGAGATGTTACTGGTTGAGGCTTTGTGGTTATGTGCGGTGGATATTGTCCTCTATCCTGTGGTGTGGATGCAATGCTAAGCATCATAGGAGAGAGATATTTTCTAGGATGTCAGGAGTGCTTTTTTACTGGGGTTTTGTTGTACAGGTTTAGAACTGCTTTTGTTAAGGTTGCCTGTGTGTTTGTTTGAGTTGAAATGTCATGCATTTGCTTTATATTCTACCTATATGAATAGCGACAGCTCTTGAAGGTATGTTTCATTGAGAAGAGGCTTGTGAGCCAAGGCATGGCAGCCTGCTCACAGTTCCCCAGACTTCTCACTTTACTGTACATCTGAATAGGAGAGCTTTGTATTCCCTCAGCACTCTTTAGACCAATACTTGGAAAGGAACAAATTCTATAGAAACGAGAAGGGATTTAAGTGTTCAGAGTTTGAGAGTCTGCCTAGACTGAGGACCTTTCCAGCCCTTCGAACCTTGAATCTCACTGGGTTCTTGGGAGAGCTGCAGAATTTTATAGTGTTTCTCTTGGATCCTTCGGGTATGTGTGGGGGAGTACCAGGTCCTGCTCTCCTTATTGCACCATTGCTGCAGAATGATGGTGGTGTAAACTTGCTAGAGCAGTGGTTCTCAACCTGTGGGTCACAACCCTTCTGTTGGGTCAAATGACCCACTTGTATGTGTTGCCTAAGACATCAGAAAACACGGGTATTTACATTATGATTCATAACATTAGAAAGTTACAGTTATAAAGGAAAAGTGAAAATAATTTTATGGGTGGAGGTATCCACAACCTGAAGAACTGTATTACACAGTCAGTTCAAGGCATTAGGAAGGTTGACAGTGACTACCATAAAGGAAGCTGTGTCTGCCGTAGTGGCTCAAGGTTATATACAAAAGCCCTCATCTCTAGACATGAGTCTTTGAAAACCACAAGTTCAAGTGGAAAAAGGAGATTAAGTGTCAACAAATTTCCTTTAGATTGAGTAATTTCATTATGAAGTTATTTCTTTAAGGTGCTGGGTTCCTAGGGAGTCTCATAGATTGAACTAGTTACTGTTGAACTGAGAACCAGAATAAAGAGCAGGAACCTTCTACTAAAAACAGATACGCAGAAAAGGCCTGATTAGCTACCGACTGAACGCTAGTTTTGTTTTGAATTTAAGGAGACAGTTACAGTTTCGGCAGTAAAAGCCTTCTGTGTCTTATAGGGTTTTCTTAGAATCCTTGTCTGGATTTGGTAGACAAGTTGCCTGTAGAAGTGAAGATGGTGGATAGATAGGATGGCTCAGTCCATGAATTGCTTGCTGTGAGTGCGAGAGCTTCAGTTTGATCCCCAAGACCCACTTAAATGGTGCTCCCTTAAAACCTCAGCTCTGGGAGGCCAAGACAGGCGGATCCATCACAGTTCCCAGCCAGCCAGCCTAGCCTACTTGGTGAGTTTCCGGCCTGTTTCAAAATCAAAAATTGGTGAACTGCATCTGGGCAATAACATTTGAAGTTGTCTGCTGGGCTCCACGTGTGTGAACATGCCTGTGCATGTGCACTCTGGTTCATAAACACATGCATCCATGAGCATCCCCCCAACCCCCAGTAGAGCCAACTCTGATGATACTGTTAATTCTCTGAAGTAGAATCTGCTGGGTCTTCTCTAGGTATTTTCTTTGCTAAAGATGTGGCAGAACAACCCGCTGTCACTTCCAATACCTCTTACAGACTAACTGGCTTGGAGGCACTTGAAGTGTGTTCAGTGGTGACAGTGAGGTGGCTAAGTGGGAAGGTACACCCTGGGTTTGTTCCAAAGATCTCAGCGTGTGATGAAGTGAGAGGATTTAGGATGTGCTTAAGTGAGTTGGATCATCTGTAGTTTTACCTGTTTCCTTTTGTTTTACATGGATGGTGGAAATTTCAAATGGCATTTGTGGCTTGCCTTTGATTTCTGCTGTGTGTCCCCATTAAAGAACCTGTCACACTCATGATTTAAAAATCAGAATTCCTGTTGTTAAAGGGGTACAGTATTTCCTAAAGCAGCTCATTTTTAATCAGCCATAGATGTAATGTAACAATTAAAAATATTCCTTTTATTGATCATCATCTGATTGTAAGCAAATCAATTTCAGTAATTTCCATTTCTTTCTTTTTTGTTGTTTTTTGGGTTTTTTTTGTTTTTTTGTTTTTTTGTTTTTTTGTTTTTTTGTTTTTCGAGGCAGGGTTTCCCTGTGTAGTCCTGGCTGTCCTGGAACTCACTCTGTAGACCAGGCTGGCCTTGAACTCAGAAATCCGCCTGCCTCTGCCTCCCAAGTGCTGGGATTAAAGGCGTGCACCACCACCGCCCGGTGTAATTTCCATTTCTTATATGCTGAGATGTGACCTGTCTACTTAGAGTCAGGTAGTTGACATTCAAGTACTGATACAGAATTTTATTACACAATCTCCTTTATCTAAAAAATCAAAACAAAAACTTCCCTCTCGTCATGTAAACCTGTACATCTTAAGCTGGGATGCATTCACCACTGATCTATAGCTGAATAATAAAGGTTTCTCCCAATATGGGGAGGATATATTCTTGTGTATCTCTATTTTTCTTGATGATTTTTGTTGGAAAGGTATCATTTTTATAATTTAAGTGATCCAACTGATGCTGCCCATATAATGCTCTTTGTGTGTATGTCATATACGTGTAAATATGTACACCAAAGTGTGTATTCTGTGTGTGGTTTTCTGGTCCTGGAGATGCACAGGGCCTCACCCATGCTAGCCGAATGCTTATCCACTAAGCTGCACTCCATCTAGCTCTTCAATGTAAGGTTTTAAAGGTTTGGTTGACACTTCCTGAATATATAGGTTCCCCTTGGATTAGGCTTTTAGATTGTTTCTTCTTCATGTGTTAAGTGAAGATCAGAACTGTGGGCCTTTGAAGGCTCTCCAGTAACAAATATAGAGCACCTTTAGGACTGGAGGCAAAAGATGGGGAGGAAGGAAGCGAGGCAACAATGAAGGAGAGGAAGACTTTGCACTTGAGATTTATTAAGATGCCTCACTCTAAAGTTTACTTCTGACATCTAGTTGTGCATCTTTGGCTGATACATTTCATCAGCTTTCCTCTCTTTTTCTCCATATTGGTAACATACACCTCAAAAAGGCCTTGACAATACCCAGAGAGCAATGCCTGAAGTCATTTTGTCACCTTAGGTGGAGAACAACATCAGAATGAGCTCTGGGTTCAAATCTTGACCCATATCTTAACCATCATCTAACCTAGTTACACGTCATGTAGCTATTCCTTTTTTTTTTTTTTTTTTGTAAAGACAGGATCTATGTAGTGTTGGCTGTCCTAGAACTTGCTCTATAGACCAGTCTGGCCTTGAACTCACAGTGATCTGCCCGCCTCTGCCTCTTGGGTGCTGAGATTGAATGCATGCACCACCACTGTCTGTTGATTTTGCTATTCTTAACTCCTAGCATCCTGATTTGAGAAAGAGAATTGAAAGGAAAATACCTGTTTTTATCACTCCTAGGACGAGCTGAGGGCATGGGTCTGGACAGTGCCTGTGTGCTGGGCATTGTGCAGAAGCAACAGTTGTGGAGGTGGCAGAGGCCGGGCAGGTTGTAATCAGGGTGATTATGTAGATTGGCTTTTTCTTGTGTCTTTCATGTCCACATTCTCCTAACACACTGATCTATGGGTTGGAATCATCTTCATGAACAAAACACCTTGGTATGTGTCAAACAGCAAACTCGAATTCCTTCCTTGTTTATTCCCCAAAGGGATCCCAGCTTGTTTTAGGGTTGCTATGCTGAGAGACATAGGAAGAAGTCTCTACTCAAGCTTAGGATCTTTGATGCTGCTGGAATTATATGTGTTAAAGGGAGGCATTTCTCATATGTTTAATATCATTTAAAACAGAGTATGCACTACAAGGAGCCACTGGTCGTGGGTGCTCTCCCACGTGTGTAGATCGGTCGTGGGTGCTCTTCCCATGTGTGTAGATTGGTCGTGGGTGCTCTTCCACGTGTGTAGATCGGTCGTGGGTGCTCTCCCACGTGTGTAGATCGGTCGTGGGTGCTCTCCTGTGTGTGTAGATTGGTCGTGGGTGCTCTTCCCATGTGTGTAGATTGGTCGTGGGTGCTCTCCCACGTGTGTAGATCGGTCGTGGGTGCTCTCCCACGTGTGTAGATTGTTCTATTTCTTTTGCACTCACGTTTATGTGTTTGTTTGGGGGTCGTGATTGTGTGTGAGCAGCTTTACAGGTTGTCTTTTAAAAACCTGGGTTGTACTCAGTGAGTGGGTTCAACTAGTAAGGATCTTACAGAGCAGTCATGAGTTCTTCAGTTCATTACCCAGAGCCACATACAAAAGACAGGCTTGGGGATGTTTGAGTGGCAGAGACGGTTGGATTTTTTCTGGATAATCAACCCAGTATTCTACTTGGTGAATTCCAGGTCAGTGTGAGACTCAATCTCAAAAAGGCTAAGCAGACAATATCATGATGAACAACACTCACAGTTGACTTCTGGTTTCCACACACACTTGCACACATGTACATAAGTGTGGATACACATATATCCCCACATACTTTAAATCTTTATTCCTTCTTATGAATAATGTGCCACACAGAAATGGCAGAATTCAGGGAGTCCAGTGAAGGTGACCCTGCATTGGTAAGCACCTAATCTCGACGTGATGGTTTATCCTCCACAGAATCAGTTTTCCCTACTTATACCTCCTCCCCCGACAAAAATACGGCTCTCAAGGCAATGAAGCACACAGCCCATAATGAAAAACAATAAAAAGTGCGGTTGGGCATGTGCTTTTGGAGACTCGGGACTTCATCATGAAGTGTAAATGTAATTACTTTTGTGCATCTTTTACCATTAGGCACACTATGGGAAAGGGACAGGAAAGCACTGCTAATAGGGTTGGTGCAGCAAATTCCGATAAATCTTTATACCTGGGAGTCACCTGATGTTTGTTGCAGCCACATGTCTACTGAGCCACCAGAGTGAGTTTTGCTCTGATCACTGCCATGCCTCATGGAGCCACATCTCTGTGCTGTGTCCTTACAGGGTGGAGACTCAGGTAGCACAGGAAGAGAATGTGCCGGATGCTCAGAAGTATGGATTCATCAGTGAATGGTCTTCCTTTTACCTTTTGTTATTTAGTCCCTGGCCATTTGAAGTTTTATGTTTTCAGGAAGTAAAAATGGCGTGAGTCCTACCTATGACTTGAAAAGAGTGCCATGTTGGTGTGGCTTTAGCTAAGCTCTGAGGTCCTCTAGTAAATCTGAGTCCTTCATGAAAAAAGCTAGAAGGTAAAAACTGTTGCGAGGTGATTGTTGGGGAGATGTAATGATGTAGGACGAAAATCTTTAAACTATGGCAGTGTTGTCATTGATAAACCTCAGTAATTCATTTCTGGTCTTTCCCACTACAACATTAGTTTGCACTCCCACCCCCTCCCCTGCCCCCCAGTCCTGTTCCTTCACAGTAATTCTCTTTGGCTTGCAAATTTAGTGAGTACATGAAATTTTTTTTCCATAGCCATATGCCATCTGGCACACGGTCATAGTGACTAAACAGTTGGTGAATTAGTGTTGTGTCTCATCAGGCCTCATGATGGTTGTATTAGTTTCTGTTCTATCACTGTGATAAGACACCATGACCAAGGTAACTTTATCAAAGAGAGTGTTTAATTGCGCCTATGGTTCCAGAGGGTTGGAGTCCACGACGGGAGAGTGGAGACATGGTGGGAACAGGAACATCTCAAACCAAAGAAGGAGAACCTGGGAATAGTCTTTTGAAACCTGGAAGACTATCCCTCAGTGACACACCTTCCCCAACAAGAACAGACCTCCTAATACATCCCAAACAGTTGTACCAGCTAAAGACAAGGTATTCACATGAAGGGGCCTCTGGGGACCATTCTCATCCAGAACCATCACAGGGGTGATCATGGCAGCTGTAGTGATTGGAACAGGCTGGTATGGGGGTGTGAAGTCCTCAAGGGTCCTATCAGCTCATCCTTTCCACAGTTCTCTTCACGTTATCATGTCCGTTGTTCCTGGTGTGGTGGTAGGAAGTTGAGACTTGAGAATGTTAAGGGACAAAATCGTGCCCAGTAACCAGTTGCCTGGTTCTTCTTGTCAGACACATGGCATTGAAGACCAGCTGATGTGCTGCTCCAGTGAAGCTTGTGACAACCCTCTGGGATACTTTCCCTAAACTATGTTTCCAGTAGTATTTCTTTCTGCAGTAATGAACGGGAAAGCCAACCAGATGTAACTAATAATTAAGAGAAGAATAAATTGCTTATACGTAATAACAGTAGGGACACCATTCCTTCCGTTGTGAGTTAGGCTGCTTATTAAGCATTGTGAATGAGTTTGCTCAGTTTACCTTTGTAACAACTCTACAAGGTAGAAGATACTTTTTTTTTTTTTTTTTTTTTTTTTTTGGTTTGGTTTGGTTTTTCGAGATAGGGTTTCTCTGTGTAGCCCTGGCTGTCCTGGAACTTACTCTGTAGACCAGGCTAGCCTCGAACTCTCGAACTCAGAAATCCACCTGCCTCTGCCTCCCAAGTGCTGGGATTAAAGGCGTGCGCCACCACCGCCCGGCTAGAAGATACTTTTGTTCATTGTGTTTTACAGGCAGTAAACGGACTCTGCAAGGTGAGAGAGTCTAAATAACGTTTAGCGGAGCCACTCAGCTAGAACGTGGGATGGTCCCAAGTCACTTTATATCTTCTTTCAGGAAGATAGCAGGCACCAAGGACTCAAAATACCCTTCACATTCTAGGAGTGGTTCATTGCTAAAGAAGAAAAAACAAAACAAAACAAGAAAACCAAAAACGTGTAATTCTTTGAAATTAGGAGTCAGTGGTAGGAGAGGCGAGATCAACTGATTTTGGATAGAGTTCACCAAGGTCTCTGTGGCCCGATGGGAGGAAGGTCCCTGTAGGCATCACTTTGAATTTGAATATAGCTTCTCACATAAGGCCTCACAACTTGTGTGGATGTGGCTCACTGACTCTAGTTCCTGAGAAAGCTCAGCTCCAGGTCTGATACTGAGCTGCTGCCTTCAAGGTTGTGAAGTCCCTGGCTTTCAGCTGTAGCTTTTGCTATCCCATCCCCCAAACCCAGCAAGAGAATGGGTACACTAATAGGATTACCAAAGCATGGCTAAAACTGCAGAATTATCAGTCAGTAATCCCTTGCATTTCAGTGTGTGCAGAATCGCTCGCTGGACCTGATTTCCCTTCCTTGTACTTCACTCGAACCCCAGGAATGACTCAAATTTGCTTCTTTCCTCAGTTAAAATGGAAACATTTGTCCAGTTGTTTCTTTGAGGAAAGACTGAATTTTGAGAAGGTGACTTTAGGAGGAGTTGGCTTCTGGGAAAGAGATTAAACTATAGACTGGACCTCACTGAATGCTTTTTAAAGTAATGCTGACATTCTTTGTTGATACTGGCTATTTTATTTGGTTGCTCTGTGTTCTGAAGTCTTCTTTTTTTTCTCTCTCTCTCCTTTGAAATCTGTTGGTTGCTATGGCAACAGTGTTGTTTTGGGTTTGGGTGGAGCTTTATCCACAAATGTGGGATAAAGTCATTTATGAAATGGGTTAATATTTATTCTGGCTGGGCATATACGGAACCTGATGTAATGGTAGTCATGATCACACATGCAGAATAAATTTACACTTTTATTGTTATTTTCTTAGTCTGTCTGAATGTGTGCCATTTAGCTTGGAACACTATCATTGCCTCTCTGATTTGGATATTGCCATTTAAAAACCAGCACCCAGCAGCAGCAGCAGCAGCAGCAGCAGGCAAAATGGAGTTGTTTGGGATTGTCTGTGCTCCACATACCATAGACACCCTCAGGAACTAATTCCCATTCAGGAGCAGGTTCCTGGGATATCACTTAGTATCCTGAAAGAGAACCTACTTCCGCAGCTTCATTCCGTACCTTCTTGAGCTTTCAGATTCTCAGTCATGTGGCCTCACAGTCTGCTGCCACAACCCAGTTATGCTTATGTTAGCCGAGAAGTGCCTTCACTAAAACCTCATGTGATTCAGGACCGCTTAAGGAAAGGATAGTGAAGTAACAAGAGTCCAGGGCCCAGATGGAGGATGAGAGAATGTTCCAGAAGTCATCAAGGGAAGTAAGAGAAGGATCTCTATAGAAAGGTTAGAGGGAGGGAGAACATTATATAGAGGGGAAGGTCAGGTGCTGAGAAGTTTCACGAAGCCTTTCTGTACACGGGCACTTATGTAAGGAGGCTGACTGGGGCTTTAAGACATGTCATTAACAAGGCAGAGACTACAGTGAAGTAGAGGACAACTGTGTGTCACGTGGGACTGTGACGTCTCTTACGGTGATGAGCATGGATCAGGTGTGGTGGAGCATGCCAGTGATCCTACCACTCAGCAGGTGGAGGCAGGATGATCGAGTCGGACAGAGTCAGCCTGGAATGTGTAGAGAAACCCTGTTTCACAACAGAAACAAAACAACAACAACAAACAGGCAAGAAAAAAGGCAGAGCACAGCGTCCTGGTTCGAGGAAGAGGACAGATGCCCTTTCAACCTGCCATTTGGTCACTGTCGAGTAAGGCCTTTGGTGGCTTGGCGGCAGATTCTCTCTGAAGTCAAACAATGGCTTAGGACATTCCACTGAGTTCCTCTTCTTATTCTTGAGTTCAGAGCTAGACTAACTTCCTGAGATGGAGGTTGTTTGGACAAGTATTGTTAATTCTTCAAAAACTTAGGAGTGGGTGGTCCACCATGTAACCTCAGCACTTGAGAGGCTGAGGCAGCAGCATCAATGTGAGTTGCAGCGTAGCCTCGGTTACATTATGAATTCCAGGCCAGCCTAGCTGCAGGGAGACCCTGTCTCAAAATAAACAAACAAAAAGACAGTGACAGAAACCAAAACCAAGGGAAGTAGGAAAGGGAGGAAAAGGGGGTGGGAGTGGAAGGGAGAGGAAAAAAAGAAGGCAGAAAAGAGAGGAATAAAGAAAAAATTGCCCCTCTGAGGGTCAGTGTGTCAGTACCTTGTAGGGTGCCCTTGTGGACCATTAACCAGTGCTGTGTCTGATTTTAAAGTACTTCAGAAGATTATGTCTAGCTCAGAGATAGACTTGGAACATCTCAGGGTCCAAGCCTCTTAGAACTGGCCAGTATCTGTGGTTTTGCCTGGAAGTCTGGCAGAGCTGTGAATTCCCGGTCTTCTGCCAGACCTGTGGAGCCCTGTGCTTTGGGAGAAGTCAACATCTCCTTGTTTGTTCAGATCCCTGGTCCCAGTCCATCTTCTTTGGCTCAGGCCATCACCATAAGGATGAAAGGTTTGGGGCTGTGTGGCATGCTATGCTGTTCATTGTTACCTCGGTGACCAATTAACCTGGCATAAGACCACAGAATGTTTCTTAGCCATAGTTCAACCCCAGCTGTCTTGGAAAGGTAGCCTCTTCCTTTATTGGAAAAGCTGTTGGAGCTTGGGATAAGACTGATGAGCAAGAATGAGGAGGGACAGTCCCGTGACAGTGGGCCTTTGTCTCACAGGGTAATTGATCTATTTAGATAAGCTCAACAGTCATCTCTTCTTTAGGCAGAAGGGATTCTGTCTGTCCAGCCATCCACTTACCTACCTTATGTATATCCACAAATCCATCTCTCTGTTCATCTACCATTTCTCTGTTGGTGTCTTACTAGGTTGATGGAATTGTGTGGTAGATGAAAGCAAGGAATCTCTATCTTTTCAACATTACTAACCCACTCTCCCTAGTCTCTCTCCTCCTCCATTTCTTCTCTTGTCCTCTCCCCACCTCTCATTTCCTAAAAGACCATCTGTGACGCCCAAACTCAAGTACCTACCCAGTTAGCCCCTTAACACGGTTTTTTTTTTTTTTTTTTTTTTTTAAATCCGTGTTTTCAGTCATGGGCATCCTAGCGCCCCTGTCTTTTAAACTCTGCTGCAGAATATAACATTGGACTTTTATCACTGCAGATGAGTGTTCATTAAATTGTGAAGAGAAACAATGTGTCTCAGGGTAAGGGTCACTTGAAGAACACAGGTGTGATTCCTTGCACTGTGCCTTTGTATTTGATCCCGTCCCTGGTGTGGCATGGTGTGTAAAGGAGAAGACAGACACAGGCCCCAAAGAAGCCATACCCTTCCTGGCCATCTAGATGTTGGCATGTCTTTTACCTTTTCCTAGAAGGTCCCTTCACTCCTGGATCCCTCCGTGTAGCTTTCCACTTCGTAGTCTCCCTCTGTTTGCCACCCTAGCCCCTCAAGCTATTTTCTCAATGAGAGAGATGGGGGAAAATCGCTGAAAACAATCCAATCCCAGTCAGACTCACATTGCATAATAAGCAGTTGTTTGGACATTGCTTGGACTGTCATTTTAGCGAGAATCTTCTGTTTGATTAAATAGCTTTTCTGTTATGTATTGAACAAAATGAAATGTATGTCATAACAGATAAAACTGGATGATGACAACTTTTCCTGACTGTGAATTTCATTAAAGATATACATTTGTGTTGTATCCCTTTGAATGACAGAAGTTGACAAATAGCTGTGGAAAGTTGTTTGCTAGAGAAAACTTAGCCGCTCTCCTCAGTTCAGATTTTGCCAATCCAAAGACAAAAAGAAGGGTAGGCTGGAAGATCTGGAGAGGCCCTGGCTTGGGAATGCGGAACAGAATTGGCATCAGAGGGTGCTGGGAAGGTCTGGGGCAGGCACAGCATGCGCTGGCATCTGTTTCCAACAGGTGGTGACACAAATGTCCTGCATTGTCAGCTCTACAAATGTTTGGTTTTTACAGACAAGCACACCGCTTTGGGGGATCAGAAGATGATAGATCTGTTCCTTCATTCATGACCTCTCCTTCCCCCCCCCCCCCCGGAGCACTGAGTGAGCATGTGACAGATTGTGATAGCACCCGAGGAGGAGAAGGTGGATGGGCCTTGGGACCTGTGTCAGGGACTGTAGCTTTGCTTCTGAGTTCAAGGTTTGGGCTTGGGATGTGTGGTTAAGGCTGTTCCTGAGCTGACCTTTCTTGGCAAATTCCTTCTGGTAGATTAGTGTTGTCACTTTGTGACAGGAGGTGGAATTGGTATCCACTTTGTGGCACTGTTTCAGGGAGAAAATGACTTGTTCAAAGTACCAGTAGTATTGTTTGGTCCACAGGCTAGAGTCCTATGAAGCAGGTGCTGTTGTCTCCATTGTACAGACGTGAAGACTAAGGTACAAATGTAAACTGTCTTGGGAGTCACAGAAAGAAAAGAGATTGGACTTCAAGTCTGCCAGCTTCTGCAGACCTTGTTGAGTTATAAGGCCTTGCCTGGCACACCTGTCACCATAGGAATGTCATCGGTGTATAGCTTCCCTCACAGAAGTAGCTGCTGGGTTGCTGTTTGAGAGTCCACTCACCTCTACTCATCCTGCTGGGGCATGGGAGAGCAGAAGGCAAACGGACTCCTGACTGTATGGGGAGAAAAGCCAGCCTGGTGGAGGGGGCCTCAGCATTATTTGCTTGTTGACTTCCTAGCTTGCAGGAGCCAGGAGCTTTCCTTCTTTAGGCAGTTCCCAAAGACCAGATACTGAACAGTAATGTCTTGGCCTTTGCATCCCCCTTGCCCTGTCTCAGGGATGGGAGGGGAACTCTTGCTTGTGAGAGGCTTTGGATCTTAGCAGGTATCTATCTGTGAGAGAGCCTAGCTGGGCATTCCTTGGGGACCTTACTTACCTTGTCTGCTTGTCCTCGACTTGCTTTTTGAGCTAAGGCTCCCCCATGTACAGATCGTAGGCTGGACGTCTCTCTGTGGAAGCCTGTACCTGACACTGCTTAGGTACCGCTCTGGCTTGGCTCCTCTTTGGCAGCTTGTGCCAGCTTGCCACCAATGGCATCTCATTTCTAAAGTGCACACCTCTGTGGGAAATGTTTTGAGTTCTAGACATTTTCCCAGATGTGGAAGGCCTCTCACCAGACAAAGCCTCAAGATGATGATTTGATGGGGGTTGTGTCCAGGGGTTGAGCCACAGTAATGACGGTCACCCTAGCCTCTGCTTCTGGGCTTTTACACAGCAGTGCCTTTCATCTGGGGATCACAGAGCGTTTTACAGATAGTAATTGAAAGCATGGCACCCCCGCAAGGGAGAGTTATTAGGCTCATTTCCCATGAGCTCAGAGGAGCTCAAGGTCATGCCACAGAGGAGGCCTGGTCACATGTGACTCCTGAAGATGGGGTGCGTTCCCACGTCATCCTCTGCTGAGGTGGGCTGTGACATATCCTGAACCCCTAGTCAGGTGTTCGGTGATACTTTCTTCTTTGGTGAGTTCTTTAGCCTGAGAGTGGCTGAATGAGAGGGTAAGAAAGAGTCAGGCCAGGCTGGAAAATGAGGCAAACGTCTTTCAGGTAAAACTGTGGAGTTATTTGACTAATACGGTGGAGGTTGTGGTGTAAGAGGTAGACCCGAACAGTGTGGGTGTTGGAGAAGAGACAAAAGTGGCCAACTAGAATGATTAAAATCATGTTTCATCAGTTGATCTGTGGGGTCTTTAAAGTCCAGCCCAGGAAACTGACAACAACACACTGGGGTCATGATGGGTTCAAATGTTCCTTCATCAGATGACTGGAATATGACATGACTGGATGGGATTTCCAGATCCTGAGCAGAGCTGAGGTAATGTCCTCTCAAACGAATTGATTCTCAAAGCTTGGGGTAGATTTAGCTGAAACCACTTGGTGAAGTGTTAACGTTATATGCACAGGCACTCACTCGTTAGACTCTGTTTTATAAACGTAATAGGAAGAACATTTTCCAATACAGTTGGCCTGTCAGAAAGATATGAGCCTGGGACACTGTGTGTACCTCAGGAAAGCCCGGAAGACAGGTGGAAGGCGCTGCTTGATGTGAACCATATTTTATTTTTCTCAAGAAATTCTTGAGCTGACAGGAACATCTAAACAGAAGTAACCAGGTTCAACTGGCCCACTGAGATGGGTTTATAAATTCTTCTCCTTCCTGCTCTCAAGAAGAATGGTAAATACTTTCTGTTCCAGCCGAATAGCATAGCCATTTTTTTTCCTTCTCTGATGGGTCTTATTCATGGGCCACTTGCTTTATCCAGTAGTGCATTAGCAGCGAAGTGTTTCTTGATTTTACTCAGTGCGCGCTGACATTCAATCCTGTGCGGTCCCAGCCTTGATTTTCTTTTTCTTCTAGTGAACTGTCTAAGGCAAACACTATCAAGTTCAGGTACGGGAGCTCAGGTGTTTTGGAAGGCCTTGGTGGCCTCTTGCTCTTGCTGCCCTGATTCAGCCTTAAAAGGAGAGTCGCTTGCATTGAAGAGGTGCAGTCGGCAGGCTCTTCCACGGCATGCTCTTCATAAAGGCTTGATAACAGCAGAGGCCTTGGTTACTGTTTATAAAACCAGGGGAAGAACCTTAGGGGCCTGCTCTGTCCTCTGGGTGGCATGTAAGCCCTGGGTTTACCTGGAACTGGCCAATCTGTCTTTTTTGACTCTGTGCTAGTGTGACTTCCTACATAGAACGAGAATAAAATCATCAGCCCACTTTATTCTAATATGAAACAAAAGCCATTGTGACAAAAATAGACAGTTCTGAGTGACTCACCCCACCATAAAAATGTGCTTTGTATATGGAGCTCCAGGGAGATTTATAACTTTTAGCCCTGTCTTCTTGTAGCTGGTACTGATAAAAGTTGAGAGGATAGCCTTTCCAAATTCTCACCCACCCACCTCACCCTATCCCCGCAAATAACTTCTGCGTATTTAGGTTTAGGGACCCTAAATCCTATATAAAGTTATTTCTTCAGCCTTAGCTTGCCAGTGCTCCGACCCCCAGCCTTTGAGTAAGGCTCCACACCTCCCAGTAAAAGGTACCGTCATCAGTCATTGGGGGGAGGGAATTTGATTTAATCTTCCATGTTAGTCTTTTAACTAAAGTTGGCATAAAGTCAAGTTTGGTTCAGCTCCCATGGGTGCCAAGTATAATGTTGCATTCTCCCAATGACCAGTGTATAGCGTAAGACCTTCATTTCCTCCATTTTCATCTCAGGCTAAACACGTCAGCTGGAATGAAGGCATTTTTGACAGTATATAGTGAGGCAGGCCAGCATTGGCCTCTGCTGTGCAGGTAACTTCCAAAAATGAGCTGTGTGCCCACTTTGAAAATATTATCTGTGACCTTAAAGTTCTCCCTCTTCCAGACAGGTAGTGGGTTTGTTGGTATCAAGATTAGACCTGATTCATTACTTCAGGGTTCAGTAACATGTGTCTTGCTGCTAAAGGTTCCATAGCCAAGAATCTCCTAATCAGCTTCTGTTTTTCGTGAACATCAAAGTGAGTGTCATAGTATCTTATTGCTCTGAAACCATATATGCTTTTCTAGTGTACACACACACACACACACACACACACACACACACACACACAGACAGCCCTGTGTGTTGCCTTTAGTAAAAACATCAGAAGATAACTGCTTCATTTTTTCAGGGCCTGAACTTGGGGGGCTAAAATAATTTCCCTTATATTTAATATTTATTTGCCATGATAATGAGATTTTAGAAGGAAATCTGTATCTATAACAAGAGGAAAACAAGATGAGGAGAGAGATTGTCTTTTGCCATTTTGTTTGAGATAATTACACAAATCTTTAGTAAGGGGATGGGCTTACTGTGTTAGGAGATTAAATGGGGGAGATTCTCCTCTCTTGTTCCCTGTGGGTAATTTGTACACCTTGTTCAGTATTTAAAGACTTCCTGCATGCTCCATGACTGTCTGTGTGTACACCCTTCTTGGGTCTCCAAAGCCATGGAGGAAGCTTGCCCTTGTTGCTTGCTTTGTTTATACATCTGTCAGGACAATATGTTATCTTTCCTTAAAAATGCAAATGTGCTCCTCCTCGCCATCCGAAGCTCTCCAGTCAGTAAATACATCGAGGTAAAGACTGTACCTAATACCCATTTAATTTAAATTCATTTTATAAACATAAAGACGCCTTTTAAGAGAAGCTTTAATTCCTACTAGCACCTTGATTTGTGGTTGCCATGGAGAATCAAATCTGTCATTTGACAAGAAAAGTCACCCATTTATGACAGCACTTTATCTTGTCTCTCCAGGGGAAGAAAATGTCAAAAGTGAGAGCGGGGGAAAAATAAAGCCTTGAAACACCAGAATTTCTTGATTTCATTTTTATTATTCAGCTATCATATCCCTTCTGATAATAGCAACTTGGTGAAAATAAATAATGTTCATACAGTAAAATCAAATATTTCCTATTGGAATGGACAAGGTTCTTTGTGGCTGTCAGTACTGTGAAGTCTGGCAAGAAATAGTGTTATTAGATAAACCCATGGTGCCCAAATCCCATTTTCTTTTCATTATAGTGTCAAAATAATTATACCTGTGTAATTTGGGTAAGAAATTGCAGAATAAGTAAAATGGCCCATTGCAAGAGATTGCTTTAGGCTTGTGTTCTTTACAGGGTGGGGTCTCTACCAGCGACAGAAATAAATGCTGGGGAACGTATTTTCATTTGAATACAGATGTCGAGCAACCCTCTATATTATTTGCTAAATGGGTAGGTAAATGCTACATCCCGTTACTTCTTCCTTTACTGGCTCTGAGGGAGCAAATCAGAGTAGAAGGTAGAATAGTCCACCTTGTCATGAACCAGAACATTACTTAATTTTAAAATGGTAAAAAAAAAAAAGAAAGAAAAAGAAAAAAAGAAAGAAAAAAGCTCCTGTTGTTTGTTTAGACTTTTTTTCTCTTATTTTTCTTTTTTTTATAAAGTGGGGTTCTGCCTGGAGAGATTGAAAGTGGTTAACATTCTGACCCAGGGTGAGTCCTTATATCTCAACCTATGTCACTGTGGTGTATGTATATGAGGCTGCATATAGACACATATGTACAGCTTGGAAGGCTTTTGCTTGCACGAGTCCTTTCTGGTTCAACTCCCTCTTTTGAGATTTGCATTGCATTAAACAAAAATGTTGGTGCTCTGCTCAGATAAGCACACAAAAATCATCCGGGCTCCATATTTTTTTGAGGGGCCATGTTTTGGAGCTTTTTGCAGGGAGGGTGTTGCAGTTTGATGATCTAGTATCAATGAGAGCATCTTGCGGTAGTAAGCCCTTCATGGAGGGCAGTGTGAGAGCATCTTGCGGTAGTAAGCCCTTCATGAAGGGC
>NW_021604665.1:8010368-8031776 GCF_004785775.1 Grammomys surdaster | reverse complement strand
GTGAGAGCATCTTGCGGTAGTAAGCCCTTCATGAAGGGCAGTGTGAGTATCTTGAGAAACAGGGGGCTTGGTTTCTGGAACTGTTATGCCTTGCTGAGATTTCAAAAATGGAGGGGCTGGATGGGAAACTCTCATTTTCCTGAAATGAGCACCTGGTACAGGAGTCCTAGCCAAATACTGTGGAGGCTGTAACCCACTTGTCCGTGTCCTGTGCTATGTTTGGGGGCTGGGAAGCAGGGTGAACTTTGGTGAAAGGAAAGAAGTAAGGAAGAACGAAAGAATGGGTAAGACTCTGGCAAACCCACTAAATACCAATAGCAGTACGTTTTACGGGCATGTCTATTGATTGCCTTGGTGGAGCACATCAGATAAACTACACAGTTTTGCTCAGCGGTTAAGCCTCTTCTACCACCGTTTTGTGCACGGGGAACACTCAATTGCTGAAATGTGAAACCGAGAACACTAAAGTACACCATAGCCAGATGCTCGTGAGCTAGGAATTTACTAAAGCACCATGATCCCTAATGGGCACACCCTGTTATTTATCACTCATGGCTTGGGGCAGATACTTTGGTCAAATTGCTAGTTCCCTTATGTGGAGGGGACGAGGGGTGGGGATCGGGGGAGATGGCTTGTGGCCTTGGTGTTCTACTGTGACCTCTAGGAATATTTCCATGTATGACCCTGGCAGAAGGGATGTATGTGTCTCATTTGGAGTGGACATGGGCCATGGCAATTGATAGTAAAAATGCAGTGTAACAAAGTGCTTATAACTTGTTAAAATTGTATGTGTACAGCCCAAGTTCGAATTTATTTGAACCAAGTGTGTATAAATATACTAGGCTAGGAATTTTGGCTTTTATTTGGATGGGCTTAAACATTTTTCATTCGTGTTGATAGGGAATATATTATTTGACTACACCGGATATTGCTATAGTTTTCACCCTGATTCTTGGATTCCCACCTCCCCTCCTCTCCCCATTTCTTCCCTTCCCTCCTCTCTCTCTCCCATTCTTTAATAGTGTCATGGAGAGGATTAGCAGATGCCTCTAAGAGCATAGCAGTGTTAAGCCAGTGAGGACTGAGGACCTGTTGCCTGCAATGCCCACACCTGTCAGCTCTCCTCCAACCGCGTCTTTCTCTTCTGCTAAGGAAGTTTGTGTGTGTGAGTTGTGCTCTCTATGAAGGTTACACATACATTTCTGAGGGAAGTTTGCCAGGCAATCTTTTTCACATGTGGTTTCCCCCCCCCCAATAACCTGCAAACATTGCATCTTTAAAAATAAAGCCACTGATGAAAGAGAGGCCTTTGTATTTTATAGGTTGATTTTGCTAGTAGGATCACTATGAGTTTTGTTTGTTTGTTTGTTTTTGTTGTCGTTCTGTTAAGGTTTTATTTTATATCTTAGTCTTGTGATGCAGCCCAGGCTAGCCTCCAACTTGCAATCTGTGTGCCTCTGGGATTATAGTCATTACAGGCATATATGGGCACACTCACTTGCTCTGGTGTTAACATAAAAGTCTCTAGCATATTTAGCACGTACTGTATTTCAGTTACTATATGATTCAGGGATCTCATGACATTTCTGTGAAATAGGACCTTTATGTGTCCCCTCGTGCTAAAAAAGACAGATGAGAGGCTGAGGAACTCAGTGTGTGACACCACTTGGAAAGCACGGGACCTAAGTTCGAGTCCTCAGTGTTGGCATAGAAGCAGGGCAAGGCTGCATGTGCCTGCAACCATAGCCCTGCAAGTCTTCATGTGCCTGTGACCATAGCATTGCCAGAAGAGACAGGGAGAGCCCAGGGACTGGCTGGCCAGCCTAGTGAGAGATTCTGTCTTAAGGGGTTAAAGCAATGAAGGCTGTCACCATGCTCCACAAGTAGCATACCTACATTCATAACACACACACACACACACAAGATACACACACACACACCATACACATACCACATCCTCCACTTCCCCTCCTCCACAAAACGCAGTATAGGAATGGTAGAGATCTGAAGAGTTTCCCTCCCATATGTGAAGGACCTAGTGGGAGGGGGTGATAAAGGGAGCAATTAAAAGCGATTTTATTCAGTATTCTCATGCTGGCCACTCATATATAAAATGGCAGCCCAGTCCACTGTGAGAGCACTCTGATATGCTGGAAAATGAGAGGTTCTTGCCTTCCACTCGTGATAGTATCTTTGCTTCTGCAATACTGAAAGTAACAGAAAACCTTATTTACATTTCAGAAATAGTTTCCTCAAATTTCCTGTTTTGCGAGACTTGTGTGTCCCACTCTTTCTCTTCCTCTGTTGCCTGCTGTCCAAGTACTGTGTTGTCCAGCCAGCCTGGCTGCCTGATGGGTTTGGTTATGAAGTCGGTGCTCAGCATCATTGCCAGGGATGGGCTGGTGCTCCCTCCCTTAAAGACTTGGCTAATGCAGGCAGAAGTGACTGGTCTCCCCACAGGCCTTAACCCCTTTTCCATCAGCTTGGTGTGACCGGTTTGGTTTTGCCTTTTGGAAACCCCTTCATTGTGTTGTTAATGTAGTCAAATTATAGTCATGTTTTAATCACTTAGTTGAAAAAAAAAAGACTTTTGAATAGAAAGCTAAAATGGTGGTATTTATTAAACCATTCTCACACATCTGGAGATCTGCAGTAGGGGAGAGAGAAAGCCCACCTTTTCAGAGTGTCCATACCTCGTATCCACCTGGAGCTTTCAGGAGTAATTTTTCTTGTGGGGAGTGCATAAGCCTAACACCAGGGAGAGTGAAATCCTTTTAAGATATTTTAACTTATCCCTCACCCCTAATGGAGGAGTTATCGCAGACTGATGGCTTGTATGGGGTGGGGCGTGGTGGATAACGCCACAGCCGCATATGTTGGTAGTGCAAATTGTCTCAGTGGGTTATTAAAGACTAGGGGTACAAACTTGGGAGGGGAATGCTTAGTAGACCTGCAAAGGTTAGGGGAGGAGTTAGAAGTGATCAAAATATATAATATAAGGTTGTCAATGAATTAATGAAAATATTATATTAAATATTTTGACTTGGGACTATAGATATGGCTCATCAGCATATACTGTTTTAGGAAACCCAAATTTAACTCCCAGCACACATGGCTCACTCCACATGGCTCAGTCCAGCGCACGCACGTGCACGCACACACATATGCACAGATAACCAAAAAGAAGTAAATCTTTGAAAATACATTTTGATTCTTAATATCAGCAGAAAGTGTGTTGGGGTTTGCACTCCAGAGCTGAAATGTAGGCCTCTAAAAGCAGGAAATGACAATGGTACCCAGAAGCAATGGCACTCGCTCTCATGGTGCAATTAGTTCTTTGAAATACCACCTCATCCACCACTTGAGGGTTTCCATCATTCATTTCATCCAGATTGTATCAAAAGCAGTGCTTTCTTAAACATTAAGTGAGTTATTTAGAACCCTCTTGAGAGCCAGTCTTCAAGTTTTCTTTAATTAAGAGGGAAGGGTAGTTAATGACTAAAAGCTAGCGCATGACGGGTTATTTATTGCGGCTTGTTAGATTAGTTGGTTTGGTCTCAGACAAAGTGCATATGAGAGTTAAGACGAGTGCTTTTCCTCATCTGCTGGTTGGTTTTGCTTGAAAGGGTCCATTCCTGTGGGCTTGTAGTGTGTGCTTTTGTATTGCTGACTGCCAGGTGGGAGGATGTGTGGCCCCTACAGACAGTCCGTTAACTGTTGGTCATTCTCTGTGTTGGTTAGCACTGAGGGCATGTGCCTTAAGGAGAAAGCAGATTTCCTCTTGAGCTTTTGGGCTGTTTGTACAGAGATACCTGTCTTCTCTGAGAGCCCTCTATTAGCTTTCCCTGTCCAACCTCACTTAAGAGACAAGGGTGACATTCTGACATACTTTTCCAAGTGTCTGTAAATTACAGTTTATGGTATTCCTCAATTGGCCAGAATTTTGAAGCCAGCTTCCGAATACAGTATGGATGAGATCCCCACATGCAGAAGGTTCTAGAAAAGGAGCAGACCCCAGAATGAGAGACTAGTGATTCTGCCTTGGTGAGTCTATACTTTCTACAAGCCCTTTTGCCTATGCCAGTTCAGGCACTCCACAGACTCTTCCATGTGTTCTAGAAGGAAAAGATCTGACTTTTCCAGGCCACTATTAAACTCAGTGGCATCATGACTTTCCTGAGCAGCCCTTTTGTGCAGAGGGTTCCCAGCTGTGGCTTTGGTTGAACTTTGGATTGAAGGTATAGTATGGGACCAGACCTTGTGGGTGTCTGGAGCAGTGTGAGGCCCCTTGCTGATATCCTGTTGTTGATGGAGTTTGCACCTGGACCATCATTGTGGTCAGTCATTTATATTAAGACAATCAAACAACTTCTTGGGTACTGTACTTATTTTCCACTCTAGTTTTCTATTAAACATTCTGGTCTCCCTCTGACTTAGCATCTGCTTCATTGTGAAAGTACAACTGTGAACATTTCCAACCCAGGCAAAAATACTGACCATGTGTGGAGACGCAGGCCCTCTGAATTTAGCCCAAGTGACCCCGATTCCGATCCCATCGTCGTAGAATTTAGTTCTCTCGGCTGAATGTGGGTGTCTTCAGGATTCTGGCTCTTTGGATAAAGACTATGACAAGTGAGCTCAAATGTCACCAGCGTTTTATGGAGAGGGGTTCTTAGGTGAGAATGGGGTTCTAAGTTGCAAAGATTATGTAATCCTATCCCTGGCTTTGGACAGCAAGGGTGGAGGGTGAGATTGGCTTCGTTTGTTAGAATCTAGAGTTCATCTGAAGTTTGCTTTGAAAGGCCCCCGGCACCAGACTTTTTTTCCTCAGGTGTTGGACTCTCTTCTACTCCACCTTTGGGTTTGTCTGAAAGGGCTCAGTGTGCTGCACTGGGAATCTCCTGGTTGTAAAGATATCTAAGGCAGCTTGGTCTCAGGATATCCAATGATGCACACCCTTCTGCTTGAATGACACAGCTTGTACTTTGTTTTTTTTTTGTTTGTTTGTTTTTTAATTTATTTATTTTTTATTTATTCTTTTTATATCCTACTCACTGCCCACCTCCTGGTCATCCCCTCCCACAATCCTTCCCCCATCTCCCCTAGCCCCTCTCCTTCGGAGTGGGGATTTGGGAGTCCCCCCACCCTGGCACTTCAAGTCTCTTCGAGGCTAGGTACTTCCTGTCCCACTGAGGCCAGACTAGGCAGCCCATCTAGAAAAACATATCCCACATATAGACAACAGCTTTTGGGACAGCCCCCACTCCAGTAGTTCAGGAGCCTCATGAAGACCAAGCTGCACATCTGCTACATATATATGGGGAATCCTAGGTCTAGCCCATGTACGTTCTTTGGTTGGGTGCTTCAAGTTTTGCACCAATGCAATGTGTGTGGCTGATACACACAGGAAAAGAGGATTTCTTCATGTAACAGGCCTTGGCATTCAGTGTGACATCCTCTGGCTGTTTGTTTTCCTGAGGATGTTAGAAGTAGGTAGTTTGGTAAAATTCACTAATATGGAGTGCAGATCACTGTGTGTAATAAAACTATGGAATTTGGGCCTAGAAGTAACTTTGGGTATCTTCTATCCCATGAGGCTCAAATTCAAATTGTTTTATAAAGCTGTCTAGGTAAGTGAGAGGAAGTAGGTGGGTTGGGTAGGAAGGCAGAGGCTAGACACACAGGCAGGCAGGCTGGCTTGCTGGCTTTCTTTCTGAGAACTGAACATAATTTTATGTATATGTGCATGCCGATGCGTGTGTGTGCACATGTGCGTTTGTGTGTAGGCGAGAGGACAGCCAGGGCTGTTGTTTCTCAGACACCATTCACCAGGGCTGGTTTAAGTCAGTAAGTGCATGTCTCTGCCTTCCCAATGCTGGGATTATGAGTGCGTGCCACCATGCCTGACTTCTTTACTCAGGTGTTGGGCATTAAACACAGGTCCTCATACATGTGGAGCAAACATTTTGCCTACTGAACCATTCCCTTGGTCTAGCATAGTCTTTTGTTTGTTTGTTTGTTTCTATGCTGGGATTCCTGACTATCTTGGAACTCATCTTGTGCACTAGGCTGGCCTCGAACTCAGAAATCTGGATGCCTCTGCCTCCTGAGTGCTAGGATTAAAGGAATGTACCACCGACACTTGTCTAGCATAGACTCTTCAAACAACAAAAAATTCAGGAGTTCTTGCTGCTCGGGCCTGCTCAGGAGTTCCAGCTAGCTGCTGTTAGGACTGCAAGCCCTAATTTTCAGTCTCCTTGTTTTTCTAGACTCGGGAAGGCAAAGAGGATTCTCCTAAGTAATAAACCTGCTCTTCTCTTGGAGATTTGATCATTGTATCCATGGGGAAAGGGGCGAGAAGGGAGCATGGTCGTGACGTGGAGTACTTTTGTATTTTCGGGATCGTCTGCTGACTTTCTTAGCAATTAGAAAGCTCTCAGGTAATTGGGAGGGTGGATGATATACCTGTTTTATCAGTGTCTGCAGGTCAAGAAAGTGTCCCATGTCCCTCACAGTTAAGCCTACTCAGATATTAAAATGATATAGACGACACTAGTGGGTCAGTAAGCCTGAATTTCATCATTTATAGTAGAGAGAGTATCATTAGCTCTAGAAATTGATGCACCACTGTGCCTACTCTTGTCTTGTTGGGTCTTTGAATCTACCATGCTATTAAAATCAATCAATCAATCAAACAAACAAACAAACAAGAGGCATTAATGACTGTGTATCCCTGATTTCTACATTGTGTTTATAAACATAACTGGAGCCAGAGCTACTTTTGACTCACGGTCATGCATATTAACTCTGTACTTGTCTAATTTCTGTAGTGTGTGAGTGGCTTCTGAGCAGGTGAGCTTTCCATGTTCCCTCCACAGTTCTTTTGATGACACAGTTTGCAAAGATTGAAGGCAGTGGGTGGTAGAGATGGCTAGAAATCTCCCTTTCAGGGGTTTCAGTTG
Organism: Grammomys surdaster; assembly: GCF_004785775.1. Classification (NCBI taxonomy): domain Eukaryota; kingdom Metazoa; phylum Chordata; class Mammalia; order Rodentia; family Muridae; genus Grammomys; species Grammomys surdaster. The sequence goes on along the minus strand of NW_021604665.1, from coordinate 8,024,814 downwards.
TGTTGAATTTAAGAGGCCTAGCAGGTAAAGAATTTGCAATTGCATGGGCATCTGTACCCTTTTGGCACCAATGTTGACCACCTGTGTAGGGCTATACACTGTCATCAAAAAAGAGGTATGACTCATTTCTCTGAGAACCTAGCACCCTTGGAGGCCATTGTTTTACCTGGCTAGTTACTAGCTCAGGGTTAGCCTGGAGCTAGCACATGCATTTTTATTTGAGGTTTGTCAATTCTTGCAGTGAGCTCCCCCGACACCAAAAAGATATGAGTGAGTTAACTACTTTGGACCTGCAATCCCGTTATTAGTTCCAGCAATTCTCCTCATTTGCTTGCATTTTAAATAGTGAACGGCCACTTGATATTTTGAACCAGGTATTGAAAATACGACGTCCTTCTGAACCTGTGTCCACATCCTTCCGCCTTTTCCAGCTTATCAGAACATCCTCAAGCCATTGGTGCTTTAATTACCATATTGTTCATCAGGTTAAATTGTCTTTAATGGGCTCTGTGTTTTATCCTTTTGTTTCAATGGAAGGATTATTGGGCGCATTAAAAAAAAAGAAGAAGAAGAACCATTTAAATGAAGCTCATCATTTAAAACACATATAAAAATTCTTGAAGATGCCTTTCACTCGGATCTCTTTATCTTCCTTCACAAGCTTTCGAAGGATAAGCAGCGCGTGTTGAGGTTTATCTTTGCTTTTATGTTCTCGAGCCACACGCTTAACTTTGAGCACATCCTCGTCGCATTTCATTGGGCTCTCACAATCCTTTTATAAAGGGACTGATCTGTTAACATCACCCTCTTTAGATCGAGCAGACAGGATGTTCTTCCATATAAAGAAGCGTTCACAGTTTCTCTGGCCAGCCAGTAAGTGAGTGATTTCAGGCCTGGTGGGCAATACTTGTGTCCATGCGTAACACAGCCGACCACGGTAGTAGGCAGCTGCATGTAATTTTGAACTCCACTCATTGAACTGTAATAAAACAATATAAGCACTGCTTGGGGGAAGATTGGATGTAGTTATCCTTACACAAGGCTCAGGCATATGAAAGCAGTGCCGGCTGACAAGAGGATTTTGAGATTTGATTTTGATTGAATTGCAGAATTGAACAGGCCAGGAATGTCGGTGGAAGGCTAAACGCCTGTAGTGCCATAAAGTTTTATTCATGTGAGGCTTTCCAATATCAAGTAGATGGATTATTGGAAAAGGTGTCAAGGGACATGAAATGGAAGTGCCCAAAACATAAAACGTAGGCAGGAGGGAAAAATTACTTTTTGCTTAGTATATAATTAGGTCTTCAAAAAAAAAAAAAAGAGGGAGAATATAAAGTTATTTATTCTTCCCTTTGTTTAAGATGGGGAAACCCAACTCATTTTATCAGTTAATTCTTCCAGGAACATTTCATGTTGTTGTATTTAAATAGGAGCTTCCCTTGTGCCATTATTTACTTGTGTTTGAAATTAATACAGAGAAGCATTCCTTCCTTTAAAGGGAGGCACCAATAAGCCAAGAGCATTGCACATACATCCTGACACACTGACTTCTTTTAGTACATACAGAAAGTTACACAGATTTGCATAGTACAATTGACATCAAATTTATATAGCACTTGAGAGTGTGCTGTATGTTGTTCATGAGTTTGTGCTTTCACCGTAGTTAATTCAGAGGGCTAGGTATAGAAGGTAGGGTCTGCTACTTTCCCCCCTACCTCTTCCTCTTGACTGCTTCTTAGAGAATCACTGAAACACAGCTCAACATAGTCAACATGGAGGAAGAAACACGTATAAGTTTTCAGTTCGGAGTCTGTTTATCATTCCTTTGGGTGAAGAATGGAGAATTAGAGGCGTCCACATTTTGACTCTTAATATGCAGGTGTGTGTTCTTTGCCTTCCCTGCATCTTGTTCTAATGTATTATGTATTTAGAAACATGTTTGTTTATAAATGAGGCTTTGTGAGTTGAACACAGAAACCTCAAAAATGATTTTTTTGAGCAGGAAAGACTTGTGTTTTAAAAGTCCCCTTTCCCCTTAATGCTCAATTTGGGAAAGAATACCACAGGTAGGGTTGATGTTACCTCTCTAAGATATGTAAAACCTTTCATTTCAAATTCTACAGGTTTGTGATAATTTAGTTATATCTTATTACTGTTTAATTTTTCTAAAAGATCACGAATATTTATCTAATCAAACAATGATTCCTTTACACACTGCTTGAAAATAAGTCTTCGATTCCTGTGGTCAGATCATGTGATCAGTAAGTGACCTCCCTCGGTTTCACATTTTCCTGCTCTTCTGTAGTGTTTCAGCATGGTGTCTGATGGAATTGTCTGTTGTTTGTGGAATCAATCCTACTTGTGTGTGAGAGGATGAGGGGCAGTTGTCCAAGCTTGAGGCGCTTAGAGATGTAACAGAGAGCCACTTTGGGGCTGGTGAGATGCTAGGAGGTCGTCTCTTAGCCACGAGATTCTGGACTTTAAAAAAGAGTTGCATTCTTGTGTCACACTGTGGAGCTATCTTTCAAGTTACCGCCTCACACACAAATGTGTGGAAACTATGTCATTTCCCTCTCCCTTTAACTGTGGATGAAGGTAAGGCAGGAAGGAGCTTTGGATGCAAGATTCAAGGCAGGAAGCATTGCTCTTGGGTGTTGTCTGTAGACTTTAATGGCTCAGAGGGCAAAATCTCCTTTTAAAATGTATATCTTAGGTACAATTAGTTCCAACCTATGTGGACACTTCTGTTGTTTGTTTGTCTATTTGTCTGTTTGGTTGTTTTGAGTAGGGAAAAAGGTATTTGCTGATGCTGAGAAAATTCACTATTTCTCCCTCCTGTCACTGACCATTAGAAAATGACCATGGGTGTGAGCCTGTGTTAGCATCTTTCTATGGAATGTCTGTGACTTGGCAGACATTCTGTGTCTGGACTAAATGGCAGTTTGCATTCAGGCTGGCCAGAACATCTACTTGGTTCTCTGATCCCACCAAAGCTGAGGTTTGAGCACTTGCTGTGTTGTGTCCTTCCAGAAGATGTGTGCCAGCATTGTCAGCCTGGAGTCTGCTAAGCAGGTTCTTGAGGATTAATACTCAGCATTGGTTTGGCTCTGGAATTGTGGAAGAATAAGATGGGGTATGAAGCAAAGAACTTTGTAATAAACACCTAACTCCGGACAGTGAAACAGTTGGCAAGAATAGTATTTCTTCCTGACCAACACTGACACCCTATATACTTGGAAAGAGTGTGTCTTAAATCCTCGTTTTCATCCCAGGAAGTCTCATCTTGTCAGCTTCCCTGTTGCCCATGCTTTTATAGATGAAGGGGTTGCCTGACTCTTAAACCAGACACTTGTTTGTACTATTCTTTCCTACTCTATAAACTCTGCTAGATTCCCCAGGTTCCCCAGGGACATGCTCATATAGGTGCTGATCACCTTTTGGGAGTAGGGTGGGAATTTTTCTTCTTAAGGATTGCTTAGAGCTTACAAGTCAACAGTCTTTCTTTTCAGAACCATAAAGGCAGTGAGTACCCTGGGAAGATGGCTGCACGCAGCCTTGAGCAAGACTTTGTATGATTCTTTGTGGAAAATATTCAAAGAGATGTGCTTCAGTGGGTAGGAGGGGATAGGGGTCTTTAACTCTGGTCCTGGTGTGAGGTGTCTTGGTAGGTTAGGGGGCAGCTGGGAATCTTATAAGGAGGCTGTTTTTATCCTGGGGTTCCCCTGAGGTTGGCAACACTTACAGGTTCTCCTTGAGGAAGTATTGTGTGGCGCCATCTACCCTTGATGGGTTTCATGAGGCCAAGTACTGCTAGTATGTGATGTGTCTAAACTAAGCTGCTTTCCTAAAGGCTGAATCCGTTTGAATGAGTCACTGGAGGTTCACTGCAGGGAACATGTGTCCACTTGACTCTGGCCGATCCTGAAATGCTGCAATTTCTCTGTGATATTGCAGAGGGTGCAAGAGGAGGAAGGATACCTACCATCACCTGCCAGGCCCTGGTGAGCATGCAATGAAATGCAACAGTCTTAGTCCATGCATTCTTAAGAATGGCTCTGCTTGTGTGCTGCAGCTTATGCCTAGGCAGGCAAGGCACTCTGTTCTCTGAACACTGGCTGTCAGCATGGAGCCTTATACACTCAATTCTTGAGGAAGTCATTTTGATTGTAGTGGCCACTGGTATAGCACCTGGAGGTTTGGCCTCTCCTGGAGTATTTTGGTGTGTGCAATGGAATAGAGCCAGCTGGCGTTGGAGCTCTGGAGTCCCACTCTCTCCCAGCTCTTAGCGAGGGTCCTTCCATTGATCTACCTCTTGACTATAGTGCTGGTAGCTGGGGTCCTTCTCCCCAAGCTGCCTCTTAATCATAAAGCATCTGGTTACTGGTTGTGTTAGTCCCATTTCCATCCCTGTGACAAAATCCTTGAGATACACACCTTACACAGAAGAAAGGTTTGTTCTGTCTTATAGTTTAGCTTCATGTTTGCTTGGCCTTGTACTTTGGACCTGTGTTGGTTTATATCATGTCGTATCAGGAGAGTATAGAAGAGGCTTGTTGATCGTTTTGTGACAAGAAGTCAGCGACAGGGAAGAGCTGAGATCCTGGTGTCCCCTTCAGGGATACAGTTCCAGTGACCTGATATCTGTCTCACCCAACCCATTTATGACCTCCAAATAGTGCAATGGTGTGTGGCCTTTCCCTTTAATTTGGGTTTTTAAAAATTCAAATAATAGCACCCAGCACTGCCCAGATCTTCAGGTCACCTATCTGCCAATTGCATTGGATGTGGAGACTTCTCTTCAGTCGAGTGCTTGCCTGATGATCACTTGAACCTGTGTTTGACCTCCAGAATAGTTAAAAAATTGAGAAATGGTGATGTATACTTGTAATCCTGGCCCTGGGGAAATGTAGACAGGCAGGTGCCTGGGGTTCACTGTGTGGCCAGTGTAGCCTGCTTAGCTGCTTCCATGGTAATGATAGACCACACCTCATTAAAAAAATGCAGTTCCTATAGAGTGACACCCAAGGTTGTCCTTTGGCTGTGCATGTATAGATACAGATGCACACGTTACTCTTTGTGAGCCCTTCCGTAAGCTAACTTGGTAATGCTGAAAGCTGAGGACTAATTCACCTAGTGGCTAAATATGAAGGCATGTGGGTGTGTGTGTATGTGTGTTGTGTGCTAGTGTATGTGTGTGTCTGTGCATGTGCCAACATAGACACTGGCATAGACTGTGGGGTCCACAGTCATATAATGTAGTCATATAAACACATGCATATTTGATTTGTATAGAGTTTTGGTTTAATAGAAATACTTGAGCGTTTTTTTCACAGTTACCGAGATTTATTAAAACAACAAAAAAAATTTGGATTTTTAGCCTTTTGTAGCCGCAAGTATAGTTTTCGAGGAGTGGGTGAGGAGTGGACACTCTCTTGTTTAGATCAGAGTGCCCATGGGGTGGTTTTTGTCAAAGTGGTCCCATTAGGACCACGTGTCACCATTCCCTGGTACTGAGCCCTGCCTGCTTCATTTGTTTCAATGGCTACTTGGTCCCTTTAGCCACTGAAGTTTGCCACCCTTGTGGGAAGGATATCCTGGGGTGTTTGTGCTAGGGTTCATGGAACAGGGACATTGTTGGTATTGTTGTTGAGTCCTGACAGTGAGATCTCTGGAATGGACTAGTGTCTTAATCCCTGAAGTGTTTGAACCTTCCTGGAAGCTATGCGTCCCATCGGAACAATGGATCTGCAGAGAAGCACACTCACTGGGCTCTGACGAGGTTTATAATGTTGTCTTTAAATTCTTGGTGAATTGTAGCAACATGACTTCATAGGACCCTCTGAGACATTACAGCGGTTTAATAACACCTCCCTGCTACACGTAATGCCTTGTTTTTACTTTTATTAATTTAATTTTTTTCCTGTGTGAAGCAGGAGGTGCCCTGGGCCCTGTGGTTCAGTCTCTAGCTTCACTCTGCTCTGCCTCAGGGAAGCTGCCTGGCTCCCTCCCTCCTTGAGGCAGAGGCTCCAGGGCCATGTCCTGTCTGCTAGGAGTTTACAAGGTTTCACCCACTCCTTCTGTCCTGAACATGCCTGGTCATTACCCTCCCTGCTTCCTCCCAGCCTGCCAAATGCCCATGATACCACCTCCCTCCTACAGCCCTGGCTGCTGCCACCACCATTCCTGAGCCTCATTTCCACAGTGATACGAAAAGGAAAACCAAGTCAGAGGGTGACAGCATCCCCATTTCTCAGGGTGTCCCTGGCTGCTGCTCACAGAAGGGTAAGAGCTATGTATTGCTTCAGTCCTGTGACAGCCGGCTACCTCGCATCCAGCACGTGCATTCATACCTGCACGCATGTAAGCATTGCTCCATTAGCACGTCTGTTTGCTCGTCTTTTGTTCTATATTTTAGTTGTATGGTGTTAAGTCAGACTTGTCCCTAAAACACACATACAACTGAAAAATGAGAGCTATTAGACACTCAGCCAAGAATTGCCCTTACAAAAGGCCGAATCCAGCCTGTTGTGAGCTCCCCTTGAACCTCAGAACTCCTTGAGAAGCTCTCTGGCTTGAGCACATTGCTGCTTTCCAGGAGGAAACTCAGAAGGCTGACCCATGGGCTTCTAGCAACAAGATGCTAGAGGCTGCTGCTTGCACTGCTGCTGATGCAGGTGGTACCTCTTGCAATGGTGTGGTGCATGTTCTAGCTACTCATGGCAGCCCTAATGTAGGCAGAAGTGAATTTGAATTTCTTTGTTTACCACTATCGCTCTTGTGAGCTAGCCTGTGCTCGTACTCCTCTCCTTATCATGGGTTTCTCATAGGTGGAGTGTGAAGGATGACATATTAACGTCCATTTGTATCTGGGTCCATCCTGGAGAAATTGCCACTTGTTTTATTGAAATGACTGACTGACTGCCTTTACACGTCTTTTTCCACCCAGGCACATTGTGCACTTAGAAAGGATATCCTCTACCTTCCTTGTCAAGAAAATTGAGATCAGTGACTTGTTCCATTCTGGAGCCTTCAACAAAGCAGTACCCAGGTGGCCCCTCCTTGCACTCCCTGGGGTTGACTTTATATCAGAAGTATGGCCTAAATCTCCCTTGTGAACCCAGGCTGCCTGCCGGTTCCCCACTCAGCCTTTTTGACTTGGAACTTATCTGATCCAGGGAAGAGCTTCTGTCCTCTCAGCCTCGGGGATGGACCCCCATGAATACAATTATGAAGGTTAACAGGAAAAGTGGGGTCCCGAGCAATCCCAGGCGGCTGGCAGCCATGCCGCACTGGAAGCGTCCCACCAATGAAAACTGCAGCGAGAAACAGATTAAACCTCCTATCTGCCATCTCACTCTCTTTTCTCCCCTTTCCTGTTTGGACTTGAAAGTCGATTGGAGCCAGGGCCCTGACAGTTGACGGAAGTGCTGCAAGGAGAGAATATTTATTTACAGTGAGTTGAGGCCGATGCTTGTTCAGGATGCGGTTTCTTGCAGGAAGTTTGGTCCCCCACCCTTGGGTTTGATCATTTCTCCAAAAAAAAGAGAGAGAGAGAGAGAGAGAGAAAAAAAATCTCGTTGATTGTTGCAAGCTTCCCCTGTTACTTGAACAACCCTGCCTAACCTGTCTGCACTTGGAGCCTTTTCAGGGTGCACCTTGTAGGAGGGCCTGGAGTAGGCTGTGCAGAGCCCAGTGGGCCCGTCTCCCTGCAGATGTGTTCAGACACAGCAATAATCATTAGGCATTTAAAATAGGGAAATAGGTTGGGTACACGTGCTGGAGGCTGTGGTTGGCGCGCTGCTCTGTTCGTTAACAGGAACCAGTGCCAATTGAAGTTGCTGCACTGGGTGTTGGAGAGGAAAATTATCTTGAAGCTGCAGCTCATAGGGAGCAAGGAGTTACTAGTAACTGGTTTGGGTAGGGCCAGCTGATGTACCCACCACCTCCTTTCAAATCAGACCAAGGGCAACACTGTCAAAAATGTGGGGTACCTTTTGCTTTTGTGAATATGTATTACATTAAAAGAGACAGACGAGTCCTGGAGAAGGGTACTCTGGTACCTACTTGAGGTGTTGTAAGTCCCAAAGGCACTATAGAATTTTCCCATGGATTGCCTTTTAGACCTTAAGTCTTGCATTGTTCCCGGTGTTATTTACATAGAGAGAACCGTAGTGACTCAGTGCCTACTGCTATGTTTCCCGTTTCTCATTAAAAATTATATACAAGGCAAGACAAAACCGGTAGAAGGCCGGAAGAAGGTCAAGTCGCCCTCCGTCAGGCTCTGGGCCCCTTATGTCTTTCTTCCAGTATTCCCTGGCACCTGATTAGGTGTGCAAGCTCAGGGACTCTAGACACGCTCAGAGTGTGAACACCTGCAGTCGGGCCAGCTAGGCCAGGTTAACTAACACCTGCAGCTAATTGGGGGCAGGCTGGGCTAACACAGCTTCCTGGGTTTCTCATAGTTGCTCAAGAGTAAGATATAGACTAAGGGTTGCCTCCAGAGAGAATGGACAGTCATCTGGAACCTTAGAAACCTCTGGGACTGGAGGCCTGTCTCACCATGGAGGTCTAAGGTCTCCAGTCAGGCCTCCCTTCCTCTCTGTACTCTTCCTTAGTTTTCGACCCCTACTCCAGGCCCCTTCCTCCTGGTAGCTCTGATAAATACTGTTGCTAAATGGCTCCTGCTGAGGGGGAAACGCCTTCGTTGGGTGTCAGAGTCACTGTGAACCTGGTGTAGTGACACTGCCAGTGCCCTCAGCATCCCTGTGGCTTTCTACACATTTTTCAGTGCCCAATCCAAGGCAGGAGACTTCTGGGAGGAATTTTCGTGAGCGCTAGACTCATCCCTGTTGAGATATCTGAAATTACCCAGGTATGGGCAGTGCTCAGTGAACGTTACAAATGTCCTCATGCTGGCTAGTTTTCTGTCCGCTCCACCCAAGCTAAAGTCATCTAAGAGAAGGGAACCTCAATCAGGAAAGTGCCTCCATAAGATCAGGCCATGGGCAAGCCTGTAAGGCATTTTCTTAATTAGTGATTGATGGGAGAGCCCAGCCCTTTGGGGGTTGTGCCATCCCTGGCTTGGTGATTCTAAGTTCTGTATAAGAAAGCAGGGTGAGCAAGCTGTGAGGCACAAGCCAGTAAGCACTTCTCCATGACATCTGCATCAGCTCTTGCCTCCATGTTCTTGCCCTGTTTGATTGAGTTCCTGTCCTGACTTCCTTTGGTGATTAACAGTGATGTATAAGTGTAAGCCAGATAAACCCTGTTCTCCACAACTTATGTTTGTCATGGCATTTCATGAAATCAGTAGAAACCCTACTGAGATGGTCCTCTCTCAGTTATCCCCCCCACTCCAGCCCTATTTCCCTATTTTATTTTACCTTTTAAGGTTCAGAGTTGTTTGTTTGTTTGTTTTTAATTTTTGGCTTGTTTGGTTTTGTTTTTGTAGATTTTTATTGCATGTGTATGAATGTTTTGCTTGCATTGGTGTATGTGTACCATGTGTGCGCACAGTGCCCTCAGAGGCCAGAAAAGGGTGTCAGACTTCCTGGAACTGTGGCAACAGATAGTTGTGAGCTACCGTGTAGTGCTGGAAACTGAACCTGGGTCCTCTGCAGGATCAACATCAAGTGTTCTTAACCATTGAGAAATCTCTCCAGCCACAAGGCACAGATTTTTGGCATGTAGAAATAATAGGGGCTGTGGAAATAGATGGGTTGATAGGGTGCTTGCCCAAATGGATTCTGTTGCTATCACTGCCTAAACTAGATGCTGTCTGTTGTCTCTGGTTTGGGAGATGGGATAGAAGGAACAGGAGTTAAGGGCTATCCTTATCTACAGAACAAGCTTACAACTTGCTTGTGATGTTTGGTATAGGAGACAGTGTTGTGAGGAAGGAAGGGAGTGAAGGAGAGAGGGAGAGAAGTGAAAGGAAGGAAAGGAAAAGTCTTTAACCACCTGTGAAAGGAGGGCTAGCGTCTTTGGATAGAATTCTCAGCTCATAAGCTTTGTTTACTGAATATGGCAGAAACAGGTGACAGGCTTTGTTTTATATGCCTTTTGATGGCTCAGTAAGCTGAGTGTTTGCTATGCAACCACAAGGACTGGAGTTCAGATCCCCGGCATCCATAAAAGCCAGATACCAGGGCATATTCTCGTAACCCCTGCACTAAGGGATCAGAGACAGGTAGTGCCAGGTAGTCAAGCCAGTCTCATCTAAGCTCCAGGTTCAGTAAGAGTGTCTGAAAAAAAAAAAAGTGGACAAGAAATTGAGGAAATATCCTGTGTCAACTTCTGCCCTCCACACACAAACTTTCATGGATCAACATATCTACATGTACATGTATGTGCAGATGTGTACAGAGATAGTCAGGATCTCTGGGTCCAGCCACCCTCTCTCTGATGAATCGTTATTATAGGAAAATAAGTACAGGCTGAGGTAGGTCGTCATGTGTGGTATTGGTGATGTTTGGTATATCTTGTGTGGCATTTGGGGCAGAGAAGAAGAGAAGGAGGAGTGGACCTTACAGAAGCTCACCGCCTGAAATGGATTTTGAAGTATGGTTAAAAGTTTTGGTGGCCCGGTGTCAGTGTCCTTTAATCCCAGCACTCAGGAGGCAGAGGCAGGTGGATCTCTGTGAATTTGAGGCAGGCCTTTTGTTGATACAAGAGAATAGCACCATGGTCCAGGACAGTAGCTGCAGATGTTTCTAGCCCTGTCTCTGAGATGTTTAGTGCTTAGAAATCTTCAGAGGTGGTTCAGAGTACCTCATGAAATAGAAGGTTCTGAAAAAGATAGCGTCAGGCATTGAGTTGTTAAGGTTGTCCTAATTCAGCTAACATTGGGCAGATCTGATGACTTCTGTAAACTCGGAAAGAGAATAAGTTTTTATAAGATATGGAAAATATTTGTTCCCTGGTTTCCGAAAATTTGTTCCTGTCTGCAGGCTGGGGAAGAGACTCACTGTGACAGAATAGACTGTTACCAGCCATAAAATCCCTCCAGTGGTACTGACTTGGACCTGTAATTCACTCTTTACAGGTACCTCCTGCCAGTGATGCTAGAGACCCACAAGCAGATTGTGTCTAAAGCACTTAACCTGGCGGCTGGCACCTGGCACGTTCTAGTGTTCTTGGTTTGCTTTTTGAGACAGTGTATATAGCCCTGGCTCCCCTGGAACTCTCACTACGTAGACCAGGTTGGTCTCTCCAGAGACATCCAACTGCCTCTGCCTCTTGAGTGCTGGGATTAAAGGCATGTGCCACCATGCCTGTCTAATCTGGCATATTTGAAAGTGCTTGCTCTGCCTCTTACTTGAAGCCTTATGTCAAAGAACAGAGAACAGAGAAAGATGGTTTCAGAGCCTCTGGCCTAGCCACAACTGTCTTACTTAACCTTTTATGGCTGACATTTGGGGTAGAAAGTTCTCTGTTGTGGGCTGTGCTGTGTATTATGGGATGGATAATAAATAGATCCTGGCCTCTGCCCACTAGAGGCCAGCACCTTCCCTCCTGCATCTTCAGTGCAACAAGTGAAAGCACCTCAGCCACACCACGTGTCCAGCGGGTGGAGTTCTGGGATGGGAAGCAAGCAGTGGTCTAGATGATTGTCAGCGCTGCTATGATTTACAAACTTTTCTCTAATAGAGGCTCTGCTCAGGGCAGACTCTCATTTCAGATATGGAAAAGGAATTACACAGAGGCAGCTGAGAAAACAGTTCTAGGCTATTTGCAGCAGGGAATGTGGTTACCTTGTAAAAACCAGTCACCCAGTCTCTTCTGATGCCCTGTCACCTTTCGGGGAAGAATTTCTAGCTTATACCTGGAGTATGCTTATCCAACACCAACCTTGATTTAAATTATAAGGAATAGCTCGTTTGACAGTGTTTTAAAAAAATACTTCTTTTTCTGTCATGAGTGGGGTTGAACCCAGGGACTCATGGATGGTAGACTTGAGCTCTGCCTCTTAGCCAATTCCACTTCCGAACTCCCCACCCTCTCTCTTTTTAAATAGAGATGTTTAATTATGGTAACGTGCACATAGCAGATATTGTCTTCTTAACCATTCTCAGCATTTAAGTCCAGTAGTGCAACGTAGATTCAGGCACCGGAGCAATCATTCCAGAAGTCTGTGTTCTGGACAGAGAGTTTAAACCACAGTTCCCCCTTCCCTGTTCTCTCCCTCTTGTTCATGAGAACTCTTGTTCTGCCCTCTGTGTCCATGGTATATGTATGGCTACTCTAGATATCACATATAGAGAGACTTATATGGTGGTTGTCTTTCTTTGATAGTCTTTTCCACTTATCATGTCCTGGCATGCGTTGGAGTCCCTTCCTGTTGAAGACTGACTGACATTCCCTGTGAGTGCTTGCCGATGTCCAGTCAGCCATTAGTGGGGCCTTCAGTCTTTCCACCTTTCAGTTCCTGTGCACCACCAGTGTCTCCCAAGAGTCCCTGCTTCTGTTCCTTTGAGCTTGTGACCAAAGATACTTTTGCTAGATCCTGACCAGTTGACTTTGAAATGCTTTTGCACTGCTTTCTTTGCTGGGGAAATAGACTCCTCTGGCCCTTTGACCCCTTCCCACCCTTTCCTGAAGGTTTTCACATCCCAGCTGCCTGGTCCTTTTCTCACTCCCAGGAGGCAAGCACTTGTATCTTTGGATCCAGCTCTCTGAATAGCAGTCAGGGAGCCACAGCTGCCTTGGCCACTTGGTCTGTGGCCTGGTGTTATTCGTCTAAGGCTTAGGATTCTGATGCCTCCCAGTCATGTAGGCAGCCTCAGCACTGTTGGTTTTAAAGAGAGAGGAAAGATGTCATGAGAATGGTGAACCACTGTTCTTTGCTGTAGTGCTTTTGAGAGCCTTGTGTAGATGGGGCATTCTGCCTCCCTCCTGGCCTCAGAGAAACATGCTGCAGCTTTCTTCCACACTGCCTTGTAATCTATGCCAGTCCACCAGTGGGGGTGCAGAGGCCTGGGTGGCATGCTCTCTGCAGTTTCTCTGTAAATATGCGGCTTCTGCACTGGGATTCTCATTTAAGAAAACAGAAAGCAGGAAAGCAATATGTTGAAAAGCTGGTATCTATGGAGACTGCTTTTTTTTCCCCTTCCCTTTCTTTTTTTCTTTCAAAATTAGACTGAATCGTCCCTAAATCTATGTAATTCTATTTCCAGACTGGGCCCACTAAGCCTCAAGATGAGGGCTAGTTCTTGACCATCAACACTGGAGTGTGTGGACCAAGGGATAGGGGAGGTTCATAGTCATATTGGTAGAGGGGAGAAGATGACAGACTTAGAATGTCACCTGTGCTGGGGAGTCCTTTAAGGGCGTGAAGCTCCTCGCAGTTGGCCAGGAAGGTGCAGTGTTCTGTGCTAATGGAATGAACCAAGGCTAGTTCTACAGTGGGTTTCTCTGAAACTGGATAGGTAAGTGGTACTAAGGCTTGGGTTGTTGTTTCACATTGTGCAAGCAGCACAGACACATGTTAAACAGCATGGTCCATGTTAAACAGGGTTTATGGAGATTGAGAATATGGCACACTGCGCATCCATTTCTGAAGATGACATCCAATGTTGGGCAAAACTATCCCCAGTAGCCTTAGGGAGTCTTACTTGCTATTATCTCCCCATGAACTCCTCGAGTGAATAAACATGCTGGCTGGGTCTATTCTGTGTGTGTGAGTTCACACACACACACACACACACACACACACACACACCCCTATTCGTTGTATATACATAGAGACCAGAGGTCATCTTTAACTATTGTCCTTGGTTGCGCTTTACCTGGCAGGAGCAGCTCTGACCCTGGATTCACTCATGTCGCAGGGATCCCACCTCCTCTGTGTGAAATTCATGTCAGAAGCTCAGCTTTTGTCCATGGATACTGGGGATCAAAGTCAAGTCCTCCTGCTGTGGGGTAAACCTAGTGAGCTATGTCACCACTTAGATCCCCCATCTATTTTTCTGAAGGTGATAAATGGTTCTCTTTGTTTTTATTCTGTGATTTTCACGTTACTGTAGAGACAGGGTCCAGAAACACATTTCTTTGGAAAATAAGGCCTGTAATTGCTCTAATTTATTTCTGTTTTCTGCCATTTCTCTCACAGGACCTGGGGGACTTACCGGCTCCTCTCACTGCAGCCTAGCTGCATAACTTTTCACCCTCTTCAGGTCCACCTGTCTGTCTGCATCAGCTTCCTTTCCCCTCGGATCAGCATTTTCCCCCTGGGCTCCAGCCTGAGAGTCTCCATAGTTTGTCTTTAGCACACTCTCCTTTTTATCCTTACAGATGCCCAAGGATGTCCTGCTCAGCAGTGATGGGTCCTATAAAGGCAGCCACCCTTTGTAGCTTGCGTGCTTCTGTGTTCAGAGAGAAGGTCATGGAGCCATTGCTCTGTGTGTGTGTGTGTGTGTGTGTGTGTGTGTGTGTGTGTGTGACTCTC
>NW_021604665.1:8003463-8010268 GCF_004785775.1 Grammomys surdaster | reverse complement strand
TGTGTGTGTGTGTGTGTGTGTGTGAGAGAGAGAGAGAGAGAGAGAGAGAGAGAGAGAGAGAGAGAGAGAGAGATACCATCTCCCTTAGGAATGCCGAGAGGACTGTGTGTGGGATTCCATCACGTTTCTTCCCCCTGCCTTGATCAGAGGTCACAGCCATGAGTGTGAGAGGTGTGGGCGCTCTGAACTCTGCACATGTGCTCAGTTGGTTTTTGGTCCCTTGCTTCATTGAAGGGGCATTGTAGATCAAAGGGTCTGAAAAGCTACAATGCCAGCATTCTGTTTCTCAGAATGTTGATTTGTTACCAAATACAGAAGGCAGTGGTGTTAGGAACTAGGGAATTGAGGCCACAGGAGGCCACTGTCCACCTCTGGCAGGAAGATGGCCTCCCAGAGCCTTCCCTTCGAGCTCATGATCCTAGGCTCCACCTGCATGACACCTCCTGCTGGTGCTTCTTCCCTCACCTGACAAGGCTCCCTGCACAGGTTCAGGGCTCAGGGTGTGTCTGAGATCCTGCATCTAAAATGTCTGTATGTGCACAGTATGATGCCATCTGTGACAACTGAGGACAAACAATCAGAGCACTGAACTCAGTCATTTAGCATTCCTACTGAAGTAGGAGATTCTCCAAGGCCCCTTCAGATACCAAAACCTTCGGACCGTCATAGGAATTTAATATGATCTGCATCCTTCATTTTACAGAGAGCAAATTAACCTTTTCAGAATTAAATACCTTTGGAGGTATTTTTACCGTGTGTGTGTGTGTGTGTGTGTGTGTGTGTGTGTGTGTGTGTATGTTCGAGGTACATGTGTTGAGGTCAGAGGATAGCCTGGTATGCCAGTCTTTTGTCTTCTACCTTGTTTGGGGGAATGTCTCTTCTTTGCCTCTGTATGCTCCACAGGTTAGCTCACCCACCAAGTTCTGGGGATTCTCTATTTCCCGCTTCGCAAACGGTCATGAAGACCCACAGAACTCAGGTCCTCACATTTGCTCTGGAAGTAGTTTACCCACTGAGCAGTCTCCCCAGCTTCTCAGAATTCAGTGTAAACTCCTTAAAAGTCATGATTGTATTCTTTGGTATCTTAGAATCTCAGTGTCTGTGGGGGTGGGGGTGGGGCATAATGTCACAATATAGCCCAGACTAGCTTGGAAATCACTCTGTAGTCTAGGCTAGCCCCACTTGACTACCTTTCCCCCCTCAGCCTCCCGAAGAGTAGGTTTTGTCTGTGTACACCACCATCCCTGTCATTCATACCCCCTCATGGTTCGTTACCTAGCATGAAGAAACTGAAAGTACGTGTTGGGAAGGGATTGGATTTGTTCTTTTTAATTCAATGCTGTAGACCACCCTGTCTGCTCGGTGTATATTTATTTACAGGTAGATGTGAGAGTGGACTTCAGAGGGCAGCCTTGACATTCTTCCTCCTCTTTTATTTTTAATGAATTAAACAGTATGAACAGTCATTATGATGCTTAGATTTGTTTATTTTATGTTGTATGTGTATGTGTGCCTCAATGTATGTGTATATGGAGCATATGCACCTGATGCCCAAGGAGATCAGAACAGGGTATCAGATTCCCTGGGACTGGAGTTACAAGTAATTCTACATTGTATTGTGAGTGCTGGGGACTAAACCCAGGTCCTCTGCAAGAGCAGCCAGTGCTGTTAATCCCTGAGAAGACATTTGAGCCCTGCGTAGGGAAGAAAGTACATTTGAAGCCAATTAGCATCCAGCTATTGTGTGGCCCTGGGTTTTTGTAAGGCCTGGATCTGTGGCTGATGATATCTATATCCCTGTACATCAAAGGGTGGCAGATAGGGCAGGTAGACAGACAATATCTTCACACACCTACCTGCAGTGCAGGCACATTCACACCCACCATCGGCTTCACAGGGAAAAGGAAACCCCCAGAGGTGCTTGGCTGCTCCTGTGAATGACACAGAAAAAGGTGAGCAGGCCTGAAGTACACACAGGAAGACGGGGAGGACTCGTGTCACCAGGGAGGAAAACACAGCCCCTTTGAGCCCATTTTATGCTCTGTTTGTGTAGGATGCTCTTTTGAGCATATAGTTTTATTTCAGTGTGTAGACCTTTCTCCCTTGCACAATCCCAGATTATTCAACGTCTCCCTCGCTTGTCCCTTCTCTTACATCTTGTCAGATACCAGAGTGTTGGGCGCCTTTGAAATGTGTTCCTTCTTGTTGACCTCATAAAGTTGTTCCCCTCAAGAGATTGTGTACAATACAATAACAAATGCAAGGCCCAGCCTGCTCTGATGGACATTGTAATGCTCATATATTTAGAAAAGGAATATATCAAAAGTCTGACACCCCTCTTTGATTTTATAGTTTTAAAAACAATGCTTCAAGTGGCTGGTCTCCTTCAGGCTGACTGGCTGTATGTTCTGAGGATCCTTGTATATCAGCACTTTTATGGCTTGACTGACACCCTCTGATGGCTAAAGCCTTACTATAAATCTACAGCCACCAGTGACTGCTCTATTTCTGTGGAGAGAAGAGGAGTTGAAACAAGTCTCACAGGTCACTAATTCTTTCAACACTCGAGGAACGGAATCCAAGGTGGTAGGGAGTTCTAACCAGTGGGCTTACCCAAACCTACTGTTATTCTGTCTGAGCGCACATGCGTTCTTCCCTGGAGCTATTTCAAAGAGCAGATTCTTAGCCAAATCATGACATTTTTTTCACCCTCCCCCCAAACATGTTCACATTTCCTGCCAGAGTTAAGTGTTGAGCTTCTTTGAAGGCTAGACTTAAGCTCTGTGTTTAAGCTTGAACATTAATGTAAATGCCGAGGGCTCTGCTGTTTGAAGAGATGGTACTTGAGGCTGTTTTAAAGCAGTCTGTGTTCCATACCCAAGGGTTTGGAAAAGCCTAGTCTAGGAGGCAAAGCCAAGCTAGGCCTTGCTCCGTGAGGTGGGGCTCCAGCCAGAGGACCCTGTGGAATTGGAGCAGATCATTAGGCTGGGAGGGACAGGAAAAGGAAGCTTCCAGGGAGAGAAGAATGAGGGTCATTGGGCCAGGGCCCGGGAGGGGTGCATTAATTGTACTTTGAATGCAGGGAGGGGTACAAGGTCAAGGGCTGGGTCAGGTTGGCCAGGCTGGGTAAGGGAAGGGGAAAATGCTGTGTGGGCTTGGGAGGAGATGGAAAAATCAACCAGATAGATGTGGGAAAGGAGGGAACAGAAATATTCTGGGTCTGTGCTGGGTGATTGTGGGTAAGAGGTGTGTAGGCTGAGTCTGTCTGGTGGAACCACCACAGATCCAGTCTGTTTAGTACAATGGCATGTTCCAAGTGGCAGCCTGCTCCCAGGAGTCTCCTTGGCACATTGATTGGCTCTGAGAAAATCTTTGCTTCTCAAATGGCTACACACATGTACAGGTGAAGGATCTGCAAGTACATGTTGGGTGGGGATTCCCCTTGACCTTTGACATTCAATATCCTCAGTCCCCACTCCGTTCATGTGTGTGTCTGTACATGGGTGCATGTGTTTTTGCAGGTGAGTGTCAGTATGGAGAGGTGAAAGGACAACCTTAGGTATCCTTCCTTCCTCAGATGCCTTTCTACCTTTGGGTTGTTATGTGACAAGGTCTCTCACAGGCCTTCCTGACATTTTAATGTAGGTTCCTGGAATGGAACTCAGATCCTCATGCTTGAAAAGTGAGCACTTTACCTACTGACCAGCCCTTCCTTCACCCTCTCCTTCTTTATCCCTCCACCTTTTCTTTAATACAGCCATTCTGTATTATTTAGTCTGCCATCAAAATTAGGATCTTCCTCCTTCTTCAGCTACTATAGAGTTCTGAAGTTCCAGTTTGCACCACTGTGTCTGGCAGGACCTTTGTTAAGTCATGTAACATTTCAGAGTAAAGCCAGAATTGATGCTAAGAAAAAGGGATCTGGACCAAGGGATGGAGAAGTGGACCAAGGGATGGAGGAGAGGTGACTTCTTGAGTTCTATCTGTCATCCCAGAGTGGTTTAGTGGAAAGTTGGTCTCTGCCTTTAGGAAATGACAACTTGGAATAAAGGGTAAGTTTCTATTGATTGGAGGCTAAGCAAGTAGAAAATTCATTTAGCTAAATAAATATTCAGACCATGAAGTCTGACCATGGAGACAAGGTGGATTGGGTACGGAGTTCCTATTTCCCTGTTTGTTTGCCTTGGTGACCCTAACAAGTCACTTCGTCTCTGGGAACCTCAGTTTTTCTGTTTGGAAAGTAGCCAGGAGTCCTGAGACTGGGAAGCAGGAAGCCAGATGCGTGGTTCCATTCAGCTAATATGTGAGCTCGAAGTCTTTGTGTCAGCTCTAGAGAGGAACTCTACTGCCCACTGCTGAAACCTAGGTGGACCACGTGACTCTTTCCTGGGCACACATAGCCTAGCATTTGGCTTCTTGTTCCTTATGATGATTTCCCACCCGTCAACTAATGAATTGGCACTGGATCCTCTCTTCTCACTAGAGATTTGTTCTGTCATTTAGGAGCTTGTGTGCTCATTTGTGTACACCACCCGCTTTCTCCCTGGCTTGCCTCAGCTACTTGTAGGCCTGGGGCACCACTCTGCCCCTTATCTGGATACTTCCTCCTACCTGGCTTCTGAAGGTTTTATAGAAAAGATGACCGTGGCCCTGAGAAGCCTGGGGAGGTATCTCCCATAGGGAAAACCTGTGGGCACAGTGAGTGTCCACGTGTGCCTTTCCTATGCTGGGGTGGCAGGGGGTGCTGTGTTGCTCTGAAAGCAGCCTGGCCAGTGACTTGTGTAGTAGTCCCCTATGGCTACTCTGGTAGTCCCAGCAACATCACATGGCTGTCTCCCCACAGCTGAAGAGCTTGGGTGACAGACAGGCGCCATATGGCAGAGTTGTAAGCCTTGTTTTCAAGGTGGCAGGATGAGATGCTTCCTCTGGCCATTTCTCTGGGATCTGAGGAGGTAGCTTCATCTTTTAGAGGTGAGACTGGGGGCTTGAAATACAGAAGACCCTGAGATTGAACATTCAAAATTTAATGTCGTTTTTAAAATAAAAGCAAATTCAGTAAGGAGCCAGATAATTTCCAGAATAAATGGCAAAGGATTAACACTGTGATAAGCAGCGTACAGTCAGATGAGTCCTGCTTTTTATTTTTTTCCCCTTGAACTTGGGATCCCTGCATATCATAGACAAGTATCAGAGCCCAAGATTCAAATCTGTTACTGAATCCTTTCCAGAAAAGCGGGGAAAAGCTACCAATTTGTCATCTGTTACACAATTTTGTAACCTTTCTTTTTCTGATATTTTTGTACTATTATTCACTCGGCTCACAGTCCTGTGCCAGATTTGCGCCTGCTCATTTTACGATGTGTGCGTGGCTGTGGTCTGCATTTTACAAGGAAGGACTGTGGGCTTGAGCTAGCAAGACCAGGATGGCACATGCAGCAAAGGCTTCAAGTCAGGTTTTCCATGGCCATGGCGTAGTGTGGCCTGGCTATTTTAGGGTCTGAGTTGAATTGCTTCACTCCCAGGGTGGTCTGCTGAGAAGTGCTGGGTCAGTCCATCAGGGCAAGCTCAGCGAGACTGTCTTGCTAGAGGAAAAAAAAAAAAAAGAGTCTTCAGTTCCCTAGATGGCAGGATTTGCAGCTTCCGAAGTAGCTGGGAGAGGATCTGAATTTTGTTTTTCACTGGATATGCAAATCTGTTGGAGGGATGCTGGTAACCAGTGTGTCTTGAGGTTTTGGAGTGAGTTTGGCTTTGTTCTAGAAAGTAAGCCCAAATGCCATCAGCCAGGTGAGTGGGATGTAGGGCACCCAGGGAACCCCAGCTCTCCCCAGACAGTGTCCCAAAGACAACGACTTCCTTGGGAACTCATAGTTTGAGGTTTTCACCAAATTTCAGCTCAATATTTAGTTCACACAGACGGAGCATTATGGAACATGTTAATTCTGTTTTTCCATTTTTATACAATGTCTCACAGCCCCCTTTCAAATACAATAGTCTTTCAGGTTTCGCTCCTAAGCATCTCTCTAACTTTCTATTTCCATTTCAATATTTCCTGCCACCCAGACATCAACAGATGGGCAGGAACGATGCAGTACCCCCCCTTCTGCTCTGCCTGCTCCCCCCACCCCTAAGTTCTCACACACCCGTGCTGAGTTCCGCCTCGCTGCCTGCTTCTTGGCACAGGCCGGTAGTTCCTGAAATGCTCAGAGAAGACCAGGGAAAAAAAAGTGTTACTCAGGTGAACCTGTCCAAGTTTATTTTTTTCCCCCTTAGAAGATAATCGTCTTGGGCTAGGGAGATGGCTCACTGGGTGCCATGCTTACTGTGCAAGCCTTAGGTCCTGAATTCAGATTCCCAAAACCCATGTGAGGTGAGATTGCACCCACACCTCTATAAATCCAGCACTTTTTTCTGAGTTGGCGGGGAGACAGAAACTCTTAGGTCAGCAAGCCTTGAGTATGCAGAGGCAATAAAGGGGCATTGTCTTAAGGAAATTAGTAGGTTGTCTTCTGACCAGCACGTTTGAGTCCTGGGTGTGTTCCTGCCCTTAGACTCACACACTCAAAGAGTTGGGTAGCTAGCTAGACAGACAGTCAGTCACTTTCTGTCCTTTCTATTTACTGTCACCTAAAGGGATGATAGCAGGCAGAGTACAGATTCTGCCTTGGCTTTCTTTCTTGTTAGTTCCCAGTTCCCTTACATACAATGCCACCTTAATGTAGTGGTCATGCCCTTGGGTGATGGTGACAACTAAAGGCCAGCATAGCTCAGATGAAGTCAGAGGACCCCTAGTGTTCCCTTCTGGTTC
>NW_021604665.1:7995667-8003363 GCF_004785775.1 Grammomys surdaster | reverse complement strand
CCCCTGCGTGCTCGTTGGGTGTGCGTGCCCCCCCCCCCCCCCCCCCCCCCCCCCTGTCTATCTCCCTCTCCTTTTTTTTTTTTTTTTTTTATATATATATATATGTCTTCTCCGAGTGTTTGCTGGCTGCAATAACGGAAATAGTGTATTAAAAAAAAAGTCAGCCAACTACTGTCTGCATGTCGGCACTGGTCCAGGGAGTTTCAAAGGGATATTTTATTGATTCAGTAATTGTGTGGTAGAAGGGACAGCTGAACTGTACCTCAGGGTGGGAAAGCCCCTACTCTCACACACTTCTGTCCCAGCCAGGCTGAGCATGCTCACAGACCACAAGCAAGCTCAAGGGTGTCAATACCTCTGCCTCCATATGTACCCTTCAAGGTTCCTTTTTCTGTCTGTATGTGCAGGCCACATCTTGTGACACGGGCTGTCTTTTCTATTTCTGAGTATCTCTCGAAGGGTTCGTTTGAAAACCTTACACATGAAAGATGTGTCACATGGCAGCTTCCTTACTGGAGGGCTTTCTGTCAGACCTCTTCGTGACATCAAATCGCAGAGCAGGCCTCAGTGCAGACTTGTCAGGGTACAGTGGCCCTTTCTCAACTAATAAGCTGATTGCTTTCAAACTCAAAGGGGTGGACTGAGTTGTTTGGACAAACAATTGGAAATGAGCTGTGTCAACTTTCACTGCTGCCATATTTCTCACTGGTATGCGTATCTGGGCTGTTCATTGGGTTAGACAGGAAACATTTGGGACAAGGGCATTTTGAAAACCAACGAAGAGACTCAAAGCATCTGACCGAATGTCCTAGATGGACAGGAAACACAGGGCAGCTATCAGAATTACTTCCTGGGAAGTCTTAGGTAGAATAACCATTCCTCTTTCACTACTGTAGTTACTGTCCTGAGGGAGTGAGGACTTTGGCTCTGGACAAGACAGTCTCATTGTTTCACAGGAGGAGAGAGGCCATTTCCCTTCACCTCAGGGCTTGATGCAGGTCATCAGAGTGGGGCTTTAAGAATTGTCTAAATCAGTACAAACATACCTGCCTAAACCTTCAGTAACTGTTACAGGGAGGAAAGCCCAGCCTGGCTGGTTTTCTAAGCTTTCAGAAACATCTGTAATATCATGGCTTCTGTTTATCCGTAGTCTTTCCATTGACAGGCCTTTCTTTTGCCTCGACTCCCACCAAAACTCCATGAAGCACGCATGTCACACCACTGATGCTGGACAATTGGAGGTACTCCTGGCAGCTCCAGACTCTGCATGTATGTTCTTCTATTAAGGGAAGAATTAAATAGCAAAAACCACAGATGTATGAATCTAATGATTATAAAAAGAACTGATATTTAGTATATTAGGATTTATTTATTTTTATGTGCATGGTGTTCTGCCTGCATGTCTGTGCAAGAGTGCCAGATTCTCTGGAACTGGAGCTACAGATACTTGTAAGCTGCCATGTAGATGTTGGGAATTGAGCTTGGGTCTTTTTGGAAGAGTAGCTAGTGCCCTTAACCACTGAGCCATCTCTCCAGCCCAGCCCTGTGGACATCCAGTATATTATAAGACAGTGAAAGGTAGAAAGGGGTTCCCTCCAGGTGAATGACTGATTGTCCCAGGAGGCTTTGCTTCTTTATTTTTATTAGAGGTGTCGGGGTTTACACAATCTTGTGTTATATTTTTAAAAAATTTCTCAATAGTTTCACATGTGTATATAATGAATTAAGGTTCCATCCCCCATTCCCTTTCTTTATCACCCTCCCTACACTGTTAGCACCTCATTCCTCTTTCTCATCCCTCTCTCTGTCCTGTTAAATTCCCCTCATTCCTTTTTTTTTTTTTCATCCTCTCACTTCTTGGACGCCTTGAAACCTTCTCTTCAAAAAAATTCTTTCCTATTTTATGTCATTTGCTTATTTATTTATTTATTTAGTCATTCATTCATTCATTCATTCATTCATTCATTCATTCATGACCTTCTGAGTTTAGTTAGGGTTCTTTTTATTTTACAGGCACATTGAACACTGAAGCAAGTGACCATAGTGCAGCCAGCAACCCCTCAGGGAGAGGTGGGGCCTCGTGAACCCATCCCTCTCTGTGATTTGAAGGTGATTTTATCAGTGATGGATGCTAGGGTGAGTGGGAGAGGTGACTACCTATAGAGCAGGAAATAGCGTTCTAGGCCAAAGGAACAACAGCTGCAAAGACCCCGTGGCAGAGTGAGCTTGTGCCTGGGAAATGGTGCCTCTGGCACCCCCACCCCCAGTACACATACGTCACAGACTCTGTCTTTCACCAGAACCATCTTTAATTGGTGTATTAGTTGTTTTTCTCGGCAAGGTGATCACATCCCTGATGGACCATGCTCAAAGGAGTTACCTGCACTCACAGTTTCAGAGGGTTCAACCCATGGTCATTTGATTCCAAGATTCTGGACTCACTGTGAGGCAGTGTCATGGCGGGCAGGTGGGAGTGTGAGGTGGAGGAGATTCTTCATATTGGGCAGGTAGCAAAGAGAAGGTGCACAGAAGAGAGGACCAGGGCAAACTACAGCCCATAGGGACACACTGCCAGCGAGATAGTTTCCTACCCCTGAAGCCCCACCTCTTCTTGCCTGAGACTTAGCTGTCTCTGGAGAAGTCCTCACAGTTGTCCTCTGGATGGCCCCACACAGTGGGGTGCTTCAGTCATTTCTTGTGTGATTGCTAACCTAGTCAAGCTGACAGCCAAGCTTCTTCCTTGTTCTTGGCTCTGTTACACTTATCTATAGCCCTGTGTGCTAGGCCCATATAGATCCTTCCAGATAGCACCTCTCTGATTTGCCTTATACTGAATATATTGAGTGACTCCTTACCTGAATTCTGTACATACAGAGACATTACATGATTCGTTTCTGTTCTCCTTCCTCAGTTCTTCCACAGAGGAGGCTCCCATCTGACAGAAACTCACAGATTACTTAGTACATTCTTATTTATGCTACATCTGCACCGTGAAATGAGATTTGAACCTACTTGGTCACCACTTTGCTGTGACTCCATTCAGTCATCAGATCTCTCTTGGTTTCTACAGTGTCTTGTTTTCAGGATCCTGCGGTCAAAAGGTGGTGTTGGCTCCTGACCTCTCGAAACCCCACCATGATTCTGCAGAGCTGGAAGGATGAGTCACCCACACACTGAAGTTTGCTAATTTTTTTTTCCAGTCCTTGCAGGAAAAAATCTGGATGAGCCAGCATGTTGGTTATACCCAGCTGGGCTGTAGGCCTCAGTGTTGAGCAGGCCATGCTATGGATTGATGTGGTTCAGCGATGTGTGGATGGACCCACATGGTTGGGACCTTGTCCATTTGTTTGAGTTTAAACAAGTCCAATTTAATGGCCCTTCATGTTGGATGACTATCATGGTAGAGCCAAAAGTGTATGTGGGGCATGTTGAGATATTCATAAATTGCTGGTCTCTTTTTAGTTTTATTTTTTTAAAGTGGCTTGGCTCCTTTGCCTGAGTGAAGTCTGCCTTGGAGCCTTCCCCATTTAAAATAAACAAAAGTCGGGTTCTTATGACTGATGAGAAGACTCAGTCCTCCTGTCTTCTCATTCCACAGGTACTTAGGGAAAGCTTCTGTTGCCCGGGACTCTGCTATAGATGTGGAGAAGGCATTTCCTTCCATACCAGGAGGTACAGTGGCTTCCAGCTTCTAGCAGTTTCTATCTCAAGGTGGCCCTTTGAAACAGAATCTGAAACCACAGCCTGTGTGAAGAGCAGGAAAACGAAGAGACCTTGTAGGTTATTTTCCTGACATTTTCAGTTGTGTATCTTCCCAGCTTATGAGTACAATCTTAAGAGAGTACTTTACAAATAATCTGTTTCTTAGCAAAGACAAACATACAACGGCATCGTGTGCACTGCCCTCCTCCTACAGACAGGCTCCCTCAGTTTTCAGTCACTTCACACATCTGGTGCTCCCTCTCTGTCCTCTCTGTGTGATGTATAGTGGTGGGTTTGTTTTATTTTGTCTTGTTTTGGTTTTTGGTTTTGTTTTGTGTTTTTTGACTGAGCCTTTGGTTCTCAGGAGCAAGGGCTATGTCTTCCACTTGGTTCTGTTGGCAGTGGGCACCAATGTGAGCATTGTTTTCTGAAGTTCTGTATTTCTTCTGTGATGCCAGGCTCCTAGGCTATAGAAGAAGCCACAACAAAATCAGAGTTAGCCTGTTCATGAGGTTTTCAGGAACTTTTGGATTCTGTATCATTGGACTTAGACAGCTGGTGATTATTCTTAGGCCTCAAACCCCACAACACTTTAGTGGGTGCAGGTAGTACCCATGTTGCCGAGTGCTGCTGTAGCATGGTGTGGTTTGTTAGACATATCCTGAATCCAGAGTCAGGAGAATCACACATGAAGGCTATTCTACCTGTGTGTGAGGTTTGGGATGAAGGTTGTAGACGTTACACGGAAGGTCCCTTATCCTGTTTCTGCCCATAGTTGAGTCATCAGAAGATGGACCTCATCTTCATTAGCACTGGAAGCTCAAATTGAAGATTGAGCCTACTTGACTGCCGTGGGGGTGTGACTTCCATGTCTGCCTTCCAGTGTCACCGTCTCTTTGCTGCTGTTGGTTGGAATATCGCTGAAGCATCCCTCAGACTGGTTCTTGTTTGCATTGAGAACGAGGAACTATTGTGGCAAGAATGTTGTCATTAGAAGCATTATTTTTTTCCTAATACACCCTTTTAGATTTGTGGATATTCTTAGCAGCACACACATGACATTGTGTGATTTAAGATAATTAAGATGATTAAACCATATAGTGTTTTGTACTGAGCTAGTTTATAGGTTGAGAAGGATGGACTATAGTTATATTTCCAGTCCAAGGCTTCCACAGGACCCTGTTACATAGCAGGATAGATCCGCAGGTAATATCTGTGATATATACCCCAGGATGGGGTGCTCATCCACTCTTGGGTAGCTGTTCCTCTCTTGCTGGCTTCCTGGCCTTAGACTCTCCCACTGGTCTCTTATATCCATCCTGGGACCATGTCTGAGCATGCTGACCTGCAGGAAGATGTTCATTGTCACCTGAAGCCTGTCTAATGCACAGGCCTCATAAAGGTGAGTGGTTAGTGAGGGGAGGCAGTGGGCACACCTCTGGGCCTCAAGCAGTTGTCCTTGGCGGAAGTTCAGCATGAGCCTGTCCTTGCCAAAGGAACATCACCCCCAGGGCCTATGGCTGGGACGTTCCCAGGGCCTGGGTTGGTCTTGGGAGTGGAAGCTAGGAGCTGCCTCCACCCCATGGGATGTGAGCTTGGACTTGCTCTGTGAAGAGTCTGGTACTCCAGTGGCCTTCCTCATCTGCAGTATGGACTCATCAACTTCTCACAAGTGGTGTGAGCATGTGTACATTCGCTCTCAGGAAGAGCGTTGAAGATGGGAGTGTCTCTGGAGGCTCAGAGATGCTGTAAGCTTGTTGGGTTACAATCATCACCATCTTAGGATCTCAGGTGCTGGAGCAGCTGGTACACTGAAGCTCAGAGGCTGGCCACTGGCCTGTGGGTGACCCCTACCTCCTTCCCAAGGACCCCTGGTTTTCTCCAAGGAAACCATAGCTTCCTGTCTCAGCTTAGATACTAGATCTCTACTTGCTATTCTGGTTTTGTTTTTTCATAAGTAAGGGGTTTGTACATGTGTCTGTGTGTATGTGAGGACTGACCCAGGATTCATAGGTAACTCCTAGCTATTGCAAGTAGCAGAGAAGAATTTCAAGAAGGCCAGGGGAAACAATAGCACCTGCTTTTGTTCTTCTAATGAACTTTGCCTGCTAGATCTTTCCTCAGAGGCGTGGGAGTTCACTAACAATATCAATTAGTTACTTCCACCTTTAATTGGAGGGACTTGTTGTAACCCGAAGGATTCTCTTTTTGGTTTTCTTTTTCATTATTTTTCTACACGCTGGGCTCTTTTGAAACAGGTATTCTCAAGCAGGTAGAAACCTGTTTGCAGTTTTGGGCTCTCTTGACCCCTATGGGAAGGTGAGAGAGAAGGGAGAGGGACCTGTCCCCTCACTTGGTTCAAGTGTGGTACTCAGACCAGCAGGCAGCCCAGCTGCCCAGTATTTGTGGCACTCAGAGTCCTGGACTCCTCCCGGGCATCCTGACTCACTCTGTCTTTCACAAGCTCTACAGGTGACTCACGGACATTTATTTGAAGAGTAGCAGAACTTTTAAGATTGTGTGAACTTTTTTTTTCATAGAACTGTAAAGCCAGAGGGGCTGAGAAGCTGGCTCTGTTTGTTAAGTGCTTCCCTCACAAACATGAGGGCCTGAGTTTGATCCCCAGAACCAGGTTTAAAAAGCCCGACATGGGCAGTGGTGGAGAGTGCTTATAATCTCAGTGTGTGGGAGGTGGGGCCAGTGTTGCTAGCCTGGCAGGAGATCTTGTCTCCAGATACAAGGTGAAGGGCACCCGAAGAATTATGCCACAGGTTGACGACTGGACTCTACACGTATGTATATACATGGATACATACATGGGAAATAAATTTAAAAAAAATAAGTGTAAAGCAAGAAGATGGTTGTCATTTCATCTTTCCCAGGATGCCTGTGCTTGCCTCTTTCTTCTCGAATCATTTCCATGCCATTCTCCATGATCTCTAACCTACTTACGTGTTGTCTTTGACTTGATGGAAGGCTGTGAAGTATGCCTGAAGCCAGCGAGGCTGTTCGTGTTTCATGTAGCTTATCACCATTGATATGCCAGGAGCCCCTGAGAGTAGAAGATGCTCAGGAGGATGCACCATGTCTCTTGGTGACTGCAGACTGTCTTTAAAAAGTTGGACTAGGCTGGTGAAGCATTTCAAAAGAGGATGCGTGCATGATGCAATGGGAAGCGAAGGCTGCATCAGTGGAGGCTTGCAAGGTAGCAGGCTTCTAGTCCGATGGCACAGCAGCTATGTGGCAGTGGGGGTCTAGGAAACTAGTCTGATGGCACTGCCCTGTCAGCAGCTATGAGGCAGTGGTGGGTCTGTATCTTCAAAGAACCTCACAAATCTGTTTTTGTTTAAGAGACATGCAGTTGGTGGTAAACTTGCCATTCTGAGAGAGGGCTTTGGGCAGTGGCTTGGTGACATCATGCCATTCTGATGAGAGAAGAGTTGAGCCAACCTTTCTTTGGTCAGGACATCTTGAACGCAACAGCCTTTCTATTTCTAGAGCAGAGCACACACTCTGCAGGTGTCTCTGTCCCTAGCCGGCTGGCGTGCAACGTTCTCATATTGTGGTTGTCCCAAAACAGGATGGACTGTAATTTATTGTCGTGTGCAGAGGAGCTGGCCCTCACATAATGAATGCTTCTTTGGAAAAATGTCAACGTGTATAAATTCAAGATTATTTAGGAAACACACAATTTCAGTTGCCTTATTGAATAAAAAGATAACTAGATTGCCCTGGCATCTAGAAAATATTGAAACATGTGGCTTTCCTCTTTTTTTTTCTGAAATTATGAACAGGGCATAAATTTACCTGAGGGTAGAAGATGACATTGCATAGCTAAATTCACCTCTAATTTAGTTAATTTTTTTATCGTGATGTCAGAATGGAGGAAAATGGCATTCAATCACTGGTGTCTGTCTCCCGGCCGTGCCGCCGCCCCGGCGCGGCGCGCGCCCCCGGGGGAGGCGCACCGGGCTAGCCCCCGGGGGGAGGGGCG
>NW_021604665.1:7954740-7995567 GCF_004785775.1 Grammomys surdaster | reverse complement strand
TCTCTCTCTCTTTCTTTCTTTCTTTCTTTCTTTCTTTCTTTCTTTTCCTTTCTCATTTGTCCTTTTCTTTCCCTAGAGACTAGGTTGTTGGTCTTCATGAAGCACCAGGCTTTGGAGATGGTGGTGGTGATGATGGTGATAGTGATGATGTTGTTGTTGTTGATGATGATGGTAGAAACCTTTGAGATGCACACTTCCTCCGTCACACAGGAAAGGACACTAACACTGAGAGACATGGTGAGGACTGAGCGTCCAGGTAGTAGGGAAGCCAGGCCTCTTCTCTCCCATCCTCTTCCCTCTGTCCTTGTCACATGTGGGTTCTATACCCTCTCTATTGTCTTTCCTTTACATATTCAGGGTACACTCTGCCTAGTATTTTTAATCTGTGATTCTTTTTTTTTATTTTTAAAAATTACTTTAAAACTATTTTTTTCATCAAAGTAAACTTTAGAATTTGGCCGTAAAAGGAAAGCTAGCATCATGGAGTAAATAACATAAGTATGTATGTAAACCTCACACCCCAAGGGCTGGGAAGATGGCTTGGTGGTTGAGAGTATATACTGCTCTTTCAGAGGACTTGAGTTCAGTTCCCAACACGCATGTCTGGTGGCTCGTAACTGCCTGCAACTGGTGCTGCAGGGGATCTGATGCTCCTGAACTCCCAGAGTGCCTGCTCCCTCCTCCCTCTCTCACATATACTTAAAAATAATAGTAAATCTTTAAAATAAATACTTTATCATTTAAAGTGTGTGTGTGCGTGTGCGTGTGCATGTGTGTGTAAAACGATGTACTCTTATTTGTTTGTTATTTGAAGCCAGCCTGAGTCTCACGTACTGAAGCCCACACATATGTTGGGAGATAGTGAATGAGTCTTTATGCTTACTACTTTGTTTTCAATGGATGGGATTTCAGAGGCCAGTCTGTAGGACAGTGGCCCTTCACTGCAGGTTGAGATGAACTATGTTCGTGGATATGTTGTCTTTGTCATACTGTCAAGAACAGGTCCAAGCATGAGACCAACTCCAGTGCTGTGACTTTTACAAATATCAGCTTTTGATTGTTTTTCCTTTTCGATTCTGCTGCATAAGTCGAAGGGTATCCTTTTCTTATTTCTCCTTCTGGATCATGAGCTGCCATTCTGAAGTCTGTAGGATACTGTTACATAGTCTTTTAGAAGTAAGAACATCTGGCCTCAAGTGGGTAACTGGAAAAAAAAAAAGATACAAATTGTGTCTGCTCTTGCATAACCCTTTCCCATGAACTTTTAGTACCAGACTGTTATTTTGGCTCTGTCCTGGGCATAGGAACACATTATGGTTCTGGCAGTCACTAATGTATTTATTAGCTCCTTGGAGTGGAAGTGAAGGTCTAACCCTTTTACCACTCCAAAAGAATTTCAGAAAAAGTACCAGCAAGCATTGAGGGTCAAGGAGAAGGCTCATTTGCTTAAGTTATTGCCACACAAGGATGTGGATGAGAGTTTGGATTCCCAGAAACCATGTAAAGTGGGGAACATAGACTACATGCCTATAGTTCCACTGTTCCTACAGTGGAGTGGGAGACAGAAAGAGAATTCTTCGGAAGCTCATGGTGGTAAATAAGAAACCTCACATCAAACAAAGTGGGAGGCAGTAGTGTCCTCTGACTTGCACACTGTGCTTTCCCATGCTCATGCTCAGGCCTGTACTCACACCCATGGGCTGGTACACGTATATGCACACCGCATGCAGAGATTAAAAAAAGAAAAAGAAAAGGACCAGTATAGAACTAGTATTTAAAGAAAGGAAGAAAACACAGTTCCATTTACAACTTGATTTCTGATTAAAGCTTTCTAACACAGTTCATTTATGTTATAGGGCCAATGAGGAAAAACGTACATCAGTTAGCCTTTGATTTTTGGATATTGTTAGCCTATGTAGGAGAATATGCAAATAGCTTTTCTGTGGTCCCTTGTTGTACCTCTGTGAAGGTTTTCTGGTGATCCATGCATGAAGCTGACTTGGGGCCAACTCTCAGTTTGGTCGTTTTTTAATAGAGACAAGTTTGTCAATAGAGACATACAATTGTAATGCTGCATAGATGATTGTCAAGTCTGTGGCCATAGGAACAGCTTAAGGTGGCATTCAATGGCGAAACACACACACACACACACACACACACACACACACACACACTTCATAAGTACACAGCATTTTACTGTCAAACTGGCAAGGAAAAGTAGTGCCAAATGTGGTCTGAGTATTGGCATCTTCATGAGTAAAAATTACATGAAAAGCACTCACAGGGGAAGGAAGAAGAGGGAAAAAAAACTAGGCTAACCGTGCAACAGACCACATTTCCTATCCACAGTCTGTCTTCTCAGGGTGTTTGTCTAAACAGCTTTGCCAGTTTTTCTAAACAGAACTGCTGGTGTCCTTGATCTGTAATCGGAAGAGCCTCCGCTCCGAGGACCAAATGCTCGTTGGGTTGAGAGTTCCTTTATTTGGCCAAATTAAACCCAACAGCCTCAGCTCTGCCCAAACTTGCAGCTCATCCAGGGCCAGCTAAGATGCCAGAAAAATGACAGGATGCAATAACTCTTCCCTGTTCCTTTGATTAAAAGAAATTCCATTCCCTGTGAGTATAGGGCTTTTTTTTTCCTTCTAAAATCTGGAAATGTATTACTTTGATATGGTCTCAGATTCGAGTTTTAAAATATATCACAAGAGGCTTCATGTGGTTGGTAGAATGATAAGCACTGGTGCTAAGATCTCTTGTGGATGGTCCGCTATTTACTATTTTCTGTGTCATCCTTAGCGTCTGCCGGGGAAGCTAGTCCCGAAACACAGCGCTCATTTTTCCAAGGACAACTTGGGAGGGTTTCCGGTTGTTTTTTGGTTTGGGGGCTTTTTTCTTTTCTTTTTCTTTTTCTTTTTTTTTTTTTGTGCTAGGTCTTACACATCTTAGCCTAGAAGCTCAAATACAGAGATAATTGGAAATCTAAAATCAATACAGATGGACCATCGCCAAGGCGAGACAGATGCTGGAATAAACCATCTGTAAATTCCATGGTGGGAGAGGTTGGGGCTCAACATGTTTATCTGCATCCCATGAGCTACCTCTGAGCCAAACCAGGAGGGGGCTCCAAGGGTGTACCGTGTGATCTCGGAGCCCCCTTGCCCACCCCAGCTCCACCTGTTGCCTGGAGTGTATATGCAAAACTGCATAGAGTGTTTCATGAGCATCGTTTCTAGTCTTTTCCGCTAACAGGATTTTAGTAAGTAAGACTGGGCATTAAAAAAAAAATGTCATAGACTGACTGGCTTCTCTCCAGCCTGTTCTTTGTTGAGCAGTCTGAGAGATCTTGGCAAAATGAATTAAGGTCATTTATTTAGGATTTCTTTGCTGACTTTCCTTGTACAATAATGATGAAAATGGGGTTGTGTTGGCCTGGCTCAGAGGTAGGTATTTCCTTCCCTCCTCACCTTGTATTCTGGCAGTCTTACACTGCCTGCTGTACCACAGGGCCTTTGTATATGCTTTTCTTCTGCATGGACATTATTTCTTCTCTTCATCTTCAGCTCTCACATGATATTACTATGTTAACATAGAAAGAAGGCCTCACTGATATTACTGCATTGTCATATACCTTAATCAAGGTTTCCAGTGCCACGATGAAATACAACGACCAAAAAGCAAGTTGGGGGGCAAGGGGTTTATTCAGTTTACACTTCCACATTGCTGTTTATCACCAAAAGAAGTCAGGACAGGAAGTCAAACATGACAGGAACCTGGAGACAGGAGCTGATGCAGAGGCCATAGACGGGTGTTGCTTCCTGGCTTGCTCCTCATGTCTTGCTCAACCTGCTTTGTTATAGGACCCAGGACCACCAGCCCAGGGATTGCACTGCCCACAATGTGCTGGGCTCTCCCACATCAATCACTAATTATGAAAATACCTTCCAACTGGATCTCATGGAGACCTTCTCTCAATTAAGTTTCTCTCCTTTCAGAAAACTCTAGTTTATGTCAACTTGTCATAAGAACTAGCCCATTCAACATCCTTCTCACATTTTCTCTTGGCCTTAGGTAACTTATTTTTGAGACATTCTTTCAAACATTATCTTACCAGATCTTTGTCTCTGTATTGGTGACAGTTTTCTTTACCCTCTCTAAGAGGCAAAAGGACACATTTCTGTCTACTGTTCTACTGTCTAAGGAAATTGACAGAGTTGTTACATTTATAAAAACATATGCTATGTTAAAGTCATAACTTTGTCATCACTTCTTAAGCAAATGACCATGATCAGAGTCTTGAGGTACTAGAAGGGGAGATGCTAAGAGCTCTACTTTCTAGAACTTTGAGCCCCTTTGAGGAGTCCTGCTTTACAACTATTCCAGAGAGTTTACTTACAAATCAAGAAGTGACTCTTTAAGAGGCCCATGCTTATTAGTTCTTCCAGGGTGTCTTTTTGTGAAAGGGGTGAGTATATGTTTTAGGGCATTAAGGAAACTTGTGGTCCCCACTATTATTTGATCCGAAGAGGTGCAATTGTCACACACTCCCACTGAGAAAACAGACATGTTCCACTTAATCTAGACTCCTATTAAAGGGATATGTCAGTTTGTCTGTCTTTGCCTGCTCGTTTCCTACCTATCACCTCACACGGACCTCTTGACTCTCTCATTGCTGGAATCCTTCTCTGTATAATAAGAGAGCTGGAGTCCATGATGGGTAAGCTTTCTTCTGCCTCTCATGTTACAGATTTTATGTATGTACATATTTGATCTCATTGAAGACCTAGGTTAAAATATAAACAAGCCATGTGTTTTCAGGTCCACATCTCAGAAAGGCTGTTTACTTTCTTGGATGCACAGACACGGTCAGTCTTCTTGTTGTCAATAGGAGAACATGACCCTAAATGGTTGATTGAAAAGCTGTCATGCTTACAGACAGGTGGATTTGGGGTTTTTGCCCTGTGGCCAAGGTGCCAAGTTCCCAGTATTGGCTTCTGTTCTTTATGGTACCCATGGAAAGCCCTGTATCCACTTGATAATTATTGTACCATGGAGCCACATTTCAGTCCTGCTGGTACTTTTTCATGAGCCTCTAGATAATCTATAAGTGTGTGGATTTTCTCATGTGTCCAGTGGGCTGTGCTTAGGATTAGCGTTTCTGGATTGTTTAATATTGTGTGACACAAATCTATATAGGTAGGATCATTAGGTGTAGATACACATCCCTTTCTCATCTTTGGAATCCATGTGATTATGGCCAGGGGGCGTGGTTATGCAACAAATGACTCTTAAGAAATTGAGGAGAACTTGATGACATCATTCCATGCACCTGGCTTTCCCAATGGGACACACCTATCCTAAACCTTGACTGTGCCCTTTTCATTTTTACAAACATGAACCATGGTAAGAAGTGCCTGGAAAACCTAGCACTCTGATTGCAAGTGTGGCCATGAATCTTGCACTTGAAGCCAGATGCAGGGTTTGGGCTGTGAACCCTGGAGCTTGGAGACTCCACTGACCCATCCATGAGTGCTGCTTGAAAGCTGAAGAGCCTGAGGTAAGCTTTCTGTTTGGTTCTTCCTTATATGACATTACGACATGCATGTCTAGTCCTTCCAGGCTATCCTCACAAGAGGCCAGGGCTCCAGTTCTCTCTTGTTCTGTGAAAAGTATCCTCTCTCTGGACTCTGTCTATAGGTGGAGTGTATCCAGAAGACTCTAGGAAGTTCTTCTAGAATGTTCTTAGAGTACAAGCAGTTTCTCCTCTTGGTTACCTAATTTTGTAATTGGAAGCTAAATTTTCTCTGGCAAGTCCTCAATTGGGCACACAAGTTTATGGTAGGAAGTCAAGGACTCTGGACCCTTAAACTGATGACAGGAGTTTTCATGGCTTCTTCAGGCTACAAGCAGGGACCCAAGGGGATGCAGACCCATACATAGCCTTAACCGGGCAGCTGAGCATGGGATGGATATTAATGGCCCTGTATAACTTGTGTGCTCATGATCTTGATACAGAGGGTAGTTTATGACAGCTGGCCACAGTACAGAGCCAGGAAGCAGGAAGTCCCTATCATAGTTAGTGAGTCTCTTGGAGGTGGCTGGAAATTGTTCCAGTACACAGTAGGGAACCTGAATTAAATGGTGGATGGTTGGAGTGGCCAGCAAGGCTGAGAGACAGCCTATAACCTGACTGCTAGTCTCTGCCCTGTGTGACCATGTCACTCCTGTAAGCCAGCTTGACAGGTGACTTGCCTGGAACCTCTGTAGCCTGAGGATGGATGGATTGGTAGCTTGCTGCACTTAACCTTCTGGCCCACCTGCCTCAAATGGCTCTTTGTATCTTTTTCTCCTTTTATTGTTAAAAAAAATGAGCAAAATGAAAATATGTATACACACATGCATACATAGACACACATATATAAGGAGAGGAGAAGATACGTTAGTGCCTTTGGTACCATTTTGTGGAATTTCCTTCCATTGTTTCTGTCAGGCTTGACCCACTTACGTATATTTTTATCAGCGAGGTCATGCTGCACATGTTGCTTGCTGGTTTGTCTTTTCCCTTTAAAATACATTGTGGAACGTATTTTTTTTTTTTTTATGTACATCCAACCTCAGAGTAGATGTGTGGAGTGTGGTAAGGCAAACCCCACCGGTGGTGTTGATGGGTGGGATGGAAGGTTTGGGTATGGGGATGAAAGGTTCTGTCTTCAGCCAGTAGATATTTGAACAGTTGGTAAACAAATGTCAAAGGGGAAATCCAGTGAGAGGTGAGGAGACAGACTGGAAGCATGTAAAAGTGGTGTGTGTGTGTGTGTGTGTGTGTGTGTGATGCTGTGCAGTATTGACAGTGCAAATGTAGTTTCTAATGCCATAAAATGTTATCACATGAGTATTGTATCATTTATTTCATCACTAGATTTTGGACGTAGGTTATTTATGTATGTGTTTGTGGTCTGAGTAGCTGTGTAGCTAGTTGGTTTATTTTTGGCTTTGTTGTTTGTTTTCTCTCTCCATTGCCATGGCTGTGTTTTTGAGGCACTGGAGGCCTGTGTGTGAACTTGGACAGTCATTTCTATATACTGGGAGGCAAAGCACCTATTGAAATTCTACTTGAAGTTTTCCTTCTGCCTACGTATGAGTGCAGGTGGCACTTTTATTCTGGAGCTGGTCAGACTATATTAAGCAGGACAGTGTTTTTAATTAGAGAGATATCTCTCCTGTCAGACATACTTATTCTCCTGGTCTTTTTTTTTTTTTCTTCACGTTATGTACATGTTAGTTGCAGTGGTGCCTGGATGCTCACAGGGAAGGGAAAGAGGAAGGTGGAGCAGTGCAGAACCTTCAGCAGAAGGGTTTTCCTCTCGGTGTCTTCTATGTCTGCTTACTCAAACAGGCGATTTGGTTGCATCATTTTAAAGCATCGGGAATGGCACGTATCTCTTGGTTGGCATTACTTCAAAGGGCAGCTAGGTCGCTTGTGCCCCATTTGTGGTTGGCCTTGGCTTTATGCTCCTTTCCAGCCCACGAGGGCCACGGCAGCGTGTTGTGTTGTGTTTGACTCCTGAGCAGAGTCCCAGCATTGAGATCAAGGCAGAGAAAGCATTGGGGCCCCTTTGATCCGACTGTATTCCTGACTTCAACAGGTATAAGCCTGACCTTTGCCCTACCCTCTAACCCCTTAGCTGTCATTACCGAAAGTAGATTAGATGATAATGATTTTGTACCCTTGTGGGGTTCTAGGCCAGAAATCAGAGGCAAATAGACACCAGGGAACGTTCCCAAAGGGGCAAGGATTCAAGTTTAGATCTCTGATTACCATGTCCTTCACCCCTCTTAGTGATGGTCAGGGAGTTTGAATAGATAGTTTTGTGTTTGTTACTTTCCTCACTGATGTGACAAAACCCTCCTACCTCCCAAAAAAGCAACTACAAGAAGGCAGGCTTTTTTGGGGCTCACTGTTTAAAGGTACTGTTCATCATGGAAGAGAAGGCCTAGCTATCGGAGTGTGAGGCAGCTGGTCATATGGCATTAGTACTTAGGAAGCAGAGGGAAGGTAGGTAGTTGTGGCACATGCCTTTAGTCTCAGCCCTTGCGGGGGCAGAGGCAAGCATATCTCTGAGTTTGAGGTCAGCCTAGTCTACAGAGCAATTTCCAGAACAGCCAGATATACCTACAGAAACCCTCTGGTGTGTGTGTGTGTGTGTGTGTGTGTGTGTAGGGTGTGTATGTGTAATGGTGTGTGCATATGTGTAGGGTGTATGTGCATGTGTGTGTGTGGGGGGGTATGTGTGTGTAGGGTGTGTGTAGAATGTGTGTGCATGTGTAGGGTGTGTGTGTAGGGTGTGTGTGTAGAATGTGTGTGCATGTGTAGGGTGTGTGTGTAGGGTGTATGTGTAGGGTGTGTGTGCATATGTGTAGGAAGTATGTGTGTGTGTAGAGTGTGTGTAGGGTATGTGTGTAATGGTGTGTGTACATATGTGTAGGGTGTGTGTATGAAGGGTGTGTGTGTGTGTGTGTGTGTGTGTGTGTAGGGGGTGTGGTGGTTGGAGTAGGGGAGATGAATGCTGGTGCACAACTCATTTTCTCCTTATACTACATGGCCCAGCTCATGAGGTGCTGGCCACATTCAGGCAGGGTCTTCCCATCTCAGTAAACCCAATCTAGAAATGCCCTCACAGCCATGCCATTGCTTTCCAGGTGTCTCTAGGAGATCTGTCAGGTTGAGAATATTTACCATCAAAATTACTAAACAGGAGAAAGGAACATTTGTCCACAAAATGGAGGCCATTTGATGGGGTGCAGAGGCCACAGGTGCCGCAGTAGGGCCAGCTGGTACCTCCTCTATTTTTAAAGGCTTCTTGTTCTTACAGTGGCCATGGTGGGGTTAATTGTTTCCAAAACCTAGGCTTTATATATCACTTACAGTTCAGGGCAAAATAATGTACTTTCCTTTCTAGGATGGGTCCACTCCTCAGTGATGGCTGGGTATTGGCTTTTCCATTCTGCCTCATGTCTGTATTTACTGATGGAAAGAGAAATCAAGGGTCTCAGTGACAATGTGACTTGTCTAGGGTCACAACCCCTAGTAGCTAGGGCTGTAATGGAGCCAAGTTTTCCCTTCCTCCAAAGTTGACAGTGCTTAACTTAGTTTGCCATTCTCGAAAATGAGGGGCTGCCATGTATCACTCTTCATAAGAGGCTTTTCTTTTCACTTGCCAACATCAGTGCCCAGAAAAGATGGTAGTGGTCAGTGGCTGGGGAAATGGCAGTGCTTGCCGTGCAAGCTTGAAGACTGGAGTTCAATCCCCAGGATCCAGGTTAAAAAAAAAAAGCCAGTTATGATTTTATTTCCAGTGCTGGGGTTTAGAGGTCATCCATCCTGGCCTGCTAAGTGTGCTCCAAGTCAGTGAGACCTTGTCTTAAATGACAAAACCATGGTGAACAGTGACCGAGAAATGACACTAGATACTGTCCTCTGGTTAGTATATCTGTATGCACAGGCACCCATCCACACATAAAGGTTCATGCACGTTCTGTCTCATGTGCAAACACACACACCCCTCTGCTTAAATCACAGGACAGATTATTTTTTCTTGAGTGGAAACTGGAACAGATGTGTGAATGGACGATGGAACGGGGTCTCACCATATGAATGTGTCATCTGCATTAGGTAATGCCACAGTGCAGCCATAGGTATTCCAGAGCCCATCTCCGAGAGTGGGTGATTCTCTTGCTTTGCAGCACACACATGCCGTCAGCACATCAGCACCCCTAAAGGAAGCCCTCTTAACCTATAGCTTCTGGGGCTCTGAGCATGTTTTTTGTCATTCCACAGATATTAAACCACATGTGATAAGGAGACACACAGCCAGTCAGTTCTCAGCATGAGCAGGAGAGGGAGGGAGGTAAGGAAGGAGGGAGAGGGGGGAGTGTACACTCTTTTAGGTAAAAGAAAATAAAATGTTTATTCTGCAAAAAAAGACATTAATTTTGACACATTGTGACATGTGACAAAAGTGATTCTTTGGACACAGGAAAGGCGAAGTGTCATGGAGCAAAGCGAGTATTTAAGTCTGGATTTTCTTGTGATATGTGCTGCGGACACACTAGAAGCAAAAGGCTGTGCTCAGGAAATTCAGAACATGGATTAGAGCTGTAACCAACACGTGTTCTGCAATGCTCCTGGGAGGGGCAGCACATGGAACATGGGGGAGATGTGCTTGGGAATGACAGTCATGCTCTCCTGCATCATCTTACTGTGTTTAGGTGAATGAGGAAGTCGACTCCTCTTGTGAGCACTCATCATCCCACTGGGAAGAGATGCTCCAGTGTGAAGTACACTCTGATAGCTTGGACCTACAAAGGAAATCGAAGCAAATGTCACACACCGCTTGAAATCTACAAATGCTGTTATAACTCAGAGACAAAACCAAACGTTTGCAGCCGAACCCTCTAGAGTGTGTAGAGTCCGTTCCTGCATCGTCAATGAACTTGGGATGGAGAGAATCAGCTTTTCAAAAACATGGTGTCTGTAACAAACATGCACAGACCTTTCATCTAGTGATTCCTCACCAAATGCTGGAATATAGGAAGAGCATTTATGTTGCTTTAGGTATAAGTCAAAGGTGATTTAAGACACTGCAGTGGGTACACAATCTCTTGGCTGTACTCTGGCATCTTACACATGGGACTTCAGCTTTTGTGAAGTTTTGTACTCATGGGAAGGTAATTCTAGAAGCAATCTTCCTCAGAGGATACTTGGCCTTTCCTTCAAAAAAAGAAAAAAAAAATTGGGCAATTAATTTATTAAAGCTGTATCTTAAGCAATATCTCAAAAACTCTGTACCTCAATGATTTGCTTAAACATTTTAGAAGTTGTGTGTGTGTGTATGTGTGTATGTGTGTGTTATTTTGAGGCAGGATGTCTTCTTAAACCTGGGGTTCTATAATTGGGCAAGTCTGCCTACCCAGCAAGCCCTCGGTGCTGTAAGCTTTTTATTTAGATGCTGGAGATCAAACATGCTTTGTGTTTTGGTGGCAAGGACATTACCAACCCAGCCTTTCACCAGTCTCTCAGACCTTCCCCAGTCTCTTCATTGGAGACACAGGTGGACCTGCATGCCATGGGACCTCTGCAGAGGGTATACTGTTCTCTTAGCTGCAGAAGAAGATGACATATCTTCCAGCTCACTGAATCCTTTGTTAGTTCCTTTCTCTAGTCCCTCAACACTGGAACTACTTACTCTCCTTGTGGCTACCATACCGTGTAGTTGGCACCCAGCACTGGCAGAACCATTTCCTCACCCAGCAGTGGTTGTATCCTAGAAGTAGCCCACAATGGCAGCTGTGTCCCATGGGTTAAGTGGATATAGACCCACTGAGAATTACATTTTCTTAAGAAAATGTCTTCTGAAATTTGGGATTTCCCAGGACATTCCTAACACAATGTATATGTTTAAACTCCCATGTGTACTATAGGGAACAGGGTTGTACAGGCCTGATTAGCTGCTTGTCAAGTTTCTTGCTTAAAAAACGTTTAAACTATCCTTTGTAGTTAAGTAGAGCATAAAAGCTTCAGAAGCTACTCAGGCAGGGTTCAACAGAGTCCAAAAATGAAACTGATTTGTCTTGGAATTGTGTCTGGGATATTTCCTTTATGCTTTACAGCCCTATGCAAAAAATAATTTTCTTCTGTGCAAATGAGAAGTCTTCAAGTTGCAGGACACTCTGCCTGGATCAGGGTTGTGGCCAGCCTCTGTGCTCTGCACTCTGCTGGAATGGGCTTTAAAGCAGTTATAAAGGAGAGAGTCACTGTCAGCCATAAGGATCCTCAGCCGTCTTTCTTTCCTGGTGTGGAAGTAAAGGAGAACCATCACTCTGAGGCTCTCAAAGGAGGTGACATCAGGATGTATATACTCAGCATCTGACTTGTGGACTTAGAGAATTCTGTTGCCGACAGCCAGACATCTAAGCTGTGTCTCTTAATGGATGAAACAGGACCTGAGAGTACTCTAATCAGAAATGCCAAAATGCAGATTTGTTTTTTTTTTCCTTTCTTATTTTTGTGCTATTTATGACCTGCCAGCAGGAATATTTCATGACATCAAAACCATGGCCAGAAATCAAAGCTGGGTACATATATCCACACATTTGTATGGACACACACACACACACACACACACACACACACACAATCTCTGTTCTGTATCTCCCAACCCTGATACATATATGGATTTTCCAAAGGCAGTATTGTATGTTGTTTAGTCTTGAAACTTCTTTTAAAGATAGGATGTCATTTACAATCCTCAGCCATATGTTTACTTAGACTTAAGAAACATAGGCTAATCTCTTTCTATTTTGAGGAGTAATAAATTGAAAAGATAATTACATAATGTGCTGCATAATGTGACTCTGGCTTGAGCCATATGTGTTTAATTTTAGAAAAACATGCGTGATGACAGGTTATGAAAGGATGGAACTATTTTAGTCTTTTTAAGGATTAAAAGCATGTTTTCCTGCTCCCCCCCCCAAAAAAAATAAGCACCCCCACCAACCCCCCCAGCTCAGGAAAGACAATTCCAGTGTACAAACCCAACAAAATGCACTCTACTGAAAGTAACTGGTTTTTGTGGTAGCCACTGGCAAAGAAAATTCAAGTTAGAGGACATGTTACTTCCAAGCTCTTACAAAATTAGATGCAGACTTGAGCTGGGGTCTGGGTAGCATGTGGTTGGTTGCTACTGTCCCAGCAGAGGGGGCTGACTGCAGTGAGCCAGGAGCAGCAAGTTCTCCTGAATGTCAATAGAGATTCAACAGAGGATGCTTCTTGATTGAGAGCATGGTAGCCTGCTGGATGCACGTGGTAAGCTGTGTAGAGTGCATCACGGTTTGGTCCTTCCTGTTGCAAATGTCTGTTGAGCATTTTGGATATCCAGACATTGAACTTGGTACTCAAGGTACAGGGTCATTTCAAACACTGTCCATTAGACTGTAAAGCACACTGACACACTTTGAAATCATGTTTAGAACCTGTTAGTTGGCCTGTGACGTGGTACTAGCCCACAGGCAGAAATGTCAAGTATGTCTGACAGAATAACGTCTTGCTATGAAGTCCATATCTTTTATTCGTAGAGCCTGGGAGGATGGAAGAATACTTGTTCATCCCCTGCACTTAAAAAGGGGTGATGATACTAGATTCTGTGAGTGGCCCAGTGGTTTCATAAAGGGTCCTTCTGTGTTGCAGTGGGAGGCTGGAAAAAGAGCTGACAAGGTGGTACCATGATGAGGCCTTGGCCCACTAGGGCTCATTTGAATGTAGAGGAGTGATGCCATTGGCAGCTTCCAGAAACAGGAAAAGTTAAGGAACCAGCCAGTCTCTAGAAGGGCTGCAAGCATTGACTTTATCTCCCTGAAACTCCTTACAGCTAGATTCATGAGCCCCAGAACTGTAAGAAAGGAAAATGTTTTGTTTATACTGTTAGGCAAAGGACACAAATGCACCAGGGAAGGACCACGTGTTTACTGTTATATGGGGGACCAGAATAGCTGTCACATATGTCTGCACATTGACGTCATGGGGGAAAGCTTTAAAAATCACCAGTGTCCAAATTCTGGACCCAGAAACTCTTATTTAACTGGTCTGGATTGTGTCCTGAGCATCAGAATTGTGTCAGCTCCCAGAGTGATTCTGAAGGGCACCTGAGACTACCGAATGCTGTAGCTGGATCCTGAGCCTTCCTGGCAGATAGACCGGCCTTCCCTTCTGATGGCTGTCTCCTTCTTCCAGAAATTGGAGGAGTGGACTTTCCTTCATCTTGCTTTCCCATCTGTAAAATGGGGATCCTGTG
The DNA here is from genome assembly GCF_004785775.1 of Grammomys surdaster. Taxonomy (NCBI): domain Eukaryota; kingdom Metazoa; phylum Chordata; class Mammalia; order Rodentia; family Muridae; genus Grammomys; species Grammomys surdaster. The sequence goes on along the minus strand of NW_021604665.1, from coordinate 7,981,720 downwards.
ACTTACTAGGGAGGCTTGTACAACCCAGAGACGTGGGTAGGAGTGTATCTGCACAGTGGCTGTGCAGTGAGTAGTGACTGCTGCTTTGGTCGTCAGGTAGAAGACATAGGTCCTCTGATGAAATAGCTGACCTGCTTACCTCTCTTGTGCATTTATAATGCTCCTGGTTGTCTTTGGGGGTGACTTCTGTTCCTCTATTCCTTTCACGGTAGAGACAGGAAAATGGCAGGGAAGCTAAGCCATTCGTCCACACTTTCATTTCCATAGGTCATAGAAAGTATTTCTGGGTTTCACTTGGGTCTCACGTTGGGATGTGAACCATGACAGCTTTCTCCATCAGTGGTCAAGAGTCCCAAGGGCAACACACCAGGGACTTGGAAGCTAGCTCGAGGTCCCTTTTGAGGCAGGCATTTCCAAAACCATTACTGGTGTCATTCCCAGTGCCCAGGGTAGCGTTTCCTCCCAGATTCTGTCTCTGCACGTGAACTCCATTGCCCTGTTGCCTGCCGTCAGGGAAAGGGAGGTTGAACGCCACGGGATTGATGCTTCTCAACAGCTATAGGCTGTTCGCCTCTGTCTGCCGTTTAATCTAATCTTGGGTTCAGTTGATACTATTGATTAGTTTCTTTTCAAAACCCTGTGCAGCCTCTAGGGCTTCTCCATGTGCGGTAAAATGTTATTCTTCTCATACATGAGTTGAGAAGGAAAAGTGAAAGTATACAATTAATTTGCCTGCACTTTGCTGAAAATTGTATGCTGGATTTCTGTGAAATGCTGTACAGAACAATATTCCAAGCAAATTATTGTTATTTACCATGGCTTTTGCCTGCATATTTAAAGTCAACAATTATGTTTCTTTTTTCTACTTAATGGCCTTTGTACACATTTTTAGAAACCTGGTCAGGTGTCACTTTGAAAATCTGCAGCTTTGGCCTTGATTCTTGGGAAACAAGTTAACACTGTCTCAAGTAACAGTCAAGTCCCGTTTCTAAGTAACTAAGGACTCTCTGAGGTCCAGTTGCCCACCCGTTAGGTGAATGTGACAAACTCTAGGCCACCGTTTCTGCTTTGACTGGTTTCATAATTATCTCTCATCATTCTTGGCCTTAGTATAACTGTGAGCAAATAATCAAAGTGGACACGACGGAAGAAGTGCTTTTCATAGGATGTTCTTTTCTTTGCATCTACTGTGATGGGCAGATTTTCCCTCCTCCAAGAGTTGGGGGTGGGGAAGACTCATTCTATCATTCAAAGGGAAAATACTCTACTGTAAAGGAGGAGCCAAGGGAATCTGCCTGTCTGTTCTTTTTCATGTAAGTACTCTGCCAACTGGGCGTTCTTGCCAGCCCAAAGCCCAGGATGGATGCACCCCTCCCCCCACCATGCTGCTTTTATTTTCTTAACCACTGAGTAGCTGTCAACACGAAGGCAAGAACTAGGGAATCCATGTCATCTCTTGAAAGCATCCCCTCCAGCCTAGAAGTCCAAGTAGGCTTTTGGTTATGTTGGTGATTTCCACTTTGTCCCTGTCACTGAGAAGAACCATTGTCTTCTCATCATCCAACTAGCAGACATCCATGGGCCCTGGCCTGCCTTAGGCTGCTTGTATATCATGAGTTTAAAGAGGTTGGTCTTCATTATGTCATGGTTTGAATAGGCAGTGTTTCCTCCTAAAGGCTCATGTGTCAAGTGCTGTGTTCAGGGATAGGATTTGAGGAATACTGACCTAATTAGTGGATGAAATCTTGAGTGAATTCATGATTGATTGACATTATTGAGAGATGCTGAGACATAGAAAGTCCAGGCTAGTTGGAGATCTCTTGAGTCTCAGACATTTTCTTGAAGGATGCCTTGTTCCTGGGCCTTTCTTCTGTTCTTCCTATTTCCTTGGCCTAGTGAAAGAGGCAGTTCCCTCCAAGACAAGCCCCAGCCACCATGATGTTCTTTCTCATCTCAGGCACAAAAACAGAACCAACCAGCAAACATACACCAGCCAACCAACTAAAGGCCAGACCCTTAAAGACCATGACAAAGATTGTAGTCAAGGGTTTGTTGACTACAGGCAATTGAGTGAATGGATTTCAAACCATTTTCAAAATTAGGTGGGCAAGACAAAGGGTAGGCAGAGAACTGAGAACATGTAGACGTTCAAGTACAGACATTAACCATCATTGGCTTACCCCGCAGCCTGAAGGAACAGCTATTAACATTTTGTCCCATTTCCCCTCTAAGATGGGTGTACTGAACAGGAACAAAACATTCCACATTCCAGGTATAGCTAAGACTCTGCATGAGTTTTTCCTCTTTCTATTTTGCAAGATTGAATTCCACATTACTTTTTTTTTGTGTTTATTTATACAGGTAGAATTTTTAGAGAATTTGTATAATCTCCAAATATATATACAGACTGTACTGACTCCTAAGTACCTTAAATATTTTATGCAGTTATTGAATAACCAAGATTCAAGAATGAGTTAGAGCTGAAGACAGTAGATCCAGTTCTGCTATTCTAGATCTATGGACCTCTGATGTTCTAGGACTGTGGGCAGGGTAACTGTGTTGAATCAGACTGAACTAAGAGCCTAGGGAGGACTCCATGGTCATCTTGGTCCTGACCAAATTAAAGGCACCTCAGCCTCAGTTGTTTATTGTAGAATGGAAGGGAAGATGTCAGTGAGCTAGTTGATCTCAGCTGCAGTGTTCTTTAAAGATCACTTGGGCTCATGTGCTTACTCACTAAGCCACCACTCTCAGGGACCTGTAGAGCCCACGGCACAGTGATCAACACTGCAGCCAAGGAAAGTGAACTAGGAAATATGTCATGGAAGGATGGGCTGTCTTCAAAGGAAGGAGGCTTTGTGTTCCTCATCCTGAGGTGTGCCCAGAACTCTGTCTCTATCTAGTCCTGACACCCTCAACTTAACCAACACAGCTTTCTCAGTCAAAATGAGAAATGCCATTCACAGAAACCAATACCTCCCCCCCCTCCCGTGGCAACTGTCTTCCTCCCTGTTATACATTAGATCATGATAGAAGGCATTAGAATCTAAGTTACAAGTAGGGAATGGGGGCCTGTTTTCTGTCTCAGTATATTCAGGAACCCCTTTGAACTTTCGAACTACTAGTACTCAGGGGCCAATGCGCAGGGGAATTGGGAAATACAGTGTTGAAGTGAGCGCATTCACTCACGGATGTAACAGGAGACACATGTGACTCCAGATAAGCATTTCTTAAAAAATCGAAATTGTAAATGTCCAAGTTGTTTGAGTGGTAGTCAGGAAATGCAGAACACAAGGTCTCATTCTTTGATGAGAGACAGACCCAGCCCCTGAAAACTGAGCTGTAAGCTTGTAGGTTAAATTCTGATGAACACTTGGGTATTTAGGACATTCTTGAAATGGAATCAGTTAGTGACCCTATTCTACGCCCTGTTTTTGTTTGCCATAACTACTATTCCTGTGTGTGCTTGTATTCATCTGCACTCATGCGTGTCCAGGTGCATGCGTGTAGCAGGGGTGGGGTGTGAAGCAGAGGACCTTGCTATTGTCCTTGCTCAGGCACCATCTCTCTCCCCCCTTTTGAGGCACGATCTCTCACTGGTATAGAACTCTCAACTATGCTGTGCAGGCTGCCTGCAAGCTCCAGGTCTCTCTTCTGACCACTAGAGTTATAAATGGATACCTCTATAATTCTATAACACCTCCCTTTTAATACATTTGTTTATTTTTGTGTATAGGTACACACATGTCATAGTGTGCATGTGGAGGCCAGAGGATAGCTTTTAGGAGTCACTTCTCTCCTCCCGTGTTCTAGGGATTGAACTCAGGTTTTCAGGCCTGGTGGTAAGTACCTTTACCCACTGATTCATCTTGAGAGCTCATCATTAAAAAAAAATCAACAACAAACAAAGAAACAAACAAACAAAAACAAAACCACTACCACCACCAAAAAACCAAACCAAACCGTAGTTTTTGAGAATCAGTCTCTGGTTTTTACGTCTGCAAAGGAAGCACTTTCCCTTCTGAAGTATCTCCCAAACCCTGTAATACTTTGGATTTCTTCCATAAGTGAGTTGAACAACAGTAAGATTTCCCATCTCCTTGTTGCCTACTGCTTATATGGGAGCTTTGTTCTCTTTATAAGCTATATTACTATAAAGAAAAAAAAGATGCTTTTACTTCCCAAGTATCTTTTAAAAAATCTGAAGTTCTAGATCCAGATTAAAGTAAACACAAAACAATAATTATATACAAATTGATCAAAGAAATGTATGCCTTATAAACATTCAATCCAATTAACCACATGCCTTTTAGATAAAGTTCACAAAGAATTTGAAATAATTTCATTACATAGATCAACTAGGTAACAGTCTTATTGCAGTACTGGTGGTATATGCATAATATTTCATGTACTTGCAAATTTTAAAAAAAAGGAATGAATTCAGTCTCCAAATTGTCCAGGATAACCTACAGTGCTCTTCTATGGAAAAAAAATGAAAGTGTATTGAATATACATTAAAAAGTTGAGCTACTTGGAGATTGTAGCCATAATTATTAATATTTCCTCAGTTACATTTGGTATAAAAGTTACTAATTCCATCTTTGTACATGTACATCTGTGTGTATTCATGTATGTGCACATGCGAGTATATGTGTGTGTGTACATGTGTCTGTATGTGTGTGTGTGAACATTTAAGCCTACATGTTCATGTGGAGGCCAGAATTTAGGTGTTAGGTGTTTTCCTCAATTATTCTCAGCCTTATTGTTTGAGATAGGTCTCGTTGACCCTGGACCTCTGGCCAGTGAACCCCAGGGTCCTCTTGTCTGTCCCTTCTTAGCCCTGTGCATCTGTGCCCAGCTTTTCATGGGTCCTGGGGCTCCAAACTCAGGTTCTCATGCTTGCATGACAAGCAGTTTACTGACTGGGCCGTCTCTCTAGCCCCCAACTTCATCATTTATTTATTTATTTATTTATTTATTTATTTATTTTTATTTTTATTTTTATCTTTTTGGCACCGTGTTTACCTCTTTATTGTCTTCAGATTAGAAGGTTGATAGGAAGCCTCAGTGGCGTTTTCAAGGTATTTATTCCACTAACAAATGTGAAAATCCTCAGCGAGTCCCAGGGTCGCTGGTAGTGTATCATGTAGCCACCGCATGGTAGTGGAGGTTCCTGAGCCGTGGGGAGTTGCTAGTTGCTGAAAGTGTTCCTTATGAAATGATTTGGCCTGCCGTGGTTGAGCACAAGACACTATCCTTATTTATCTGAGCTAGCTCATTTCCACAGTGGCCACTCAGAGAGGGGAAGTTCCATCATTCTCTATTTAGTAGTCTCAGGGGAGGTTCTTAAATGCTCCCAACTCCCATCTTTCAGTGGTAGCTCTGGCTGGGTAGATGTTGGGGCATAGTCTTCACAGCATCCGGTATTTGAATTTATACACTATGGGGAGATGAACAGCTTCTTAGAACTTTTGGAATACACAACTAGTTCCCCCTGCCAGGTCTTCCTTGGAGATTTTATTTGTAATCTGTATGGAAGAAATCAGGTCAGGGGATAAAAGAACCCCTGTACACTCATTGCACAAAACAATGGGCATTTCTGTGACATCACCTCAAGAGCAGGCTGCTTTCTTGAATCTGTTTTCCTCACCCATTGGGATCCCAACTGAGAGCAGTTTATGTTGATTCCTTTAGGAATGTTATCTGTGCATGTCCACGTATTCTCAGGCACACATACATATGTGGAGTATATGAGGTCCCACACATGCATGTAACACATGCACATGAATGCACGCATTATGGCTGTTAAATTCCCTAAACCCAAATAACTCAAGTTTCTTTTATAATACAAAAAGTCACTTCAACCAATGGTTGAAAAATAAATATTATAATCAGCGAGGCATCACAAATAACTTTTATGTCCAAATCAAGCTATTAAATGCTTTTTTATTTTTAAGTAGATAGGGGAATAAAATAGCTGTATAGTTCATAAAGTGGTATGCCATTACTGCCTGCTGTGCCCAAGAATTACGCCCGCTTTTTACACTCATGAAGTAAAAGCGGATTAGAACTGTGATCAATGTATTATCCTATATTTCTCATTGTGCTTTGTATTTCTTTTTTGAGCACCTTTGTAGACTAAATGGCTACTAATGACATAATTACACTTGTTTGTCACCTCCATAATGTGTGATTTCCTATCTCATCATGAAGATGTAAGTTAGATAAAGGAGGAGTTTTGGCAGGAAGACAAAGTGCCATGATTTATTAGAGGCCAGATGTGGTTGTTAAAAGCTTTTCCACAGAAGGCTCCACTGACTGACGTGAAATGGGAGCGGAATCGCTCTGCGAGCCCAGCCTGTGGCTCTAGGCATGAGTGACATCGCTGTTGTGGGAAGCAAGGCAAATGAGCCACGCGTTTATTGTTGTGTGCAGAGTGTGTGTTGGAATTTAGACAGTGCGAAAGGTCCACGTGAGCTCATACCAGCAAAGTAGGTGTTTAAGGGAAACTAATGAGACAGAAGTGCTGATGAGATTTCGATTTGTGTCTTGCTTCATAGCAAGAACTGAAATATGTTTCTTTCAAGTTTCAAAGAGGGAAAATTCTCACACTGTTTGAAAAAGAGAGAGAAAGAAAACCGAGAGAGGTTAATAGGAGACTCAAGAGTGATCAGAAGCAATGGAGACAAGATCTCACTTAAATACTGTTGACATGCGTATTTCACACAGGCTTGATATATATACAGTTAGATTAGATGGATGCTTCCAACGAGAGATGCCCCATTCCTGGTTTTAGTGTATTTGCACACACAAAGCTCTGTTAAAATAATGTTAAGACTCGGGGGTAATAGAAGCTATAAAAGGGTTGGAAAGTGGTTTCTAGCTTTTGGAGGAGGAGAAAAGACAAAGAAAATGGTCATATATCAAAGCCAATCTGTGGGCACAAGGGAGTGGCCTTGGCCTTTCTCTTTTCTCCTTCCCTATTGCTTTCCTCCCTCCCCTCTTTCCTCCCTCCCGTCTTTCCTCTGCCCTCTCCTCTGGTTGTTTCTTTTCCCTGTTCCTTTCCCATCACTACCTCACTGTAGTTTTCCTTTATTTGATACTTCGTGTGATCCTTCTCTGGACTGTCTCCTAACAGTTTTTTAATACTTTGTGTGGCTCCTTCTCCTGACTGTCTCCTCGTAATAGCACCCTCTCTGTCTCAGCTCAGCCTCTCCCACTCATCCACCAACTGTCTTCTCTGCTCACTTTGCTCCGTTCACTCTTAATGTATCCTGTTTTCACCCTGTTCCATCACCTTCTTTCTCTTCTCTAGCCCCACTCAATGCCTTCTCTTCCTGCACTATCCCTCTTCTCTAACTTCTCTTCTGCCACCTGGACCTGACTCTTCTGTGCCCTGGCCCATACTCCACTCTTACTCAATCTGCCTCAGCCTTTGTTGGCTTTTTTTATGTCCTCTTCTGTTCCCTGAATTCCAAGATGCAACTGACACTGAAGGGTATAGGTCCTTTAAAGGGTCAGGCACACAAAATAAATCATACTGCTGTGGAGGGAAGTTCTACTGGACACATGGAAGTCTGGACCTAGAATAGATGTAAGGTTAGACAGAAAGTTAATAGAAGTAGTATTCATTAAAGAGCAGAACATCATATATTCAATGAGTTTTGAGACCAGTGAAGATTTTGGTGGTAGGTCTTTAGTATTGTAATCTCACTTATCCTCTCAGCTCAAAATTGTGTGTCTTCCTGTGTTTGCTCTCATGGTGCTGTAGGACTGGCATTATGTGCAAGATTCCTTCCTGATCATATGTATATTTTAATGGTACTTGTTTATTTTTCCCTTCCTGTGTCTGCCCTATATGTTGCAGACAGTCAGGAAATATATTTCTAAGCCTATTATTATATCATCTGCCACATAAAGCACGTTTTAAAAGTATGATAGCCTAGCCTGTTGCCACAGACCTGAATTCCCACTACTTTGAAGGGACAAGGCCTATCTGGATTACAAATGTGTTCAAGGTCAACTTGGCCAACTTATTCTGTCAGAATAAGCAAAAGGAAGGTGAAGATGTAGCCCAGTGCTGGAATGGCTGTCTGACATGTACAAGATCCTAGATTCAGTCTCCAGGGCAGGAACAAAAAGCACATATTGGATGTATTAAAACAGCCAGACTGTTGAGCATCATATTTTTTTGTAGTAGAACATGTTCAAACCCATCCATGTACAACTTTCTATACTCTGAGGCTGTAGAGGTGGCTCTGTAGAGGCTCTGCCAGTAAAGTACCTGCCACACAAGCATGGGTATTTAAGCATGGGTATTTGCATTCTTAGTATCTGTGGTAAAAAGCAGGGCTAGTTTCTCATTTCTCTTACCTGATCATTCTAGCCAGCTCCAGTTCTGGATGTGGGGAAGTAGATTGCCAAAGCTCTCTGGCCAGCTAGTCTAGTCAACTGGTGAGGGTTAGTATTTTAGTTACTTTTCTATTGCTGTGACACGATTCTATTACCAAGGCAGCCTTCATAACAGAGCATTTAGTGAGCACATCCAGTTTCAAAGGACAAGTCTATGACCATCATGGCATGTAGCATGGCAGCAGGCACTAATCTTGGTACTGGAACAGTAGCACAGACCTTGTATCCTGAGATGAAACCTACCACCAGGTGTGTGTGGGGGTGGGGAGGGAACTGTGATTGGTGTGAATCTTTTGAAATCTTAAAGTCTCCCCCTGGTGACCACAAGGACACACCTCCTAATCCTTTCTAAACAGTTCTACAACTGGGAACCAAGCATTAAAATATACAAGTGTATGGGGGGCATTCTCATTCAGAGTCTTGCACATATGTCATGTAATAGATGGAGCCCATTGGTGGATCTTTGCCTCTGGCTTCATTTGAAGTTTGGAGCCTTCGAGTTTATTTCTATCTGACCTATCTCTAAAGGAGATTCACCACGCATGCAGTTCCATAGGCTGCCGAATGATGGCCTGGCTCCAAGCTCAGTTAAAAGATCTTGCCCTTCCTCAGGGCTGTTTCTTCCATTTAGAAATGGATTCTTGATGACTCATGCATTGAATTCTCTCTAGTGATGAATAAAACTGAGACACAGAGAGTGCACAGATTCATAGAAAGAAAATACATAGACTCGTCTGCTTCATGGATAGAAAACCTTCCCCATCTACTCAGACTGTGGCTTGAAGGGAATCGTACGAGTGTAATGTGATAATGTCTGTGTTGATGTTCTTAACAGTTTTCATCAAGGTGCCTCAGTTTCCATTTTCCCCTAGGCTCCATCAATTCTATGGCCTGCCTGTCCCCTTCAAAGTATGCTCTTTATGTCATATAAAACTTTTCAGTGTCCCATGTTATATTCCTTACCAGATTTAGGGTCACCAGAAGATATTTGCCTCAGGCCTAGTGCTCCCCGACTATGACTCCTAAAAGCTGTATGTGTTTCATGCCTGGTCACAACCCTGCCCCTACAGGATACAAGCATACGAACGAAGCCTTTGGTTTTGACTCAGACTTCTTGAACCAAGTCCTGGATCTGTCACTGGGCAGGCTGGTTCAACTTCCTCAACTTCCTCTTTACAAAGTGGGTGAAAGAATGCATGTTTGTATCTTCATCTTGAGGCTGAGAATCCAAAAAGACAGTTTAGAGCTGATTGCTTAGGAGCCTGGCTGAGGCCTAAGGACTCATCTACTGCAAAGCATTGTAATTGTCCTACAGCAGGGTTCATAGTACTCTGGATTCTAGTTCATACACAAATGCTTACACCCTCCTCAATGGGGCCCCAGCTACTCCCTCTCCTCTGAGATTCCTTCTTGATGTTGGATGATTAATTAACAGGGAAAAGATTTGTGTAAATAAAGTCTACATTATGCAACCCTTTTCTGGTTCCCAGTGATTCAAAGCTGCTTCTTCTTCAGTGTATCATTAAAAGAACCAACTTCTTTTCTGCAGAGCATTTAGAACCCATTTTAATGTAGCCTAGTCATTCATAACTAAAGCTCTCCCCTCCCCATTCATGCAGGAAATTGCAAAACATTGACCATATGAAAGGATTCCATGCTTCTGTGGAGGAAAGATGTATTGTTGGAGACTAGTGTGATGTGGGATATGATTCATTTGTTCATGTAGCAATCACTTGTGGGAGACTCTGTGAGCTAGCCAGGGCTGTAAGTTCTGGAAATACAACTGTTAACAAGACTGCCAAGAACAGACTTCTGGTCTGAGACACACTTGCAACCTATAATGAAGAACAGTGTCCGGTTGAAGTGTTGTGCAGAGGAATGCAGCAGAATGATGGAGGGAGGGTGGGCTTTTAGACTTCCTGGAGGAGATGGTTTTTGAGCTGAGATATTCTTGGTAAGAAGGAGGCAGCCAGCAGAAGTTAGACCTTGGGAATAACCAGGTCTGGGACAAGAGGTGACCTGGTCTTGGTATAATTGAGGGAGAGAAAGCAGAGAAAGGGTGTGGCTGGCCTGAGATAGTAAGATGGAGTGGGGAAAGGGTGGGGTAGCAGAGTTGCTTAGAGCCTGTCCTTGTAGATGGTGCACGTCAGATGGTCATGTGGTTATTGAGTCCTTATTGCTCTAGCTATGTTCAAACTAAGAGGAAACTTAGAATCTATTCAGTCATGAAGTGAATTCAATCAATCAGCCTCCATGTACTAAGTGCAGTGGGAGGTAATAGAGGCCTTGACCTCTGTTATCAGGGTCACTTTTTAATTTACAAGCAGACTAATGGAATACTAGAATTTGAGTCCCCAAACAAATCCTGACGTGTCTGGGACAAGCTGTTGGGTTCCTTCTCTCAGCTGTTTAACTTGGGAGACTTGTGATGTGTATGATGCTCAGGGTTGGTCTCTTGATCACTGTTCTGTTGTTCTGAAGAGACACTGTGACCATGGCAACACTCATAAAAGAAGGCATTAAAAACAAAAAGAAGGGAAGGGAAGGGAAGGGAAGGGAAGGGAAGGGAGGGAAGGAAGGGGAGGAAGGAAGGAAGGAAGGAAAAAGGAAAAGTAAGCAAGCAAGCAAGCATTTAATTTGGAGCTTGGGTACAGTTATAGAAGTTAGTTTACTATCATGACAGGGAGTGTGATGTTGATCAGACAGACATGGTGCAGGAGAAGTAGACAGGCTTTACATCTTGATCTTTAAGTTAGATAGACTAACACTGGGCCTGGCTCAGGCTTTTGAAACCTCAAAACCTATCCCCAGTGACACACTTCCTCTACCAAGGCTACACCTCTTGAAGACTAAACATTCAAATATATGAGCCTATAGGGGGCATTCTTATTCAATCCTTCGTAGTTGGCATAATGAGGGATTAACAAGACATGTAGTTATCAGTCCATGCAAAGACATGTGCTAATACATAGAAATCAGAATCAATATTCTTTTTATCATTCTACTTATTCAACTATTCGGTGTGTCTTTATTATTATATATCATGTTTAGAGGACCATAGTAAAGGAATTTGTGTTGAACATGGTTACCTCATTTGGAGTAGTTCATTGATGCTGCCTTGGACCCTCAGATCACCTGCTTGTTTCTCTTGACTAAGATCTGGGATGTTAGAATCAGTGGTCCACAGAATTCCTTCTCCAGGACTTGATACGGATGGATTTGATTTGAAGTAAGGGGGAGCTTACAAAGGTGATTCACTATTGCTGTTTCAAAATCTGTCTCAATAGAGTCATACTGTTCTTATAAGCAAACAAACTTGTACCTCCAAAAATAACTACTTCTTTACCTAACGATCTTTGGGACCTGGTAACTCATGGAGAAATTTGTGTTGCACAATTAGTACTCTTGTTGTTTTAAAATATTTATTTGTTATTAGTTATGTGTATGTGAGTAAAAGTTACGCACACTGGGTAGGGTTTCCCCTTTTTTCAGAAACCTTGCAGTCCTAGCTAGCAAAAGAATCACATGGAATCCCTATGACCCTGGGTCCAGTTCTCTGAGATTGTTCTTCAGGAGTTATGTAATGGCTGTAGGGAATCTGAATTTCAGAATCTTGACCCTTCTTTGATTTCCTTCATAGCCTTTGTAGAGACTGTCTTGGAATACTGAAAGACAATTGTTAAATTTTAGACAGTTTTGCATTCTGCTTAGATACCATTTTTAGTTTTATTGTATCATTTACTAGCAGGGGTGCTAATTATTTTAAATATGACCCTGGAAATGGGCTATGTCAGCTTGAGAAGACGATTTTTAACAGGATTTGGTTTTAAAGGCAGGTTTTATAGACATTATAGTAAAGCCATTGTTATCTAATTAGCATCTACTACGTGAAGGTATGTGATATTCCAGAGGCAAGTATACATAAAATTATAAATTGTCACATTTTATGAGTATTTTATCATGAGTTTTATACAGTCATCATTACTTAACAGTATGAAATGTGGCCTTAGACATTACATCATGTGAAGACCCGGAGACAGGAAAAAAACCGAGGACTCGTTTTTGATTCAAAGAAGGTTTTTAGTGAGGCCCTTCTGCATCTGTGTCATGCCTGTGAGTCACAGGCTTCACATCAAACCTCCGACCTGTTATCATGATGTTTTAACTTCAAGGGGTTTTCGGTATTTAAATTCTGAACCTAATTCTCAGGTTTCAAAATGAATCACATTCAAATCTACTTTTATGCTTTATAATTAAATAAGAAAATACTGCTTATACCTACATTTTTACTATTCTTGGACATATTATAATTATTTCTCTTAATTTCACTAATAAAATCGCCCATTTCTTCATTAGTAAATTACAAGGCTATCTCAATTTTTAAAAAAATGAGTTTGAATGTGGCTTGCTATCTCAGTCATTTTCTTTTGGATCTTTTTTTTTCAGTTTCATTAGTTCTCTTTGTGAAATGTGAGGATACTTTCTAGGTAAATTAATCCCTTCCAAGTGGTAAAATAACTTCCTTTTTGGAAAGAGTTATTAGGGTCTTATTCTTTATAATCTTAAATACCACTTAACGTTGGGGTGAACAATACATGAAAAAATTACACTAGTTAAAAAAAGAGTGATTGCGACCCTCGGCGAGGTGCGCTGCAATTACACGTCTGTGGCAGAGGGAGCTTTCTGCTGGGAAATAGGTGGCATCGATCGCACAAAAAAAAAAAAAAAAATACCCAGAGTTTTAGTATTTTTTTTCTTTTTTTTTTTTTTGTAAATTAGGTTGTTCCTAGTTAAACAGGTGGCCTTAAAGGCTGGCTCCACTGTTGTTTTAATCATAGTTTAGTTACCATGGAGAAATATGCAAGTTAGCATTTACACACAGAAGTGAAATTTATGCTGCATAGATAATAGCCTAAATTTAGCTCAACTTAAGTTTACCACTTCCTTTAAAAAAACGTAATAATGATAATAATAATAACAACGATCATATCACATTTATTCCATAAAAAAGTTCGTTTCTTTAAATACCGTAATATTTATAGAGGATTTCTTGGCTGCAGAATCTCAGCAAACTTCTGTTGATGTGTCCTCTCCCAGAGCTGAGTGTCACCTAACGTCCCATGTCTGATTGGCATTAAGGATGTCACCCTGTGGTATAAGGAAAGACTTAGTTGGAGTAGCTGTCTGGTGAGAGGTGATGTTTGGATGAATTTGTATCTAGTTGTGTTTTATAAGGGACTTTTATTTTCAACAGAAAATTTTCAGAAATTGTCTGGTCTAAATGAGACTGGTGTGATATCAGAGTTTTTGCTGCTATTTGTATATATTTTATTTTAAAAATAATAAAAGCTAAACTGAGCTGCTCTCGGCTACTATTCTGATGTTCATGTCCCCTTAGCTGAGTAGCAGGGCTTTTTTGTTTTTGTTTCTGTTTTTGATTTTTTGTTTAATCGTCCCCTGAATTAAGATGTGTGCAGTCCAGCAGCTGGGAGGTGCCTTGTCTGCCAGTTTTCTCCACCAGTCAGCTCACAGAGTGAAGGCTGAGTTTCAAGGACAAATGTAGTAAAAGTGTCCTGATCCAACATGAGGTCCCCCAGCACGGGGAGAGAGCATCGGAACCCTTTCAACACCAGCTGTTCTCACAGATATAGATTGCTGCAGTGAAATTTTCTTAATATAATTCAGGATGCTCTAGAGAATTCTCCAAAACCACTGTGCCAACAAGGAAAATGTTGAATTTTTCATCAGCTGCCCAACGCTGAGCGTTAGTGGGCAATCCGTTCATTCATGACCAGATGTTCAGTGTAGTAACACTCTGCAGTCAGCTTGAACCTTGTGGCCTGCCTACCATGGGCTGCAAGGACGTTGGCTGCAAGCTGGCACTGGAGAATTGGGGCCCGCACAAGCAAAAGACCAAAGTGTGTGTCTGTGGCTTCCTGGTTTTCACCAGCGACCAGACGAGGTAGGGAATGCTGAAAGGAACCAGTCAGTTCCATCAATCATGCTGGAGGCCGGCAGCATTGACTCTGTGATGGTGTCTGGGGGGAGCAGTCAGCAGATTCTTAAAGTCCTTTTGATTTAGGGGAAGAAAAGCTGTCTTTGTGTTTCCGAACAGAGTTATTATTTTTTTCCAACCTGTGTGTAAACTATCAAAGTTTTTTTGTGATGGGGGCATGAGATGTGGGTGGGTAAGGCAGAAAAGACAAAGGTTTCTAATTTTAAACCAAGAGGCAAGACAACTTAATTTGTAATACTGAAATCTTATTACATCCAATCTAGAATTGGAAATGTGTACTTTATTGTTTTTTTCCTTTTGGCAAACTTTTTAACTGTAGGTGAGAACACTCAGACCTTCCGTTCATGCTGTTTCTTGTTTCTTTCATATCATGTCTTGGGTCCATGATACTTTTGTGACTGCTATATGTCATATTGTTCACAGAAAAGAGAGACTTGGGTGGAAAAGTGGTTGTTTTGTTTGTTTGTTTGTTTTTTGTTTGTTTGTTTTCCTACTTTGGAAAAGGACTCTTGCAGATCCACTTACATATGAGTGTGAAGGGGACCCATACCTGCAGGGGCAGGCTTGATCCCAAGAGGATCTCCTCTTACCCACCCCTGTTCATTTTAACTGTTTGGTCAGAGTGGAATGAACAAAGGGAATTTACAGATTTTTCTTGTTTAACAGTTTTGAATTGGAGATTTAGTGATTTCAGCTTATCAGTGAGCAGTTAAACTTTGTTTACTTCAACCTGTACATCCAAAATATTCTCTTAGGGAAAACCTTTCTTTTTGGGGAAGCTTTAGGGTACTTTTCCAAGGCTGGATTTCTGGTATATACCCTCACCCCCACCCCACCCTAACCTGCTGGTATGTGGTCCCTGAGGCCAAATCAAAAAGGCTCTTGGGGAGCTGCTCCTTCAGTTTATTTTGGCAGAACTTTTGGCCTTTGGTTTACAAGGTTTCAGGGAGCATTTCCTGCTTGGAGAGAAGGTGGGTTGCACATTGCGTTGAGTGTGAAAATTTCTGGCAACATCTTTGTAACCTGGGTCTCCTTGATCTCTAGATTCTCTGGGCAAGAAGTCAGTCTCTCTGTCTCACCCCTACCCTGTTCCTCTCCTACCCTGTTCCTCCCCTACCCCGTTCGTCTCCCCCACCCCATCCTTGTTGACTTGGAATAAAGGGGTTGTGAGTCGCAGCCTGGCCTCCATCCCTGCTGCTGGGATGCTAGGTGAAAGCTCTGTTCTGTCTTGGATGCTAACTTGAGGACGGGAAAGTGAGAACCAGTTTACAGCAGCCTGACACTGCTGTTACCTTGCCTAGGTCCTCTCCAGCTGCTCCTCGTCCTTCCCAGCCTCTGCCATGCACACAGTTTGTTCTTGGGTGTGAAGGCAAACAGTATTTGCCTTGGCAGCGGGTTTCTCTTTCACGAAAGCTTGCTGTCTCTGCAAGAAACCACAGCAGGAGCTGCTCAAGGTTCCTACCGGCATGATGGCCTTTTCCCATGTTTCCTTGGTTTAAGGAAACAGATTTTTGAACTTTTATTTTTTTTAAGACAAAACGCCAACATTAAACAGCTGGACTCGGTCTGTATTTTATGGTTTTCATTTCATGTTCTTGTGAATATAGATAAATTTAAAAATCCACAATTATTGCTAAGTTATGCAAGTTTTTACAAAACCTGATGTAAAATAGACCCTCTGTTATGAGGAATTCAAGAGAGTCATTATTACCCAAACAGGTATTCTCAGTTATTCTATCTTTAACGATTTTTAATTGTTCTAATTTACTCATAGTCTGTTACATCTCAGGGATGTCTCTGAAATCCCTTTGTTTTTTTGTTTTTTTTTTTTCTTTGTGGAACAAATTGTGATTTATTCATTTGAATCACTTTTAGTTTTTTTTTTAAAAAGGTAAGTTAATTTACTTAATTCTATTTATTTACTTGCCCTGCTCCCAGCATGTGAGGGTGCTGATATTTGATGACTCTCAGTCATAACACTCAGAGGATAGACTTACCCCTTCTCATGGCAGTGGCCCAGACACAGAATAAAGCTCTGTGCCTTTTGTATACGTATCTGGGCTTTGTTAGCCAGCTGCAGTTTATCCTCTTTTTCTTAGCTTTGATGTCTTCTCCGCCTTACCTGTTTTCTATGAAGATCCTTTATAGGCCAGGGCCCTCTAACCAACTTGAACAATATCAGAACTAGGATGGGAATTCAGACACCCAAGAAATAAATGACTGTGTGTTACCTCCAGACAGAACTTTCTGTCATGTCTGTGCCCAGACATTAGAGTTTTGGTTTTCTTTATTGTTAAAATTTCTGTTAATAGAGACAAAAGTTCTAAGAATCTTTACACTATCCCCCCACCCCACCCCCTCCCTCCCACCCCCTCCCTCTGCAGCTTTCATTACATTACAGCTAGCTCTACTGTGTTGTTTTCCTGGGTTCTCAGAAAATACAATAGGAAGTGAGAGGCCTTTTGCTGAAGACAAAGTGTGACTCTGAAGATCATTCGATCTCCTGGTAGATTTAGGGTCAGAACATTAGCTGTGATGAATAACTGGGGACAGAGTTTTTCTTTCCTTTTCGGGGATAGTGGCCGTTAATCATTTTTATCTGCCTGCCTTGTAGACTTGATTAGATTTATTATGTATGCCGCATGTTTATGGCGTTTTTATTATATGTTGTTAATTTGTTGTAACTGCCACCACATTTTTTTCCTTCTTCCTTTTTTCCCCTCCCTTGAGAACCCTTGAAAGCAACTGTCAACTGTTACCTTGTGCCTTAGAAAATATCATTTCATTTTCAATGTTAGTAAAAGCCATCCTAGGCTATAGGTTAACAAAATGCCAGCGTTAACAGCATGTATCTCACTGCAGACAAGGAAAGGTGTATATAAATTCCCTTGAATTCTGCTTTCTGCCCATGATGGAGCATGGGTGGATTAGAACACAAGTCATGAAAGCAGCTCCTAAGGATCAGAGAAGGGGGAGCCGTGTTCCCAGGTTGGGAATTCTCATTTTGTTCATTAGCAGGAAATCATATCTATCATCTCCACATCACTGCTAGGTAAGACAATTGAGCTGTTTAACATTTAAGCTGCTTTACAGTCACACAGCGAATGAGGCATTTTAGAGGAGAATCTACTTCCTTAGTGCTCGTGCTCTCAGTTTGGCTATGAGATCTGTTAAATATAGAGGCCATGCTTTAAATAAGGCCGACAGTTAAAATTGGGAAGCTGGAGAATTAGATTGGAAATGATTTACGATGAGTCTTGAGGACATTAAAAAAAAATAAAGTTAGCAAAGGAAATCCGCTGGCTGGATTGGCTACAGCGTAGCCAGAGATTTTACTTTTCGGGTCTTTTGAATTGTCTGGATGGGTGGGCACCTTGTCGAAACAGACTTCCCGGAACAATGGGGAACTTTCCTTTTTATTGTATGCTCTGACTTTTGGCTTGGCCTTGGCATTACAAGCCTCTGACTACAACACAGTCAGTTTCTTGTTTTGACAGCTAGAAACTTTTTCAATAACAGAACACCACCCATTCTCTTAAGAGCATTAGCTGATGAAATAAGTAGAAGCTGGATCGAACAGCGGCTTTGCTTTTGACTTGCAGTGTGAACATATGGGTCGTTAACAGAGGCCATTTGAAGATGACACATGGGTGTGGTTGTTGAGGTCAGAGTATGTAGTAATCACAAATGCATAGATCACTGTTAGGAACTGCTACACATTTGTTCACATGACATTCTGTGAAGTGCATAGGTTTTTTTGGGAATTAACAGTAACGTATTAAAGTTGTAGGTAACAGGAAATGCTAAGCCACTCAGTTATGATGTGGTCTTGTCGTAGCTAAACCTTGTCCTTATGATGGCTCCTGAGATCATCAAAAAGCCTTCCTTACAACAAGAAAAGGAGAGCTGTACAATTGAGCTATTAAGATACAGACTCATTCATTCTGCCCATTATGTCAGTGTTAAATTAACTAAGAAAAGGATATATTTACCAACTACTGGTAAAGGAGTTGGGATAATAAGGGACTGAGCTTAGTTTTAGATTTCAGTGTATTAAGAGATACCCCCATCCATCATACAAGACCATCTGACTCCCTCCCTGTCAACCCTGTTTCATGGATTGAGTCTATAACATCTTTATTGTTGTCTCAAGCAATTTCGAGAAAACTCAAGTTCATTCTCAGACTCCAGCATGAGGAATAAAGTGGCGAAACAAGAGGTATTTACATCGAGTTAGCAGCGGAGGTGGCCATTAGATTCTTGAGCAGTGTTGTTCTGGTTCATGGTGACTGAATATTCAACAGAACTCTAAAATCTTAGTGCTGAAGCACAACCATGAAGTTTTATTCTGTGCATTGATCATGAAAGGATGAGAAAGAAAATCAGTTGGAAACACAGTTGGCAGATGTCAGGAGTAAGGAATTTATCCAGTAACAACACAACACATTGGTGGATATACTTCACTATGGAAAAGGCATCCACCTCAATAATGGATAATTCTTTGTACATCTATATATTTTTTTCACTCATAATCAGTCAACAAAGGGAACTCTATGGGTTGTGTTTTTCATCTGAAATGTATTTGACCAGACATTTTGCATGAAATATTTTGCATAGAATTTACCAGTTGAACATCCTTGATCTAACAAACATCAGAACTCTAAAATCTGATAGTTTGGGGCTCACTGTCATGATGTACTAGAAGTGTGTGATTTCATAATAATGATCTCAGGTGTTTTGTTAGAGAATATTCATCCTGTATTGTATCTGTGTTATTCTACACAGTAACAGTACAGGGAAGGAAACTGGACCTTTGAAAGGTTTTATGATCTTCTCATATGTCCACAGGAATGAGATGTCAAGGTTTCAAATAAGCTTCTGTGACTCATGAAGAAGCCCTCTAGAGACTGTCTCCATAGCCAGTGGGCACAGCGGGCACAGCCTGGGCTTTCTGAGCATAGATGGCTCTTGTTGTGAGGTGTGTGCTGGGACAACTCATCTGCCAGTGTATAGAGTGACAGTCCCAGGTTGTGGGGAATTTTGATGGTCCTGAAGAGCAGCAATGGAAGGTACTTGAAGGACTTTGAAGGTAATGATGGTGGAACTTGACATCCCTAGTATTTGGGGTACATGGTATGGAAGATACTCATTGCACTGACAGATGAGGAAAGAAGATGGGTTAGAAAGGGATGCGCTGAGGTTTGGAAGTCACTGAGGCCACTAATAGGAATTCCTGATGTGTTTTTCTGGAAGATGGTGAATGTACATTGAAAATGAAAGTTAGGAATGGAGTCCAGGCTTAGAGATGTGGATTTGGATTCACAAAAGCCAGTATAGACATGGAGACTGAACATTCCATGTTGGGGTGAAGAAAGAGTAGATGGAGACAGAGACTAGGCTATAATCAGCCTTAAGAGATACAGAAAAATCTTTGTGCACATGAAGATGACAGATTTGTAGGCCATGCTTCAGGCACGTAGCTATGCATATTCATATCTGGATACATATTCATGTACGTATTTATGTATGTATTCCTATATACATTCATATGTATTTCCCTGTGTGTTTGTATATGTATCTTATTCATGAGCATGCGCTGTTCTCTTCAGCTCACATATGTATCTTTGGGAATCTTTCCCACCTTAGCTCGCAAGTGAGGAGAAGGGTAGGGAAGGTGGCAGTCCCTCCTGAGAACAGCTGACAGGGGAGGAGGATGCTCCCGGTTGCTGAGGCTCTTCAGTAGTAAAGGGAAGACTGGGTTGTCTTTCAGTGTGTGTGAGGCTCAGGCCACCATGTATGATTTTAGTCTTTCAAATCGCATTCCAGCACATAAGCCTGGCAGCTTTAAATGCTCCAGTAAATGTTAAATGATTTATAGTGGGGTTTCGCAGAATTCAGTGAGACGACCATTGTGTTGGGAAATAAGGGGTGACACTGTGGTCAATAAACTTGTTAACATTTCATTTGGGGTGAGATTTCTGTCTTTTGGATGGCATCCACTTATCCGCTCTTTGCTCTCCCTGCTTTTACCAATAAAAGACAGTACTGATTTTTTTCTCTTCCCTTCCTCATGCCTTTTCTTAATCCTACGGAGATAAAGAAAGAAGATACCGGTTTAGTCATGTTTTGTTTTATTCTACAGCTAAAGAGCTTGTTGTGTGTTGTCGATTGAAGACATGACAGGGTCTCCCCTTTCTTTCTGTGATACCAGTATTTTCCTCCTGGAGTTCTAGAAAGTTCCTTTCTATATAAAGGGCCTTCTGTGATGAATCTTCTCTCCTTAAACAGCCATTGGCCAAGTTGTTTGAATACTGTGGGTCATGCCAAAATGAAGAAGCTTCTGTGCTGCCTGCCCACTCTGGAGGTTGCCATTGCTAGGAAATGTCTGTGAACATCCCCATGTAGGTGAGGCTCATTCCAACACAATCTACCTGAGAACCTTTTGCAGCTCACACATGTTTTGTGTTCCTCCTAGGAATTGCTGATTGGCCCTATTACTGTTGACAGTGTCCCATGGCTTGAGAAGTCATTTGTTAGCTGCAGCCATTTTGACTCTTCAGAGTCCTTGCCCTATGGACATTCACCAAGAATTCCCAGAGGAGGCTTCGTTGTCATGGTTGATTTTGGTTAAAACTTTTGCTACCCTGACTTCTCATTCACTCCTTTTCTCTCAGAGTTGAGAGATTTTTTACTTCTGGGAGTTTCTTTTCACACAGTACTTACAGTGACTTGACAGTCGAGGGGCTGAGGGATGCTGCCTCCGGAGATTTGGAGTCAAATGCATGCCTTTTAAAATGTTTTTATTAGCATATAGTAATTATACATAATAATGGGTTTCATTTCATAGACTATATAATGTATTTTTCTTACATTTACCCACCTTCTTCTCCTCCTTCTTTCTCATTCCCACTGATCTCCTTCCTCTACCAAACTTGCTTCTGGGGTTATGGTTTCTGTTTGTTTGTTTTGGGTTTTGTTTTGTTTTGTTTTGTTTGTGTGACTTAGTGAGTTTCATTGGGGTTGCTTATAGGAAATGGTGAGATTTTGTTTCTAGGATGTGGGCACTTTATCAGTGGCTACAGTAATGAAGATAATGTCTCTTCCTTCCCCATCAACTACCGTCTGTATCCTTGGGGAGAAAAGGAGGCCCCCAAAGCCTCCCACTTCTCCCTGACAGAATGGTAGTAGACCCAATCTTTTACAGATATTCGTAGAAACTGTAAATTCAGGAGTGCTCCAGCCAGGTACATAACAGGATATTTATTTGTTTGCTTGATTATTTTAGGTTTTCAAAAGACAGATTCTGGCTTATCTTCCTCAGCCTAGCCTCCGCTGTTTTTCTACCTGAGCTCCACCTGGCTTCTACCCTAGGCCTGTGAGTGTCTGACAGTTCTGATGTGGTAGTATGTACCTGTCTGTACCCAGGTGGCGTGGGTGAGCACTCTGTCACTGCCTTCTCTCTGCTCACCTTGCTCTCTCTTGTCTTTTTGCTTTCCTTTCCGCTACCTACTCATTCTTCAAACCAGCACTTCTCTTGGCCTGTCTTGGTCACTTCCTTTTCCCAAGGCAAATGCAAAAGCCTGTCTTCTCAGTTGCCAACAGTCTTTCTGGGAGCCACAGGGATAATCATCTGCTCTCCTGAGGACCCCTCAAAAAGAGCACTTCTTCTCCCCATCCCCACCCTTTCCACTAAGTGTGCCCAAACCTGATGTGACTTTTCATTCTGACACTTTATTTTATTCCAGGTGGTCAGGTCCTCCACAGGGCAACTTTTCCCATCATTTTCTTTAATCAGTCAACTTGTTTGATTCAACGTGATGGACCTGATTTCTAGTATTTTGTTTTCATTGATAGATAATTGGCCCTCTTCTTGTTTTTCTCTTTCACTGCTCTGCATGTGCAGGATGCATGCAATGGTGTGATCCTGCTGTCTTATATCTGTGTGTGCTCGTGCGCACGTGTGCGTCTGTGTGTGTGTGTCTAGGTTGAAGGCCAACCTTCAATATTGTTTCATAGGTGTTGTACATCTTGTTTCTTTCATGAGACACCTTCTTGGGGATTACTAATCAGACTGGCTGGCCAGTTTCTGTGACCCAGCCCTAGGATTCAATTACTTGCCATCATACTTGGTTCTTTAAATGGGATTTAGGAACTGAATGGATTTTTTTCCCCTTGATGTCTCCCCAGCTCTACTCGCTTTGTTAGACTGGGACAGTAGTTTGTCCTCCTGGCGGGATGGTAGTGACTATGGTTTGGCATCTAGACTTTCAGCCACACGTCACTTTTTTCTTTATATTTTAATTTTATGTGTAGGGGGTGTTCTGCCTGAATGCATCACGTGCATGCAAAGCCTATAGGGGACAGAAGAAGGCATAGCATCCCCTGTAACCTGAATTAAGGGTAGTTGTGAGCCCCCATGTGGGTGTTAGAAATCAAACTGAAATTCTTCAGAAGAATAATCAATTATCTTGATTCTGTAACCATCTTTCTAGACTTAACATAGCATTTTAAACATGCCTTTGATCAGACCTCCCAATATTCTTTATAAAGTTTCACATTCTAGTGGGTTTCTGTATGTGTTGATTCCTCAGATGAAGAATCAACCTGTTTGAAAAGGATTAAAAATTCATCCTGACATATGGACTTTGTCCTTTGCTATTACTTCCTGAACAGTGCAGTGTGGTGACAGTTTATAGCAGTTGCCTCTTGTCTACATTTGTAATCAAAGATCATTTGATATACACATAAGGATACGTCCAGGCTATTCGAAGATGCAATTCTGTAATGCCATATTATACAAGGGACTTGAGCACACAAGGATTTAGATACCCATAGGGATCCCATTCCCCCGTGGACAGCAAGGGATGACCAGATGTCATCCTTTAATCATGCCTTCTGTTGTAATGAACTTTCTTCTTTCCCTTGGAAGTAAAGGATGCTAATGAATGGTGTCTTTCAACACAGAGCTAGCTGAAAGCCTTTGCTGTGTGTGAGCCACCTGGAGCTGGCTCATCTCCTCATGCCACTTTACCATATTAATGTCAAGCAGCGTGGCCATCTTCTAATTAGAAGAGGAACACGAGGCTGTTTCCCAATGTTGTTATCTTTCATGGTTCCCACATTGATGTCTCTGACCTAGGGTTACAAAGACTCAGAAAAGCATACACCAGGCTTTCCGTGCAGAAGCTTCAGTTGTCCCCTATGTCTGACACCCGATTCAAATGCTTATGATCTCTCTTCACCCCTACTGTGGTTCTTAATGTAGGCTCTCCAAATTCTATGGGCTATACATTGAAATGTAGGCTATGCAATCATGTAGATCTTTAGATATTTGCATATCAGGGTTGCAACATGTTTTCATGCCATAGCAGTCCCAGTTTGTGCAGCCTTCTACACTGGAACTAATAAATTTTTGGAGAATAATCTGCATGGAAGGCTTGAACCATCTCTTACACTGCTTATCTTTCTATGGCATTGGTGTGAGTTGACATTGTCCTGGTTTGAAATCTTAAGATGCTTCCTAGCAAATCGTAGGCTAAGGATATTCTTGAATATGTTAAGCAGAATTGATTTTTTTTTTCTAAAAATTTTCAGAACATCCTTGTAGTCCTATCTGGACAGATTGCCCACATGGAGCCCTCTTCTCATTGCCAGGATGATGGACAGAGTTAGGAGACATAACCAAAGTGAGGGTAGCACCAGGGTCTGCTGCACCAGAGTCTTGTGACTCTCCCACTTTCAACTGGTCCTGTTTGTAAAGGGTGTGTGGGAAAGGATGTGAGAGGCTCTGGCACACATGTTGCTTTAATTGAGCTATTTTTATGTTTATAAAGGTCTGAAGTTCATTCGGTTGTTTGCACAAGATGAGACTTGTGGGGTTAACCAGATGTCACGTTCCTTGAGTCTAAGCCATAAACATTTCAAGCTGTTAGCTCTGATAGGCAGTTTGGGAGATGTGATGTACAAATCAGTCAGCCCTTCATGTCGGGGTGGGTAGGTAGATTCTCTGTAACTTAGCAGCTCATCTGTGTTGGTGGGATCTCTTGGATTTACTGAAAGGAATTATTTGCTGTTAAAAAACTTGAGAGTCTTGTGTCAGACTTCTGAATCAATAGCAGATGAAACAGACAATAAATCACCTTAGACATGGTGACCAGTTCAAATGGTATACAGATGTGGAAAAAAACTACATTCTGTTGTCTACGCTTTATTTTTAAAATGTTAACTTCTACATTTCAAGTCTATCGTTTCAGATATGCTACACTTTACTAGCATACTTTAAAAAAGATTAATCATATGGAAAGAAAAAGATTGTAACATTACTACGATAATGTCTTATGACTCAACAACAGAAATTGTTGTTAGCGGAAGCGCCCCAAACAATTCTGTCTTGGGGGAAAATGTTTAGCTGAAAGGCCACAGGAAAGATGCATATTCACTGTGTGTCGGGAGAGGCAAACACAGAATGTAAGATTGTTTTACTGAAAGGGATTTCTAAAAACAGTGTAGACAAACTGTGGAGGAATCTCCATTGTTCAGGAGTAAACATCGTGCACATATCAGACACTGAAGAAAGAAAAGTGTAGTCAATGGTAATGTGAACTTATTCTGGGAGGCAGAATGTGTTTGTGCTGGATGCAGTTTGGGGCAGCATTTCCATCAGAGGGAGCAAGTTAAGAAACTCCTGTAGGTGACAGAGGATGCTGAGTGCCACTGGGTGCTGACTGGCTCTTGACTGGTTCTTGGCCTCTTGCTGTTGTCTTAGCTGATACACAGTGCTGCTTGCACCGGACTGACTTCTCTCCTAGTGGCCACGCTTGGAATTCTTGGCTAGTGTGTCAGGGTCTCGTGGGTGTAAAATAAGAATCTGTTGTTCCTCAGATGGAGCTGGCCCCAGCTGATGTTCTTGGATGGCCTCTTTGAACTTCCCAGCAGGAGTCCACGTTTCAGACTCCATTCTGACCTCAGGAGACGGACTTGCTATATCTATGTCTTATTTACTTAGTCTTCAGTTTTACATCCCAACCCTTCCCAGCCCACTCCCTCCTTCTTAGCTTATTTTTCAAAGTTCACTGTGTTCAGACATTCTTCATGCTTTTGTTTATAGTTTCCACAATTTTAATCTAAATGTCAGCTATATTTCATTTGTTTCTATATCCATTTAATTCCCTTCATGTGTTAGAACATAAACCAGTCCATGTAGCAAAGAGTTCTATCAGGTGTGTGCTATGGTGAGATGAGGAAAACTGTATGGTGGTATAAACCAGGGCTTTCAAACTCTTCTGTAGGCCCAATGATGGTCACTTTTGGCTTCGCAGGCCATATAAGCTCATTTGCAGCTGTTAAGTCCACCGTTGTCATTATAAACCAGCCAGAGAGGATCATGAGGGAGTGGGAATGGCTTTGTCCCAGCAAAACTTTGTCTTTAGATACAGAAGTTTAACTTTCAGGTGATTTTTCGTGTCATAAAATATTTCTCTTATTACACCTCCATCCAGCCAGCCATTTAAGGAGGTTTATGGTTTATTAAGACTTACGTATTTGTGTGTGTGTGTGTGTGTTGGGATAAAGGCATGTATGTTTGTGTGCACAGGGATCAGAAGTTGATGCCAGGTGTCTTCCTCAGTTACCCTCTATCTTATTTCTTAAAAGGTTTCACATTGAACATGGAATTTGCTGATTGGCTGTTGTTGCTGGCCAGCAGGCCCCACCCCCAGGTTTTCTCCTGTCTTTATCTCCCCATTCTCATACCTCAGCCCCATCCTAATACCCCAGCCTATCCTCATACCCCAAGCCCATCTTCATACCCCGTACCCCGTCTCCTCAGCCCAAGAGAATATTGTTAACATAAACTTTAAACATAGGGGTTAAAAGAGAGATACTCAAGAGTGACTAAGCTATACTGAGTGCAGATGTGGGTCTTTTAAGAGTTACCCCAACCACTAACAAAACAGAAATCTTCCCTTAACTAGTGAGCTGCATAAAAATTGATAGCAGACTGGTTGGTCACCCCTTGTACAAACTGGCCACTGTGCACCCTTGGCTGTTCTCCCTGAGTTAGAAATGGACTATAGTGTGTATGAGGTTGCTCTTGTATCATGTAAAGTGGTGCCTCTGATGCCAGTCAAGAGTTGAAATAGATTCATGAAAGAAACAATGTCCTCATGGTTGAGTTTGCAGGACTTTGTTGTTGTGTCTGTCGCTTCAGATCACATTAGTGATTTATGTCCTGAATGTTAGGGAGTGTTTCCATTACCTGTGTGGCAAAGAGAACGGTTTCTCCCAACATGTGGACATCTGGGTAGACAGAGAGATATAACTCAATCATCTGTCTGTCTGTCTGCCTGCCTGCCTCCCTGTGAATCATCTAATTATATAATCGCATGAGGAAAATGAAGAGAGAAAAGGTAAAGTTTTCTATAAAGTAGCAAGATCAGTAAGGGGGTAGAGGAAAGGAAGGATTGAAAGAATGGCTCATTTAAACATCCGAACAAAGATCTGAAAGAAAAAATGTGTGTGTGTGTGTGTGTGTGTGTGTGTGTGTGAGAGAGA
>NW_021604665.1:7813371-7954640 GCF_004785775.1 Grammomys surdaster | reverse complement strand
GAGAGAGAGAGAGAGAGAGAGAGAGAGAGAGAGAGAGAGAGAGAAATTAAGTTTGCCAAGCAGCTTCTACTTTGGCAGTGTGCAACCGTGTCCTGTTAACCCCTCTCCCTGGCTTCTGTGCCCTCTTTGGGGTTTGTGCCACATCATGTTTTCCACAAGTTTCTTAGAGTGTTCCCTATCCTCCTGCCCTCTTTCTTTCTTTGTGGCAGACCATTTAATGCTGAATCATAGATCAAGCTGTCCACCTGGCCACTCCCACCTGAGTTAATCCCATTTTGTGTATAATTTAGACAGGATCTTATAAGTTACTGATTGACAGAATTCTGTGTAGTGAAGCCTAGACCAGCGTGGCTTCTTCTCACAATGTGAGTTGAGAGAGAGTGTGTAGAAATCTAGATGCTGAGTGTCATACTATCTGCCTTTGTAGTTACATAGACAAAGCTTCTAATATGTATCAGCAGCCTGAACCCATGTCTTGGCACATAGCACTCATAGGGTGTCAGTTACTGGTATAACTCCAAAATAGTGTCTCCATAAAACTAGCTCAAAAATGTTTCTTAAGTGAAAACCAGTTTCTTAAAGCAAAGTTGTTTTCCTAAAGCATGTTGCTCTCCAGGATCAACACAAGCCAAGCAACCTTAGACGAGGAGGCACATTAGCAGGTTTGTTGGGAGGGGTGGCAGCGTACTGGTGAAATCATTTTCCGATTTAGGGACCAGATCCTCTGTCCAGTTCATTTTGGCTACTTAATAACTTTTTGAACTTAAAAAGGGTTTAAATATTTTATGCTTGGATTTTCTCATCTGAAGATGAGGATAAGAAAGCACCCTTTGTAGAAATGAAAATATTATAGTTTATCGTTTCCTTTAAATGATTCAGAAAAATTCCTGATTGAGTGTTGGACTCATGACAAGTAATGTCCTCTTCACTGGCAGGTGTGCGGCTCATTAATGAAAGCATGGCGAGGCATTAGTTTGCTGTTTCTGTAGGTGAAGGTGAGGTCGGATTGAAATGTTGGAGTTAGAGGTACTTAGAGGTGCTCTCCCACTCTGCATTTTGGAGTCTAGCTTAACACATTTTCACACATGTAAGACGACACTTTAACTTGAATTTCAGGTGTTAATGTGTGTATGTGTGTGTAGGGTGAGAAATTGGATAACTTTTTGTCCCTGGATACTTTGTGTTTTGTGAATGTTCTTTACTTTGCTCAAACCAAGGAAACATAACTCATATTTTAATACCCTGTACACCTGTAGATCTATACATCTATACATCTATCTGTCCAAGTGCACTTGTTCACTCCCAAGTCATTTAGCTTTCCAATGGCTCTTACTGATTTTCTGTCTGTCTGTCTGTCTGTCTTTTTTGAAGATATTTATTTATTTTTTATTTATTTATTTATTTTTGGTTTTTCAAGACAGGGTTTCTCTGTGTAGTCCTGGCTGTCCTGGAACTCACTCTGTAGACCAGGCTGGCCTCAAACTCAGAAATCCTCCTGCCTCTGCCTCCCAAGTGCTGGGATTAAAGGCGTGCGCCACCATTACTCGACTTGAAGACTTATTTTTTATTAGTTTAGATTGTGTGTGTGTGTGTGTGTGAATGTGAGTAGAGGTCTCTGTGGAGAGAGGCCATTGATCCTCTGAAGGTACAGTTACAGGCTGTTGTAAGCCACCCAGTGCTGGGACTCTGTGGTGCTTGGCTTCTCTGTAAGAGCTGTGTGAGCTCTCAGTCTCTCCAGCCCTAGTTCTTAATAATCTTAACAACAACAACAACAATAACAAAAGGCCGGAGAATCTGTTATGCATTTTTGCTTACCTTTTGAATTTCTTTAGTTAGAAGCAGCCAGGACGTATGACAGGCTTCATCATGATAATTTTTAATTCTTTTTCTCGATTTTACCTTCTTTTTTCTCTTAAATTCCTTGCGTTAGTTTCTACATCTGGAAAATGTACGTGACCCATGACTGTCAGTCTCCAGTTGCCTGGTCTTCCGATTCTGTGAGATGAAAAGAGGGCTGTGGTCTGACACCACGGAGGGGTCAAAGAGAGTTAAATTAAGATCTGGTTTATATGAAGTTGGGAGCTGGAGATGGTGATGCCGTTTCCCCGGAGGCTGCTGTTGTAATAAAGCAAATCCTATGCACAGCCAGCCGTTTCAGCCTCCTGGGCTTTGTAGGGTCACCGGTTCCTAGTTGGTATTTCTACTAAATGATTAAGCCTGGATTCCAAATCCCATATTTGGGGCTGGCGATGCGGCTTGATGGTTGAGTGCTTGCCCAGCGTTCATGAGGCCCCAGGTTCAACCCTCAGCATCAACCACAGCAAAAGTGTGTGAAATCGGATCTTTGATATTTTCCCCTCTAATTTGGGTGATTCCTTAGCAATTTGCTTCGCCACTGCTTTAGAACATTCACCGGTTTGTCTGGTTATTTTATAGTCAGAATTCAAGGCTCAAGTCAAACCTGTAAGCATCAAGTTGTTAGGCAAATACAGCACTGAGGTAACCTCTGTAAATTGATTTATTGGCAACAAAAGATATATTTAGCTCATTCCAAGGAGAATGACTTGTCTCCGTCCATAGCATAAGGGAAGTCACACATTAGCTGTTCTGTGCATTAGCTGACTTGTTTGTAGAAACAAGTCACTTTGATAGGTATAAGTGGTAGCACTCACATGAGATGGTTGGACGTGTGAATGGTAGCACTCATGTGAGATGGTTGGATGGTGTTTTTCAGTGTCACGATGGCCCATTGAATGCCACCTGTGTTAGTGACTGTCATAGCTGTGACAGATGCCATGACCAAAAGCAGCTTAAGGAAGAAAGAATTTGTTGAGGACTACAGGGTGCATTATTGGGGAGACGGGGGAGGTGTGTCATGGAATCAGAAACAGGAAGTTGGTTCATCACATTTCACTCTCACACAAGAAGCAGAGAGCAAGGAAGTGGGATGAGGCTTCAAACCTTCACAGCTCACCCCCAGTGACATGCTTCCTTCAGCAAGGCTCCACCTCCTAATGGCCCATAACCTTCCCCCAACAGAGCCACCAGCGGGACACCAGTTGTTCAACACATGAGCCTATGGTAGCCATTCTCATTTAGTACACTGCGTTATCCACCAACTCACCCAGAGAAATAAGCAGGAGGTATTATTTTCAATTTCGTGGATGGTTCTTGAGCATATGAAAATTAAAAAAATAAAAAATCATGTTTGATCCATGAATTTGCATCATGTTCCAAAAACATGTTTCTTAATTCTGTGTCCCTATTATGATATTTGGCCTCCTTTGAAATGCTAATTTTTAAATTGTTTTAGAAGTTAGCTTTCCAGGGATGTCATGATAAACATGTTGAGAGTCTACTTTGCAGCCACCTTCTCTGCTTCTACGCTGTGATCTGGTTCACGTGAGCAGAGGGGCACTTTTGTTTTATTTCTCAGTCTGTGACGTTGATCCGGTCTCTGAGTGTGAAACTGAATATTGTGCTTGGAGAAGCTCTTTCCCTAAGTGTTCAGCATGGGATGTGTCTCTGTGCTTGTCATTCTTTACTTGGGGATCTTTCCAAGTTCTCAGGGAACGTTTAGGACCTGGCTCAGTACAGTAAACTCAGAACTGACACGACTCGAAGGTACCTTTTACTTACGTCTCCCAGGATGCTGTGTAGCGTAACAAAATGTGGTGCACACACCATAATGTGACACCATTTCCTTCTCACATCACACAGTTTTCACTTCTTTCTTTGAACTTCCCTCCCCTTTCCTCTCTTCTTTTATTCACCCTTGAATATCTCTGTGTATATATTTATTGCATGTGAGTATTTATGTGTGCCTGTTCATGTGTAGGTGAAGGTGCATTTATGCCATAGTGCGTGTGCCTGTGATGGCAAGAAGAAGGTACTTGGGTGTCCTGCAGTCAGTCTCCTTCCACCTTGTTTGCAGCATAGTCTGTTGGTTGCCACAGTGTATACTGGGCTAGCTGAGCAGCAAACTGCTGAGGTTCTCCTGTTTCAACCTTCTATCACACCACAGAAGTGAATGTTGGGAATCAGCTGAGTGCTAACCACTCTGGCTTCCCATGGTGCTGAGGACGGGGTCTTCAGAGTTACTCAGCAAGGACCTTCTCCAAAGGGTCATCTCTTGGCCTACTTCTTCTTTTATCTTTCTCTCATCATTCTGGAACCTTCTTTTTTTAGTTCCTCTTTTACCCTCCCCCTTTCATTCTTCTTACTCTGGTCTTTCTATTTTTCCAGTATTTATTTCCTCTGTCTGAGTACATTTGAAAGTATCAATTTTTTAGAGCTATTTGCCAGTGGACTCCCCTCCCCCTCCCTTCCCCCTCTCTTCCTTTCCCTTCCCCCTCCCTTCCCTTCCCCCTCCCTTCCCCTTTTCCCTTCCCCTTTCCTTTTTTCTTTTCCTCTTCCCTTCCCTCTTCCCTTCCCTCTTCCCTTCCCTCTTCCCTTCCCTTCCCTTCCCCTCCCCTCCTCTCTCTTCCCCTCCCCTCCTCTCTCTTCCCCTCCTCTCTCTTCCCCTCCCCTCTCTTCCCCTCCCCTCCCCTCCCCTCCCCTTTTCTTCTTTTCCCTTCTCTTCTTTGTCTGGCTATGGTTTGGTTTTTGTTTGTCATTTACTGTTTGCTGTAGCTTGAGATGGTCTAAAGCAGGCTAGCAGGGCTAAGACCTTCTCCAGTGTGAAGAGGCCAGCTGGCTTTCTTTTTCAGGTCCCTTGTAGGACTGTCCCTCAACGAGTCCTGGGGACTTTCCAGCTGTCCTGTTTGCCTGCAGTCTGTTTAGTGCCAGGTTCTTTCTCTAAGGTTGGACAGTGTATGGTAGTGGTGATAATTTGATGTTGTGATGCTAGAGAATGGCACTGTCTCTTGGCTAATGGCATAGTAGTGACTTCTTGGCCTATTGCTCCCTCCAGGAGTTTGGAAATTCAGATGGCCCCTGAGTTCTCTTTCTGACTAGAGCTTTACACAGTGGAGTTCTGCTCAGTCTTTGCAGCAGCCACGCCTGCCACAGTCGTTAGTGTTAAAGTTCTTCACTGTGTTAGTGGAGGTGAGTCCTTCATACATGCTCCCTGCTGAGAAAGGGTTGCTGAGACAGGCTGGGATGTCAACCAAGGGAGAGTCATTCATTCCATACGTTTTCTAATTTAAAAAAAAAAAAAGCACACCGTCAATATTTTTTTCTTAATTGAACAGTTTGTTGAACAGACGGGTGCTTTAATTATGGTGGTCTAAATTTACACACATTGCGGTGGTATTTTGCTACATTAATTACCTTACTTGTCAAGAGTAACAGGTAATTACTACATCAACTCACCCTCCTGCAGTATATGGAAACAGAACTTTATTTGAACAGATACAGGGAGCCAGAGTGTAGTTCTCCAGCCCTTCACTCTCTGCTGAGGGACAACAGCATTGCCTGAGCTTACTGGATGACAAAATGAGAAAAGAGTTTCTCTTTCTTTGTGGCTGCCTACCTAAGTTGTGTGTCCAGAGACACTCGTGGATCCTGGGAACGTGGGTACCATAAGGAACCATTGAAATCCCTGGTTTTACTCTCCTGATGCTCAGATGTACTTCAGAGAAGATATATGATTCTCCCAAGGCTACACAAGAGTTGCATCTGTTTCCAAACCCAGATCATCTCCAGACTCTTGGTCCCCCTTACCCCTCCCTGTCACCCTCTGCCTGTGTGAAAGCACATTACATCTTAATGACTTCTATTGCAGGTATTGAAAAGCCATTTGATAGGATATACTTTAAATATTCATTCAGTCACCTTCCTTGTTTGAACTTCTAACCAATGCCTTGGCTGCCTTACAGAGCAGGGGTATTTAGCCTGTGTTCTGTTGAACTGCCAGGTACAACTCATCTCATCTGACTTCCTCTCCAGTGTTCTGGTGTCAGTTTTCATGACAGGCCTTGTTAAAAGTTGCATGTGAATGTTTTCTTAAGGTGTGAACAGTTTGGAGCCTATAGGATACCCTTAGCAAAATGATGCCACGTGACCACTCCTGGCTTCCACAGTTCGGAGAGGAAAGGCTCTCTGTCAGCTGTAGGCGTGGTACTGGCTGCACACAGTGACGTAATACACGAGTACTGCCTGAGAAGGCTTTGTCCCCTTTCTAGTCAAACACCTGTGACAAAATTACAAACTGTGGTTAGCAGAGAATACTTACAAGTGGTTTTTCAGAGCCATCCAAGGTGGAGAGGCTCAGCTTGTAAAGAGCGCTGGTACGGGCTTTTCTTCTTGCAACTGGCACCATGAATGGGTGAGGTTGTAAAGACGTTGAGGGTTAAGGGCACCATCTTGCAGAGATCATAGGAGATGGCTTGCGGAGGCCAAAGTGGGTCTCTTGGAGGTTGCTCTTGGAATGAACAAAGAAGGATTGATTTTCTCTAGTCTTCAACCCTCTTCAGTTTCTGTAGTTTCTGCCCGGTCTTGTGTCGTTGTAAATCACTCTGAAGCTTGTCATCTGTTATAGCTTCACGTAATTGGCTTAGTAATGCATCGATTCTGCAGCTGTCTGTCTATCCAATGTCTGCTGTTTGCCAGTCATCCTTCTGTTCCTGGCAGGGCAGGGTGCACAACAGCCATTTAATAGAAGGAGGCGGGAAAGTGGGTGAGGTGAAGAACTGAGCTGCTTCTGTGCAATGACAGTTCACAAAGGATGTACCGTGTGAGGACTGTGTCTTGGAGAGGCCCCTCAGTCTCTTCACAGAAGGCCTCTTGGAAAACTCGACTTCATTTCAGATCTACAGACTTAGAATTGTCGCCATAAGCTCAGAGGAGGTAGACAAGCACATTCAAGCAGAGGGGATGATGACTAAGAATCGAACTTCCATTGTGGGAAGAACACTAAAGTCCACATGACTGAACTAGGAATGGAAATGGAGGAATGAGAGGACTGGGGATAGGGGAGCATTAGGGTCTTGTGTACTGTGGCCAAGGCCTGCCTTCTCCTTTGCACTGATAGATGACTGTTGGCACTGAAGACTTCCAAGTCAGGTGCCAGAAACAGCTTACTGCCCAGGGCTTACAGTTTCTGGAAGCTTCCCAGGGAGAAAGACAAGACCCTGGTATCCTGAGCTGGAAAAGAAAGTCTAGAAATTGCTACCTTCCACACAGCTCTGCTGTTTCTGACTGAAGCAGGAGTCCCTGTCATCAGTGGGAGAGGCACCATGATATTCTGAGAAGGGATGACGCGCCCCTCCATGGGAGGATGTCCTCAGAGCCTGGAGCCATCTGTATTACTGGGGTTTAGAATTCGAAATCTTCTGGCCTCCTCTTAGCTTTAGTGAATCAGAACCTGCAGTTGGGGCCTAGGCCCCTACCATATATAAGGAGGCCTCTCCATGATGCCAATGAGACAGAAATGGTGAATGGACTGAGTTTAATGTCTGAGACATCGAAAGCTCCCGGAACTCCAGTTCTTTTGAGAAGAGTGAGATTATGGAGAAGTGGTTCTGGTATAGGAGGAACTAGGGCTCCAGTACTTCTTTCTTGTGGCTTTGTGGAGTAAAAGAATATAAATTTATGTTTGTTTGTCTAAGGGAAGAAGTGGGTCCCTAAGAAGGATAAATGCCCTGGTAGAGGAATCAGAGCCTCCATGATTCTCCTGCTGCTGTTTCCTCAGGTAATTTAGGAGCTGTTTTAGTGCCACTCAATTCGTTTCTCCGTCAGTGCAGTGCATCACGACACCTGGGTGCATGTAATCGTGTGCCTTGACTTCTCCATTATTCAGTGAATGTCACCTTGATTTGGGCTTCAGGGTCCTGCCACACAATTATCTATTGTTTCTTTTAAAAACAATTTAAATATTTTTATTAATGTTTTGAGGTTTCATGTATTTTTCTATTTTATCATAATCACTCCCAAATCCTCCCAGACCTATCCCACCTTCTCAACCTCCCAACTTCACGTCCTGTAAGAAAAAAAAATCAATAACCCATAGATTCCAATTTGTGATGATATATACATCTGGGTGTGGGGCCATCTACTGGGGCATGATCTACCAGAACCACACCCTTTAGAAAACCCACCCTCCCTGAATCCTTCACCTGTCTGTAGCTCCTCAGTGAGGCCCTCTCCCCTCCAAACTAGAGTGTTGACTGGTTTAGTCTTGTGCAGGTCTCCTGCAGGCCACCGTGGCAGTTGTGAGTTCACGAGTGCAGCATCCTGTCATGTCCTGAGACACTGTTCTCCTCTAGCCCCCTCAATGTTGGACTCTTACAATCTCTACCTACCATGCCCTATTATATTTTTAAAGTCACTTTAGAGAGAAGAGTAAGACCAAGTGTTGTGCTTGCACATGTCTTGATTTTCTTAGCAGTGCCAGTTCAGAGCTCCGCACCCGCTTCCCTGCCCTCCACACAGCCCTGTCCGCCCACCCAGCTCCTAATTGCCTTCAGTGCCTTGTAGGTTGTTCCTTGTGCAAAGCTTCTCTCACCTGGACTGGGGTCAGGTCCGTGTTAATCACGTCCATATGCTTGTAGCGCCTCCTGGTAGATGCGGATGTGGAAGCCAGGAGACCTCATTTGTCTCAAATTCGAGCAAGTCTCACTTCTAACACAGTGTCAGCACATAGTAAAGCACTGAGGAAGGGCCTACCCACCTGAGCATCAGAAGGCAGAGACATATTTCTCTGAGTTTAAGGCCAGCTTGGTCTATAGAGTGAGTCCCAGACAAGCCACGGCTATAGACTGAGGGGAAGAAAGAAACCTAACCAATGAAGAATGTTCTTAAAAATTGTCAGGGTGATGAATGGAGACAGGACAGACACCTTCCCTGAAAGGATACATAGAGCAGTGACTTACAGTCCTGTGTGTTGAAGAAAGAGAAATAGAGACCAAGCCAGAGATGAATATTTCTTTCAGATAGATTCTACTGTGGGCTCCTATATCAAGTATGTGCCAGGCTAGCTGCTGCAACAAGCAGCACATGAGAAAGAATGTGGGCGTGTTTCCGTTGTGTCCATAGACACTGACGAGCCATTGTTGTGTGGACTGTGGTGTCTCTATGGCACAGGGGGCTTAGGCTGTCTTCCTGTCAGTGTTGGCAGTGGTGAACTTGTGTTTGCTGACCATCTACATGCCAGGGCATGTGGCCACTGTAGCCTTCTGCTGTGGCTAGCAAGAAAGCAGAGTGGAGTTAGTTGCCTTTTAATGACCCCACTGTCAGTCATTGTGGTGTTTGCTCCTCTTGTTGATTAAAACAGAGGTCTGTGATTTCTATCTTGATAGTCTGCTTGTCCAGGGGATGGACGGTTCTTAGTAGTGAAGAGTATAGGCCATTCTTCCAAGGTCCTGGGTTCAATTTCTACTGTCAACATGGCAACTCACAACTGTCTGTAACTCTGTTCAGTCCCATGGGATCTGACACCCTCATACAGATATACATGGAAGCAAAACACCAAGGCACATAAAAGTAAATACGTTATTTAAAAATGATAGCCTGTTTGTCACTAAATATTTTTGACTTTCCAGGGACCAGAAAGAACCGTATCCTTTAAGCCTTTGTTAATGTATTTTATTTTATAAATGTGTGCATTCATGTGTGTGTGTGTTCATGTTAAAGCCAGATAAATTGGGGTGTCCTTCTTCAGGTACTCAATACCTGGATACATAGTGAATTCATTGCCCGCCTGGGAGTTGAGACCTGGTCTCAAATTTTAAATAAATTAAGAGGGAGGACCTAATAAAATGGAGCGGGACCTAGTTCAATAATGAAATTCCTAGTTAACATGATGTGTAGGGTGCTGGGTTTAACACTGGCCAATAGTGTGCTATCTCCTCACTTCCTGCTAACCAAGGTGATTCTCAGAATAGAATTTAAAATCTTGACCTGGCTGGCTTATTTGCCTGCCCCCCCCCTCCCTCCTGCCTTCTTCCCTCCTTCTCCTCTCAGTGAGGAGAGATGTGAGGTGATGCTGGAGGGTGTCTGCAAGGCCCTTAAATCTTGGAAGCCACACGTAGGTTCTGGGGCTCTATTCTAAGAGCATGAGGGAATCCATGGATGGATGGTGATAAACCTACAAAAATCTTGCAGGGGCCAGCATTATCTTGTCCAGCTGACTCGGGGTGGGGTGGAGGTCCCTTCCTTTCTTCTGCATTCAGTATGCTTATCAATCACGAGCCTGCTATTTCTAGTTCAAAGCAAGCAGTTTATTTGGACTAAATATTTATGAAATGCCGAGCTTAGTGATCAAGATGTATTTTGTTTTTAATGAGCAAATGACTCAGAATTGTTTGAAGTTATTAAAAGACAAATGACTGTATGCCATCATGGGAAACGGACAGAGGAGAAAGTAGAATTCTGCATTAAGCATTTTATTTATGGTCTAATCCACAAGCAATCTGATTCTTTAAACAGGATGATTTAATTTCTCTTTAAAGGCTCGAAGTATAAGAATTGAATTTATTTATGGACTCTCATTAAGGGGACTTTAATGAAGTCAGGCAGTCTATCCAGTTGCTTCAAGGAAAGCTCACTGAATTCCTAAGAAGAACCACCACCAATCCATGCGAGAGGTAACACAAAGTGTCTGTCTCCAAGACACTTCGATCCTGCTGCAAAGCCAAGTACACCCAAGTTCATAAATGACTCTTCTCAAACAAGTTTTTAAAAATTGTATAGTTAATATTTCTTTGCCTTGGAAAAATCTAGAAAGCTAAAAATAGTAAATAAAAATAACGTCTAATCCCTTCTGTCCAAGGCAAACACTGCAAATTAATTTTTTTGATCTTTCCTGCAGCTGGTTTTTATATGTTTAAGGACTACTGCAGGTTCATTTTCCTGTCTCGCTTATTTTATGTCATGTTACAATCGTCTCCATTTCTAGATTAATTCTTAATGGCTGCAAAGTATCCCTTTGTCAGGCTGGACTCTCATTTACTTGCCTCTGTTCCAGTTTTGATTGATGGTTTAGGTAAAACAGATTCCTGAGAATTATTCATTCTGTTTCTCAAATCATCTTGTACACATCAATGTTAAAGTAAAACATTAACTGGGATACAGATTCTTGCATTATTTTCTCTCTGTTATGTATCTGTGTGTTCCTGTCTAAAATAACAAATAAAAAAAGCAAGCCAAATCTCTGTTGTAACAATTCCCAGCCTGGTTCTTGGAACAATGAAGGAGTGTACTAAGTATGTTTTCTTTCTGTGTATCCAGTGACTGGACATTTAGCTCTTAACTTAAAAGTTGCTTAGCAAAGCACACCCCTCAAGTCAAGGAAAGCACTTTGGGTCTAATTTAGAAAGCCTTCGTGCCTGGCTTTGGAAGTCTGAGAGAATATTATTTCCAGGTTCTTAGAACTTGCGATTCCACTTATATTTTACACACACACACACACACACACACACACACACACACACGTACACATCTTAAGGTTTTAAGGCACCTCCATTTCCCTAGATCAACACAGGCATTTGATCATATTGAGAGCAAAAATTGGGGTCTTCTTACTGTTGGAAATATTGTTTACAGTTTTGTTCCAGTCAGTGCTGTATATGGCTTGCGAACACAGGGCGAGTGGCTAAGGGAAGGAATTCTCTGCAGTGTGTCAGAGTTTGCTGTAAGCTGGGTTTTGTTGTACAGCTGTCAAATCCTGAACCTTTGTTACATTGAGGCTACTCTCTTGACACCAGGAATTTACTCCTGGCAGTCAAGAGATCCTGCATGAAAATGCTAAGCAGAGCTTTTTCCAATTATGTTAGAGGAAATTTTGTGTGTTATGGGTGAAGAGATGGATATGCAAAATACTCAGCTTTAAGGCAGAAATGAACAAATCGTGGCACTTGGCCCAAACCTCCTCTTCTGACTTGTTTTTATCAATAAAGTTTTATTGCAAAACAGTTACACCCATTTATTTTTGTTTCTGGTTGCTTCCTTACTGTAGTGGTGTAGTTGAGCCATTGTTAGAGAGGACTTATGACTGTGTAATGCCTGTCTGTACCATCATTTGTACTGGAGATTGATTGAATCCATGTGCCAAATTGGCACATGCTTTTCAGCCACACTGTATCTCCTGTCTCCAATCTTTCTCCTCTTCTTCCTTCTCTTCTTTTATAATTATTTTTTAATGTCAGGGTTTCTTTATGTAGCCCTGATTGGCCTGGAACTCACAAAGATCTTTGTGCCTCTGCCTCCAGAATGCTGGATATAACTATCACACCCAATTCATTTTTAAGATTGGGATAAAATATAGTTACATGCCATCACTATATTAATGATATAGAAAATGATTACTTTACAAGAGCCTCAATAGATATTTGTTTTGCTCTGAAATAGTCTTTTAAAAATCACCTGGAACTTATAAAATCCCCCCACCTTGTTTCCCACTTTTCCTAACCTTTGTATCTGGTCCTAATCATTTTTGCCTTCTCAGCTGAAGGTTTCCCTTCCTGTTGTAGTGGAAGTGGTATTTGAATTAGTGAGATGTCATTGGGTGTTTTTTTTTTTAAAGCAATAACTTTAGTATTATGTTCAGGATTGTATATGTTCCCTATAAGTTTGTCTATGAAATGCAGGGGTGTACTCAGCTGGGCTCACAGCTCGAGCAGCTCTGTAGGGCAGGAGCTTGCACCGCTTCATCCCAACAAGCAGAAGCACACTTACTTACTGGCTTATATAAAGATTAGGTGAGGTAAGGTGTGCCTGGTATACCTTAAGAATATGGTGGCTATTGGTTCTTCCTCCCCCTCCTATCCTTAGTCTGGCCAGAGGAATCATTAACAGTAAGCTCTCACCTGGTTGTGCTTTGGCATTTGGTAGTGCTTCCCTTATCTAGAGTTGTCCAGAGATTGAAGTTGAAGCCCAGGAGATATTGCACCTATGTTATAGTAAGACACTAGGCCAGTGGGGGCTGGGGTGCGGGTATCAGGTGCAAGGCTCTGGGTTTAGTGCTCACCAGCAAGAGTGGAGATGAAAAAATTAGGGGCTGGGAGGGAAGGAGGGCAGACAAAAAACATTAAAGCTGGTAGGACACGCCTGTGCAGTGTATAGAAGACCCATAGTTTAGAGCGCACTGGGGAAGAGGAAAGAGGGCAGAAAAAGGAAGGAGAGAGAGAGAGAGAGAGAGAGAGAGAAGGAGAGAGGGGAATGAGGAAGAGAGAACCTAACAGAGGAAGAGTAAAAGGGAAGGAAGGGAGAGAGGAAAGTGAATTAAAAGTAGGCTTGGAAATGTGGATGGATGGATGGATGGATGCATGCATGCATGCATAGATGACCATGAATCATACAAGAAAGTTCAGAGAGAGAGTACCAGCCTTACTATCATCGGGACCTAGAATAAAGAAATAAAAAGAGGGAGCAGGCACTACTGGTAGTGGTCACAAATATCACTGGATCCAAGAGGCTTCACTCCGTGCGTTCTACTTCCCAGGTACCCTCAGATGAGAGTTAAGTCGCTGGCCAAGGCTATGCTCTGTATGTCCTGTCATGGTTTCCGTTTAAGACATCCTGTAAGACTCCCCTTAGATGGTAGGAAGTCCCACTGGGTCTCTGGACCCTCAGTCAGGGATGAGAGAGGGACTTAGGCATGGTGAAGAGGCATCAGAGTCAGAAGGTAGAAGGTAAACATCCTTCCTTGGTATGTTTAGTCAGGACTTGGTGACAGGGACCCTTGTAGCTGCAAGAGGATAGGGCATCTAGCCCAGCTTTCTGCTTAGAAAGAAGGAGAACTGGATTTGAGGAGCACCTAGCCACTCATGGTTACAGACTGACAATGTTTTACCAGGTCATAATGGGGCCATAACTACTTACTGGAAATGCACACTATGGAGACGCTGACCCTCTGTGAACCTGTCTGCTATAGTTGTTCATGGAAATAGCAGCCGTTGGAGACAGTCAGGCTGCTTGGAACAATGGACCTAGATACTTGTTGAAATGTACTTACAAACCAGCCGGCCATCTAAATCTGCGTCCCACAGGTTGTACACTGTTTAGGCATTGTGACCCTTCTAAAAGTATGGATCTACCGTGGGCGCAGATTCCAAGCGTGTGTACTCGGGCATTACTGCATGTAATGACACTCTCATTCCCAAAGTGATCTATGTGGGCTCAGACTTGTTTTGCTATTTTATAAAAATCCAAAGTCATATGCAGTGTTCAATAGAATTCTTTATCCTGAGTGGCAGACAGCATTTGTTGAAATATTTCTTTAATTTGAATTGCACATTCTATGATGAACCACTTTGGGAGCAGTCTCGGTTTTATCATCTCTTTAATAGATATAGGCCTACCTTTTAAAAAAAGTTATTCATTTTAAATTATTATATGAATATTTCAGGATTATAATCATCATAAAATGAAAGAAAATTTGTCAGACCAAAATAGAAATTTAATTTAAGATAGAAATTGATTATAAGGTTTAGTTAGGCCTAGAAACGTGCATAAAGGGTATTTTTAAAACCTTCCAGCTATACAGCTTTGTCATCATTTCAGGAAAATCACAGATGTGTTTATTGATGTCCTTGGTGATCATGTTTGAGTCAGTTTAATTAAAGGCCAAACTTTTATAAGGTTGAAAAAGCATAGTAAGTCTTTGTGTCATCTATGGAGAAATGAACTTAAAAATCTGTACTCAGAGTACCCAGATTACTGTCATCAAGAAAATAGCAATTACCCGGAAAGACAAATCCTGATACACTGATCTAGCCATACCCCGAAGGATCCCAGGCCTGTCAGAGATTCTTACACATTCAGGTCTGTTGCTCCGACACGGAGCCTGCCTAGCTACATGCCCGTGGGCAGTGAAGACGGTGTGCTATACACGTGCAATGGAGTTCTAGTTTTCTGTTTAAAAAAATGAAATCGTGCCATTTACAGGAAAAGGATCTGAGCTGGGGTTTATCCTGTTAAGTGAAAGAAGCTAGACTTAGAGAGAGGAGGACCTCAAGTGTTCTCCTGTTTTTGTAATTTAGGTTCAAGCAGAGGGGAGGGGAGAGCCAACGGGGGACGTTTAAGTAAGTGACCAGTGGGATGGACAGAGGAGCATAATTGGTGACTGTGAGCAAAGTATATCTGTGAGTGCGTCATAGGAAACCCATTATTTTTGCATATTACACGATACCCTGTTTCAAAGATGTCTAAGATTTATATGAGGCAGGCAGCACTCCTGACTGGCACTCTTGACTGTATTGAAAGTTCCAGCGGCCATGGTCAAAAAAAATCAAGCTGCTTCATAGGCGTGTGGGTCTGGTTATAACATCCCCTTCTCTTTCCTTGGTACCCATACCGTTTCCTGCCACCTGTCACTGTGTCCTGGGTGACATGTGAAGCAGAAAACAAGTTGACCAGGTTTGTTTTCCAGTCGGCTCTTGCTTAGTTTTTCTCTGGTGGCCCTTTGTTTCCATGGGGCTCAAATTTACTATTCATGAGACCCATTTTAATCAATGACCGTATCAGACAAATGGAAGCTAAGCGCTGGTTAGTATGGTGGAAATAAACATGGGCTCTCATTAATGGCGCTGTCTGAATAATGAGGTGAGCGTTGTGTCCTGAGTTACACTGAGAGCAAGCAGGCTCCTCACTGGAACGACAGGCTGACAGCTATGTCTAGGAGTACAGTCATTAGTGGGCCCCGCCATCAATGTCATGGTACTGTGTCAAATTAGTTAGTGTCCCCTTACCGAGAAGCTGGACCTACAAATTATCCTCCCACATCCCCGGAAGCTGTGTTTGTGAAACCCACGATCAAGTGTGAACAAATTATTAACACGGCTCATAAATTAACTAGTTTACAGGCTTATAACATTTTACAAGTCGATAATAAAGGGCCCCAAAGTTCCCCAATGGCTCTGCCCTGGTGTGAGGACTGAGATCAGCCGACTGTCCCTTGAGACATGTGAAGCTGGTTATTGGAAGAGGCGCAGCTCTTGGGGTCTCAATGGCAATGTTGGGTGGTATTCACCAGGAATGCCAGCAAGTGTACTATCATTAAGGACAACATAATGAACGTCATTATCTCATTATGCTAATGAGTGGATGGCAATGATCCTTTCTTGAGGTGGCAGTCACTCCTTCAGAGATTACATCTGAATGGTCACTGCTCTCCCCAATAGACATTTTTAAAAAAATATTTTTGATGCATTCTTATGCTTTGTTTTAGATGAATAAATGACCACATAGCTTACTTTAGAAGAACTAGGATTTGTATGTGTGTATGTAAGTGTTGGGGGTGGAGGAGCAGGTGCACAGACACACGCTCATGTGACCATCATTGTAGATGAGTGTGAGGATGTCAATGCCCTCAAGTGCTTTCCCAGTTATTTTCTAAGATGACTCTCTCGCTGAACCTGGACCTCACTGATTGGGCTCTGCTGGCTGACTGGCTGGCTGCACAGACCTCTCCCACCTCTCCAGCACTGGGATTATGCGTATACCTTACTGAACATTTTCCCTTTCTTAATGCTTTCCTGGCAAGTACTGGACTGCCTGGTTCCTCTCCCAAGCCCTAGAACAAGGATGCTCAGGCTTGTCTGGCTTGAACAGGCTATGAGTTGTCGGCAGCTGATGCCCAGTAAACGGCCTGGTGAAGTTTGCCTGAGGTTATCTGAATCTCAAAGAGATACAGACCCAGGACATCATCTCTGAACTCTCCTCTGTGTGTTTCTTGACATTCAACCCACATGGTTTCCCGAGACTTGTTTTCAGACTTTCAAATCACAAAACTCCACACGTCTTCTCAGTTCTAACTTCTCAGTTTGATTAATCTAGAAAATGGATGCAGTCATCAAATGTTGCTTGAACATACTGTGGGAAGAGAAGAACACATATATACCCTTGCAGTGCTCACATTGGGCCAGGGTTCTGTTGTGTTTTGGTCTCCTAGAGCACCTGTTCCTTCTATAGGCTCTACAGCAGTGCAGACAGCACAGCCACCTCAGGGTTTCATGGGAGCCACAGCTATTCTGACATATTCAGCAAGTGCTCAAAGGGGAATTAAACCCACTTGGTAAATAGTATACTCATAACTCAATCAGACCACAGAAGGCCATGGTTTCAGCACACATACGTGCCCTCCATGACAAGTCTGTGTCCTGGCCTCTACTGGCATGTGGAATGCAGATGGTAAACTGACAAA
This sequence comes from Grammomys surdaster, assembly GCF_004785775.1. Taxonomy (NCBI): domain Eukaryota; kingdom Metazoa; phylum Chordata; class Mammalia; order Rodentia; family Muridae; genus Grammomys; species Grammomys surdaster. The sequence goes on along the minus strand of NW_021604665.1, from coordinate 7,937,557 downwards.
TGAGACACTATGTCTGGCTCGCAAGCAGGAGGTCACCTGCCTTTTCCGGGCACCCATGTCAGGAGGGTGTGCGTTTCCTCTTGGCCTCTTCTTACAGAATATCTGAAGCCAGGTTAATGGACTCAAACCTGAATTGAAATCTTCATTTTGCATGAATGTATCTTCTCGCTTGTACTTCCGAGGACCTGTGAGCATTATAATTCAGAGATTGCATCCTAAGAATGTGGCTGGACAAATAACTCTGTCTGCTTGGCCCATGAGATGAGACCATACATTCACATCCCTAGCACATGCATGAAATAGTGGCATGTGTCATTCAACCGAGAGCTGATGAAATAGTGACAGTTGGATGCCTAGGGCTTACAGGACAGTTATTCTAGCCAAATGGTAAGCGCCAGCCAGGTTCAGTAAGAGTCCCCATCCCCAAAATAGTGTGCAGACCCTGATTGAGGAAGTTCTCTCGCTCTGACCTCTAACCTCCAGACACATGCACACATGTATATGTATGTGTATGTGTATATACACACACCAAAATAAAAGAAAAAGGGGAAGACACTAATGAACACAAAAGGGAACCAGACTACCTCAGGAGTTCTCTCTGCTATTGAGAACCAAAGTTGTGCTTGGTTTTCATCTTCCAGATTCTAGAAGATAAGGGGAAAGAAATGTATGAAGAAAGCAGCCCTATGAAACAGCCAAAGTCCATTACCCTAACCCCTCTCTCCTTCTTGCCTCCAGGCTCCTTCTGTGTGCTGCAGTCTTGTGGCGTTCTGCAGGCCCCCTGCCAGTGACCCCAGGCTTTTTATGGCTGTGAAACTCTTTAAAAGCTCAGGGTAAGTGACCAATGTCTTTGTCACCAAGGAGTAGAAAGAAAGTTATAGCCCACTTGCTCTAGGATCAGGCAAGAGTTCCAAAGTTGGCAGGCACATGTATGCTGCCACTTTATGTGACAGTTGTAGGATAATTGTATGTATAGATCCCTTCAGGGTTGGAGATGATAGCTCAGTGGTTAAAGTATTTACCTTGCCAGCATGGTGGCCTGAGATCATTCCTATGCACAAACAACAATAAAACCCAGGCATTTGCTTAGCATTGCAGCTCTGAGGAAGCAGACAGGTGAATCCTGAGGTTTTCTGGCTAGCCAGCCAGCCAGCCAGCCCGGCCTACTTAATTAATTCTAGGTCTTAGTTAAAGACCCTGTCTCAGAAAACAAGGTAAGTGGCCCCTGAGAAATGACATCCTTGGCCTCCACACATACCCACACACATGCATGTATGCCTGTACAAACATGAACATGTATGATGTATACATTCGAACCCCAAACAGAATGAACTAAAAGGAATCCCATTTGTGCCTGGTTGTGGGCCATAGTTGCAGGAAGATGTCCAAATGCAGAGATGGCTCCCGTTGTTTCCAAAGGGCCAGAGAGTGACTCTCATCACCCTCCTGGGCCACATACAATGTCTTTTGCAGCTAAGCGACTCTGCTGTTGGTTAGCAGAATTAGTCATAGGTACTTGAAAAAGGAAGTGGGTGAAGTCTCTCTATCCCCATGAACATTGTATATTCAAGTAGTCATTGAGCTATTTTGACCTGGGGTTTGATCCCCTATCCTCCCTCTGATGAATCAAGGTTGGGGTACCATCCATGAACTTGACAGCTCACAGGTTACTAGTCACTCTGACCTTGAGCAAACTGAATGTAGAAGAAACTTTGAAATATCTGGCCTTCCAACCTGCAGGGGAGCTGCCCAGTTGAAGCAGGGTGGGCGTCATGTGAGAGGCATCCTTCCATGTGAGGAAAGAAAGCTCTCCCATTTCTCTGGCTCCACAGTCACCTTCATTGTCATTAGCCAACTAACCCAGGGTGGTGGGATGTTCTTTTATTTTGTGAGTCATATGGTCTCTGAGCGCCAACTGTGTTACACTTGATGGACATGCTGTTGAAATATCTCTTTAGTATCAAATATGGATGAAGGGATACACGGGTAGATTATGGCAGGCTAAAGATCAAATGCCAATGAAGAACGATTAAATTTCCTTTAATCATCAGAATCTGAGAGGGCTTTAAGATCTTCCACCTTTAATATAGGCCTTAATAAATAATAATGCTTTGAATGTCTGCAGTATGTTTGAGTTTCACAAGTCTTGCATGTCAAAACATATAGACAGGCTCAGCAAATACGCTTCTCCGGACCAGTAGTGCTAATTAAGAAGGGAGGTCAGGGTTAAACAAACAGCTTTGAGAATAGAAAGTGGGAATAATAAACCCAGTTTGTGGATTTTCTAGGGGTTTTGTTCTCGTAGTAAATGGCAGTGCAATTTCAATGGGAGTTTTTGTTTTTCTGTAGTATTTGCTAATGAGTGTCTCCCACCAGACTCTGCTGTAGGCAGGTGTACCTGGGAGAGTAGTTTGTGCCTTCTACCTTTCTACTCTCCTAGTGCTTTCTTTGGTGGCTGCTGGATTGTTCCTAAATCCTGCAAGGAAGAGACAGGGAATCAGGAAATGAAAGTGGCCTTTCCAGGGGAGCCTTTCTTTTCACAGCTTCCCTGACTTGTGACTTCTGTTCCCGTTCTCTGGATTCCTGAGAAATGCAGCCTTAGCCATGGGAGACGCGGTGTTGCGGAGATACGGAAGCCAGGAGAGATGCACAGTTGCTGGGCTGCACGTGTGGTCACTCACACCAAGTGCTATGGTCGACTTCTCTTGCCCTGGGTCTTTTTGAGTTACTCCATGGTAACATTTCAGTCGACCTGGAGACACACATCTCAGCAAACTCATGAGACTCTCCTTATTTCTTACGGTGCTATGCCAAATCTTAGAATTGTGAGGAGATTTTTTTTTCTCCTATAGAGAAGTGTAAACCAAAATTCAAAGTCCTGAATATACAGAGGAGTGTTCCTTACTGTGGTTCTGAGGTTTTGGTCCAAGTTAGGTGTCCGTGTGGTATCCCAATGACCTGACCAATTTCTACCCAGTGATGCTCTCCCAGTGTCTGTGAGCAACAGGGCCAGGAACGCTGCTTTCCCTGTCTTATGTAAACTTGATGTGACAGCCCATCTCCCTTCATTCCTCCCATTGGCTGTGGTGCATGTCAGCTGAGCTCTTCCTACTTTCAGGTGACAAGTGACTTGCTTCATCCACATTTTCTGCTTCAGACTGGCATGTATGTTGTTTATGTGAAAATTCCCAACTGGCACCATGAACAGGATGGAACTTGCCTGGATATATGGAACACTCTCCTTGTCTCCCAGCCTGTGTGAGAGCTCACGAGCTACAGCGTACTTGCTGTGGTAACAGGCTTGCTGTCAGACCTGCTGTGACAGGACAGCAGTGTGACCACAGTGCATGTGCTGACATTAATTGGCTTAGACTCATGCCTTTTCTACGTCATTAGCTGAGCTTCTCTTAGTAGATCAGACAGATCCTTTTAAACAGCCTAGAGTCCCAGCTGTCTCATCTGGAAAGTGGATACAAGTCTGGTAGTTAGTGGAGAATCCCCAAGAAGACTCAGGAAAAGAGTTCAGTACAGATTTTGATCCTTAGCTGAGACCATCACCGTGCCGCACTCTTCCCATGGGAATGTTGGAACCTGCCATCCTATGGCTGGATTGTAGGAAGTTGTCTGCCTGGTAGAACGTACACTTGCCGTCTAGTACTTGTTGCCTGGTTTCCTTTAAATGTACATTCAGCTTTGGGAGGTGGCCCCAATGCCTGTATCCAAGGACCTCTGCAGCCATGAACCCCTGTGTATAACTCCACAGGCAGAACAGAGAACTTCACGTCATATGTGGGTGACACATCTTAAAGATGAGTATTCTTTTCTTCCAAGCTGAGGTCCCAGCATTGACTATAGCTCATTGTTCTTGGTCACATTGATTTCTTCTGTGCCTCAGTTTCCATATGTGAGGTGAGGGTTGAGGTACTAGTCGTTGTTGCTAGTATACTGAGGTGGTTCATGTTCAGTGCTCTGTGCTCACAGCTTGGAACATAGCTGTCAAGTAGAAAGGCCAGCAAGGGCTTCTGGGAGACGCCATAAGAGGTGTTATCTTTAGCTTTCTTATTTTTTCAGCTTAGAGTTTTGTTTATTCTTTACTCTTCCCCCCCCCCTTTGTCTGTGTATGTGTGTGTGTTGGGGGGATGGATAGTAGGGCCCTGCTGTGTAGCTCAGGCTGCCTTTATACTGGACCTCCTCCAGGCTCAGCCTCCACAGTGCTGGAATCACAGACATTCAACCCCAAACCCTGGCCATACTCTTTATTTTGAAGGAGACAAGGACAGTTGGGAGACTTGATTTCTGGTGGTGTTTGCATGTTTGTTCATGTTTCATGCATTAAATGAACTATGAAATAGAAAGCAAGAAGGAATGAGCTGAAGAAATTCTTTTAGGGTAAGAACATTTGGTTCAACCATGAGGACAGATCGGAGTTCTTATCCCAGAAAACATGTAGCATCCTAGGCATGACCTCATGTGTCTGCTTGCCCTAGTGCTGGGACTTGCTAGTCAAGTTCTGCCCCTAACATGCTAAGGTCCAAGTTTAGTGAGAAAACTCTTGTTTTAAGGGGATAAGGCAGAGAATCAAAGAGTAGGGTACCCATTGCCCATCCCTTGCCTCCACATGTGTGCGTAGGAGAGTTGCGTCTCTGTCCCCTAATTCACACACACAAATACACCACAAACATACTGACAACACAACATGGAAGTAAAGGTAGTTTGTTTGCTGTGTGCTGACTGTTGGATATCTGTATCTTGTCTCATATCATACAGGGTCCTCATGTCAAGCACAGCAGCAGCCCATCATTGGAGCCCAAGCCATTTCTCCAGAACCTTGGAAAAGGGCTGTTCATAGTGCTGAATCCCACCTTTGGCCATCTCCTTGGGGATCCATTTTCCCAATGTTAGTCAGAGCTGGTTTGACCTGCCTGGCAGAAGAAGGCATCTTGTAGTAGTAGAAACCTTTCTATGTGTTAAATGCACAATTGACCTGTCAGCCCAAGTCTTTATGGTCTTATCTTTTGATGGAAAACATACATTTGCATAGCTGGAAAGAGTTAGCTATAAATATCTATCGCTGTTAGCACCTTTTACCTGCTTTCAGAGGGTGACAGGTTGCTGTATTATTCCCTTATGCCTGTGATTGCCATGTCTTCTTCAGAGTGGGCTTGTTACATAAAAGCCAAGGGGTAGAGAACCCTTCCCCATATCATGTATGTCTGCTGCTAGAAAGCAAGGGTGTATTATCTCACACTCATTGACAGGAGCCTTGGATTAGCTAGGGCATATAAGAAAGCAAGGTTGCATTTGTTAATTTCTAGTGAATACCATCTCAACATATAAAGTGAAAGAACACCGCTAACCTATGCAGGGCTGGGAAATGGCTCAGCTGATAGGATGCTTTCTGAGCAAGCATGAAGAGCTGAATTGGGATTTCCAACACCAGTATTTTAAAAAGCCAAGCACAATGTAATCCCAGCAGCGGGGAGACAGAGACAGGGGACTCTGTGTTCTGACCAGATAGTCCAACCAAATCACACATTCAGTGAGAGACCCTGCCTCCAAAAATAAGGTAGAGAGAAACTGAGGAAGTTCATTTCATGCCTTTGCATGCGTGTTTACCCACAGTGTGCCCACAGACACATGAGTGTGTTGGCCCCCATCGCTTCCTGTTTCTTTTTCACATCCCCTAACCTCACACCTGCGTGTGTGTCACATAAAACAAAAACAAAACAAATGGAGATACAGTGTGGTGGAAGGCCTGCCACCCTTTTGAGGAAAGAAAAGGAAAAAAATCTTGTGAGTGCCACTCAGGCAAGGTGAGTACTTAAAGTAGGGAAAACTTGCATTTGGCTTCGAACAGGCTTCAAGGGGAATCACTCTGCTTTTGGGCTCTCTAAAAATACCTAACACCCCTGCTTTCAGATATCGTTTGAGAATGTAAAATAATAATTCACGGAAGGGGAACTGGATTGTACACTGGGAGTTGGGGTGAGTTTTGTTTGCACAGGATGTGGGCCAGCCTGAACTCACCTCCCCTGCCCTCCCCAAGGCCCCAGGAGTGTGTCAGTCAGCAAGACAACCTGGGGGCACTGACAAGTGTTTGCTTGAGGGTTTCCTAGGTTGGCTGCCCTATGTGAGGACAGCCTGGTACTGTGGACTCTCCGTGCTAGGTAGGTGTCTCTGGCTGAGAGTTGCTGAGGCCAGAGTTCTCCACACCAGCTTGTAGAACAGACCTGGTTCATCTGGTACAGAAAGCTGAGACCTCATCCTTGTCCTTTGTTTCCAGTAGTTGGTCATGTGATATCTCTTCTCCGGCATGGGCCTGCTTCCTGAATGTGGCCATTGCTTGGGAACTCTCCTCACAGAAATCATGCTGGGGGCCTTGGGGTTTATATAGGTGGATGGGACTGGACGGACTGGTCCTGTGCACTGTCAACCTATCCCCTGACAACGGAGTTCACTCTACAGTGTATTGAATGAATTGAATGATGGATGCTGAATTTTCCTGTTCCTTCTCCTTTTCCTCCTCCTCCTCTTCCTCTTCCTCCTCTTCTTCTTCCTCCTCCTCCTCCTCCTCCCTGTTCTTGTCAATCTCTTTACTCCTCCCCCATCCATGCTACCTCTTTCTCTGTCTACCTCTCTGTTTATGGGGATGGAGCCCTTGAACTGTATCCCCAGCCCTCAAGATGTCTGCTTTTCTTCTCCCTCCTTGAATATTCTAAACTCAAGAAAAACCTAATAGGAACTTTGCCCCTGAACAGTTAAAAGAAAGAGTCCACCTTTTGAAGTGTGCCCTGTTGTCACTCTCTTTCTGAGAATTAGCTGTGTGCCAGACATGACTCTAAGAATTTGACATTTATTCACTTGGAACAGACCCGAGGCTTCTAAAAGTCCACTTTAAAGATGAGGAGACTGAGGCACAGTGAAGTGTGATTTCTTGCCTAGAATTCTCTGACTATGAGGGCAGTTGCAGGGATTTGAACCTTGGCCCTGTTTCCTGTGGTCACTGGTTTATAACCTCTGCTCACCTGGTCTTGCCTGCATCCTTCTTTTCTCATAGCATTGATTTGCAGCTGTTCTACTTTAGCACGTGCAAAGCAGCCGCCGTGAACTGCAGGGCCACACCTTGAGCCTGAGACCCTGAGTGAACTGCAGGGCCACACTTTGAGCCTGAGACCCTGAGTGAACTGCAGGGCCACACCTTGAGCCTGTGACCCTGAGTGAACTGCAGGGCCACACCTTGAGCCTGTGACCCTGAGTGAACTTCAGGGCCACACCTTGAACCTGTGACCCTGAGTGCTTCATCTGTCTATGCCTTTCATATTTTTGTTTATTGCTAATATAGGACTTATTGAGACTGAAAATATGTCCTGGTATAATTAGGAACAAGCATATTCTTTTATCTTTAGTGGATCTGCCTGTTATAACATTGCTCCCCCTTCCCCATCTTTTGAGTTGTTTGGCTGTGGTACAGTATTCTAATTAACCTCACATTTGTAACCCTTATTTTATGTCAGTTTAGCCTCTGCCCAGCCAATGGTTGATTTGTTCCACTCAATCACCTGTGTGAAGAAGTAGGGTTAGCCAGTGTGCTCTGCTCAGAGCACTGGTCCTCTACCTGGAGCAGCAAATCCTCCTTACACATGAAAGAACTCACTAAGGAGGATTTTTATTGACCACTGTAAAGATGTAGCCACTTAGAGTTAATGTCAGTTACCTTTAAAAAGCCTATAGTTACATGGTCAGTAGAATTGTAGACTCATTAGCTGTGCGTCCTGGGTAGTATTAGTAATATTGGAGGCTGGAAGATGTATAAAGCTAGTAGCCAGGGACCACAGATGAAGCGGTTTTAACTGTCTATATTTCCATGTTGACTCAGAGCAACATGTATGTGTGTGGTATACATGCATATGAATATTCATATGGGTGTGTACATACATATACATGAGTTTTAAGAGTGGTTGTCTCTGTGGCTGTCCATCCCGTTCACTGATATCTGATATAGGCTCTTTAGCTGAATCCCCACAGATCACTGGCTAGCAAGATATTGTGTTTGCCTTCCAAGCATTGGATTGATCATGGGTTGAGGGTGGGATGGCACCTTGCCCACCTGGCATTTACATGGAACCTGGCTTGGACAACAAACACTTCAACTACTAGCAACATTCCAGTGCCATGGACCAGTTCTAACACGTTTCTGCTTTCGAATCCTAAGGTGTCAACTCACTTTGACTGTGACTGGCCAGTTTAGGCACAGTCATTGCTTGGACTTGTAATTTTAAACATTCAGACCATAGCACGAGCTTCAAGGGCATATGGGTCAAGGGTCTCTGGGTACTGCTAGGTCTCCATTCTAGTCTTGTGACTTCCTTGTTATATTCCTTCCCAGGGAGCCCCCTGGTTGCATCATGGCACCCTTCCTAAATCTGTTTTGGGAAGAACTCTAGCAGAAATAAATATATTCTTTGTAAAAAGTTTTTCACCTTTATTTATTTGTTGTACGCATGAGTACGTGAGGGTTTTTGTATCATGGCATGTCTGTGGAGGTCAGAAGACAACATACTCACCTCTACTTCTCTAGAGATCGAGCTTGAGTTAAGCCAGCACAAGATGTCTGTTCTGAGGCCTCATCCGTGCTAGGCAATTTGGCTTTTACTGTTGCTGAGATTTGGGGGAGGGGAGATGAAAATATATGTGGAAGTCAAAGGCCAACCTTGAGTGACATTAGCTTACGAACCTTCCACCCTTTGAGACATGACCTCTCACTGGAACCTCACCAAGAAGGCTGGAGGGACAGCTCCAGAGACCTACCTGTCTCTCTGTCTTTACAATCTGTGGGATTTCAAGTGTGTACCACACTCTTTCCATGGGTGCTAGGAATCAAACTCAGGTCTTCATGTTTGCAAGGCAGACACTTTACTGATGGAGCACCCCTGCCCTCATCTGTGTCCCCAACTCCCCATGGTTGGTCTTGTGTATATCTGAAATGCTGGGCTGCCCCTTTGTAAAGCAGCAAATGGTGTTTGACCTGTGTAAAACAGTGGGTAATAGGAGGAGGGCTGCTGGTTCAGAAGGCAGGGCAGAATCCCAGGAGGTAGACTGTATCTGTGTATGTCAGTTGGCTTACCTAATCACTTTTCTCTTCTCCAGAGGTTGGAATCCTCTCACCACTGCCTGCCTCCTCCAGACTTCTGCCTGAGGTATCCATCTAATATCTGCCATAGGTATCCTAATGCAGGCCATTTGATTTCAAAATTCCCACTGCAGGGTCAGAAGAAAAGGTTTGGTGGGCTGTATCTGTGAAGAAGAGGTTGTTTGGGAGCATTGGAAGCTTCATGGAAGGGAGAGACTCGGTAGGATCTAGGAAGAAAGCTCAAGTCATCCACCCAAGGGAGTACCCATGTTGGCAGAGTCTCTAGGATGAAGTCTGTAGCACACTCAGGCTTGTAGTGCATTTCCCAGAAAAGCTGACTTATGCCTGATAATATGTTTGTCTTTTATAAACAATTGACTTATTTTTATTTTGTGTGTGTGTGTGTGTGCGCGCATGCCTGCATGTGTGTCTATGCATCATATGCATATCTGCTTCCTGAGGAGGCCAGAAGAGGGTGTCAGACCCCCTGAGACTGGAGTTAGAGTGGCTGTGAGCCACTTGTGTAGGTGCTGGGACCTGAACTGGCATCCTTTGTAGGAGCAGCAAGCTCTTTGACTCCTGAGCCATTTCTCTAGTCCGGAAAGCACACATATCTCTCAAGTCTTAAGCCATATACATAATGTAAATAAGAATCCGATTTTGAAGGACTGCATGGATATCAATGGCATGTGTTCTGCTTCATCTGCCTACTAAGACCATAGTAAGAGAGGAGCAAGCCTGCCTGATACATTTTGGTGAATTAAATTGCAGCATTCTTATTATTACTTCCCTAAGAATTTCAAATGATCAGCGATGTTTATGCAACAAACATCCTTGGATGACAAACAAAATCTTCTGGTCTGAGTTTCCTTATTTGGTACCTGATGAGAACCTTCCCAGGTGTTGAGGTTGATACAAGCCAGAACATTTGGTGGTGGTGGTGGTGGTGGTGGTGGTGGTAGTGGTTGTCTGTCTATTTTGATGTTTTGAGACAGGGTCTCACTATGTGTCTCAGACTGGGGTCCAACTCTGAATCCTCCTGCCTCAGACTCTAGAGTGCTAGAATTACAGATGTGCACCACCACACCACACCCAGTGTAGAAGAATATCAACACATCTTTAACCACAGAGAAAGCCTGGGTGTTTACTACTCATTTCTATTAGAGGGCATCAGTGATTTGAAACCTTACCAGTTGTCAGAGGTTTAAAAGTAATTCAGTTATATTCCTGTTTAACTATTGATTTAAAACATCTTTTTTCATATGCCCTGGACAGAATTTATTTTTTGTTTGCACATGTTCCTTGCATTATAAAATTGAACCTATTAAAGATGGTGGGATTTAGCAAAGACCTCTCAACTCTACGTGCTTTTGTTGCTTTCCTCAATTACTAATTTTATGTCCCCTATTTCTCCTCCTTGGCCCAAGATCCATCCCTCTATTTGGATCTGTGCAAATGACTTGATTAATTAGGCAGTCTGTTAATTATGATTACCAAGTTATAACAGATCAGTGTCCAAGCATCACTGTGTAATTCAGATTTTAAAAGCTCTTCATATTATCAAAACAAAATTTAAACGAACAGAGAAGCATGTTGAAACGTGTTACATTAAAACAATGCATCTCCCAAGGGAAGCGAAATTTAAAGTATAAAAAAATGATTTTTTCCTCCCACGTTATCATTATTTTTTTATTGTGACACCTGTCAGATTGTCTTTTATAAGGAACATCCTTAAAAGGATGGGATTTTCTTCTTAGGTCTGGAAATTATAGTCAAACAAGGCCGAGTGTGATCCAAGCATGATGGATGCATTGTGTTTTTGCTTCGGAGTAATTTAGTGCCATTGCACGTGCTTATATGCTCGTTCTGACCACTCTGGCCTCTGATATTGGAGTCACTTATAAAAGTGAACTTTGGTGGTCTGTCGGGGAGGAAGGAGTTTCAATAAGCCAGCTCTCTTTCACAGCTGAAGGCATTGATGGTTATTAAAGACCACTGGGCCACGTTGTTCCTTCTCCTCCTTTGCTAATGGCTTATTGCTAAGAACAATCAGACACCACACAGATGCTTTCTTTCTTTCCTCCCTTTCTTTCCCCTTCTGCTGCCTGTGAGTCCTTTCTTGGTGCATAACAGTGCAGCAGAAAATGAGCAGGTAGGGCTGTCAGGATGATTCTTCAGTGGGTCAGAGCGTTGCTCCGCAAGCATGAGGACCTGAGTTCAAATCTCCAGTAAAGCCATGTGAAAATGTTGGGCATGGATGAATGCACCTTTGACCCCAGAACTGAGGTGAGGGGGTTGACAGAATACCTGGAGCTGGCTGGACCAACCAGCTTAGGAAAAGAAAGATGAATTCATTGAAAAACTGTATCTCAAGGGAATGAGGCAGGGGTGTTGGAGATCACTGATGTTAGAGCTCAGGACTCTGTGCATGCACTCTCCTGCCACACATGTATGTACACATACCCTCCACACACATGCACGCGTGTACACACACACACTAAGAAACTGAGAACGTAAGTCAACACAAGAATAGGTTTCCTTGTCCTTTGAATCCAGCAGTTTGTGTTTTGCTGATGTTAGCTTCGAGAAACATCTACAGTAAGCATTACTGTTTGTCTCTGCCCCGTCCCCTTGCCTGCCCGACCCTTGTGCTCCCTGACACACAGCAACACATGATTTGTTCACATGCACTTATATTGCTTGACATCTCAGAGGTGTGCAGACTGACTGGGAGAACAGTTTAAACCCCAGCAGACTCCCTGTCCCAGCTTCCTCAGCCACATCTAGAGCTGCACAGCTGGAGTAAGTGGAGATGATGGATTTAATATGCATCTGTTTATGAGTTTACTAAATTCTAGCTTTTTATGAATGACTGTATTCAGTTTCTATGGAAAATGGAGAAATGGGTAGCAAAAATATTCTGTGTGTGAGAGTTAGAGAATTTGGGAGTGGAGAGAGAGAACTTTGTATGGAGTCAGAAGTCAGCCTGAGGTGCTTCTTCAAAGATTGCCCGCCTTGGTTTGTTTGTTTTTGTTTTGAGACAGAGTCTCTCAGTGTCTTGTGTCTTGTCAACTACTTTTAGTTGGCTGGTCCATGGGGTCTAGGGCTCTGCCTTTCTCTGTCTTGCTGGTGCTGGGATTACAAGTGTGTACACCATGTCCAGCGTGTGTGTGTGTGTGTGTGTGTGTGTGTGTGTGTGTGTGTTTAAATGTAGGTCATGAGGTCATCCCCAGGCCTCATATTTGCACAGCAGCTCCTTCACCAACTGAGCCATCTCCCCAGCTGGACAGACGTTCTTCATGTTTACTGAACTTAGTGTGCTGTCGATTGCTCTCACTACCCTATCCATAGCCAAAAGCACTAAACGTTAGCTCCTGGGTATCCTCCTGTAGTAGCATCCAGCACTGCCTTTCATTGATCTAGAAGACTGTATTGAAGGCAGTTGCAGAAGGCTGTTTAACTGAGGTTGGCATTTCAGGATTCTGTGAATCTGCTTAGTTTTCTAAACGAGGAACCTTTGATAGTCATAGGTGGCTCTCATTTTGGAGGGGTGGTTTCTGGCTGTTCAGAGGTGAAGTAAAGCTCTGGCTCTTGTTTGGCAGCCTGAATGACAGCATGATACTTGAGTTTCCTGCTAGCTTCTCTCTCTTCTAAAGAAGGAACCAAATAAGGGATTTTTTTTTTTTTAAGAAGCCAAAACCATTCTTGATTAAATTCCGTCTCTAGTCATTTTTGAAGAGATGTTTTGACACAGAGATGTTATCTGGGACATTTATAGGTCACGTTTTCAATCAGAACTTTAATTTTTGTTATTTTATTTAACTATTTTTTGTTTGTTTGTTTCTCTCATATTCAAACCCTGGGCCTTATACATCCCAGGCTTTATATTAAATATCTATATCCCCATATGCTTGATTTTGTTGTTTTCTGCTTTGCATTTTATTCTGAGTCAGAATCTCCTTATTAGTAGCCCAGGTTGGCCTTGAACCTTTGATCCTCCTGTGTTACCCAACAGTGTTCTTGGATTACAGACATGAGCCACCATACTCTTCTGAATCCTTATTTTTAATTTTTAGTTGTATGTGTATATGTATGTTTTTGTGCATGCATACACAGGTGTATGCATTCAGGTGTATGTAGGTGTTCATGCAGGTGTGCGATCATGTGTGTACAGATATAAATACATGTACATTCATGTGTGTGAACATGTGCATGCAGGTATGTGTACCTGTATATTCATGTGGAGTCTAGAAATTTACATAGGTTGTCCTGCTTAATCGTTTTTCTTTTTTTTTTTAATTAATGAGAAAAAAAAGCCTGTGTGTCTGTGTTTGTGTGTATGTCAGTGCACAGGACCATGACATGTATGTAAAGGTTAGATGACAACTTTGACTGTGGTCTTCTCACCATCTACGAAATGGGGTCTCTCTTGTTTACCTCTGTGTATGTCAGGCTGACTGGCCTGTGAGCTTCCAGCCATTCTCCAGTCTCTGCCTGTATACCTGCAGTGGCATGCAGAGATTACAGATGTGAGTGCTAGGTATGTTGCTTTTACGTTGGTCTTACGGATCCAGACTCAGTCAATCTTGGGTGTGACACTTTTCCAGTGGGCCATCTCCCCGCCATACCTCATTTTTCTGCCACAGGTTTTTTTACTAAACCCATAGCTCATTGATTCAACTATGTGTACATATAGCTCACTAAGGAGCCCCAAGGAACCCCCTGACAGATATGTGTTGCCACACTAAGATTTTTACAAGGGGATCTCAGCTTGGGTCCTCAGACTTTCAGGACCCGAGTTTACCATCTTCAAAGTCCATTACTTTATCATCTCCAAAGTCCTAATCCAGTATTTTTCATATGTAACATTGGTTTTCCACATGAAAGTCTTAATAATAGGACAAAAGAACCACCTAGAAATAATTGCCTAAAGGAAGGGCTAAGATGTCAGCTTGGGTTTCAAGCATCCTTAGACACAGAGTCCCCCCACCCCCCAGTGGTCCCTAAGAAGTCTCAAAGGCAACATGAAAAGACACTCTGGATTAAGTACCTTCTTAGTGAGTAGGACAGTGGAGAGAAGCAGCTAGGCTCCTTGCAAGACTGGATACTGTTACTGTGTGGCTTTATTAATTGGATTTATTCCTTTAAAATGACCCATGGATGAAAACAACCACCTCTTCTGTGGTCATGGTGAGCAGATGTTTACCGTAATTCTCTGCTCAGTGGAAAAAAAAGTGTCTTTGACCCAACACAAACAGCCACGTTGGCCTGGCTTGGTCAGAACCTTGGCATTTGGGTCTTACTTTATATATCACAGCTCCAGTTCCACAAGCGTCCAAGTGTGAGGCTTAGCTCACCAGCTTTCCCATCTGCGGGAGAGGCCTGCTCACAGAGGTCTATTATGTGAGGCCTTCATTCTCACACTGTTCTTGGCTTTGGCCCTTCCTCATTGAAACCAATATCCCATCTGCAGAAGTCTGTTTTTTCCTGTCTCTTCCTGTGGACCCCCCTGCCTCCCCAGCCACCCCATGCCAGCTTTTGCCTTGGCTTGTGCCTGTGCTGCGGGATGATTTCAGTCAAAAAATTCAGCTCCTGGTTTGCTTTCTTGATGTGAGAGTCTGATTTCTTCTGGCACTTTGTGAAATAAAAGACATCTCCTTTCTTCACAGTTTGCAGACCTTTCTTTTTACACGTGGGTTTCCTTGGTTGCCTCGCTTCCGCATTTTACCAGTTCCGGTCTTTTTTCTGAGCACTAAAGTGATTGTGAACTGGTGGAGTCTCTGCCCACACCTGCCCCCTCACAGTTCTGCACACAGTGCCTCCTCCACATGGCCCTGGCTTTCTCTGTGGAAGACTGCTGCGTGCTTGCGGGCAGGGCAGACAGGAAACACAAGAGCAGGATTTTGCTTTTCTTGGGAAACTCCTCCCTTGGTTTGGGGGACTCTGGGTGGCTCTTCTTATTTTGTTTCCAATGCCAAAATAAGCAGGGCCCTTGAATAAACACCGGCCTAGGAAAAAAATAAGTAATTTTAACATTAAGGGGAACATATGTTCATGTTGAGAGAAACCGAACTGGACAGGAGCTGGTGGTTCAGTAAAGCCTGTGGTATCTCCCTTTTAGTGCCGACCAATTTTTGATTTATTTAATAAACTAAGTTGTGTTCCCCTATCACCAAGTCTCTTGTTTGATTCTGGTGTAAGAACTCTTCAGTTTAAGAAATCAAGGTATACTTGAAGTTAACTGATGTATGCGATATATTATGGAGTTTTGAGTTTTTCCCATTTTTCTATGGTCTAAATTGTGTCTATATTACTTTTCTTATCACTGTGCCAAAATACCTGACAGATATAACTTAAGGAACAAGAGGTATTTGTTGGCTCACAGTCCAGCATACAGGGAAGGTATGGCACCAAGAACACCCTGGTGTATGGAGATGGCAGATTGTGGTAGTTGGTGGTATAGCACCAGATAGCAGTCAGGGAGCTGGGACGGAAGCGGGGCTGATAATATCCCTCAGTGGCCGACCCCCAGTGACCTACCTCTATGGTACCACAAAATGGGGAGTGAGCTTAACTCATGAGCCCAGTGTTAGTAATGGGGACTGGGCTGAGCACTTAGCATCCTTAGCCAGGGGGAGTATTCTTCATCTGAGCCACTTGGTTTGAGATGAGCATTTGCCTGAAATCAGGGTTGCAGTTTTCCAAATAGGATTCTTATTTCATCTGACTTTAAGAAGCTGGGATCAATGATGTGATAATGTCTGCTCTAAATGTTTGCCTGACTAGTGGACATATTATGTGTCCTTTCCTCTGACCAGAAAATGCTTATTGGTGAAACAGAGTAGACACTTGAATATTTCAGATGGTTTGTGAGTGGTGGATCTTGAAAACTCTGCTAATTTGCAAAATATGGGATAAAATGTAGCAAAAGTGATAAGAGAACAAGGTTCTTTAAGGGTTACCATTAACCCCATTACATTCAGCACAGAGGAGACACTCACCAGAGACTACCTTCTTTTAAGTGAAATGCCTGTGTCTTTAAAATGTAGTTAAAGAGAAACATTGTGGCGTGTTCTGGGTATGGGTATATGTCTACAGTGGCAAAGCCAGAGGGGCGTTAATGAGACTTGCAAGAGCAGTTAGCGTTATTGTATCTGCATTCATAGGTGCAGTTCTGTAGTTCCGTTCGTTTTACACAAACTCCTTGTAGCTCTGTCTGTCCCTGAACTCATGTCCCAGCTCTGCCTCCCACAGGCTGGGCTCACAGGGCTGTGCTAAGATGCCCATAGCTTGTAAATCTGCATGTGCAGAAGGTATATCTGGATGCCTACCTAAAAGTCATGAAAATCCTTGGCTCCCTTAATAACCTTCTTTGAGTCTTGACACAAGTAGGTTTAGTAACTGGTAGGGTGGGTCAGAGCATAAATGTAGTCTGTTCAACTAAAAAAATAAAATAAATAAACTCAAGGCTTAAGTATTCTGAGTAGGGAAAAAAATAACTATAACAGCACCTAGCTACACTCCCCCAAAGGTGCCATCTCCCAGCTGACAACACTGTTGAGGAGTCAATCTGTGCATAGGAGCGGGTGGGGGTGGGGTGGTTGCAGTGTTCCCTCTTTTCAGTCCTTACAGTATGCTGTGCTGTGCTTTTCCACCCTATGCAGTTATTCAGACTCTTGGTGGCTGCAGATCCCATCCCTGTGTCAGAGCAAAGTAGGCAGGGCCACAGGGATGGATTCAGGGGCTGGAAACCCTCAGGAATCTTGTTGAGTGATTATTCTCTGCCTGTTTATCAAGTTTTTATGCTCCGATGGCTCATCTGGTAAGTATCGTTCTAACAGCCTAGTCTTGAATGCTTTGGAGATAAGGCAGCCCCTCTCCTTGCCCTGATGGTGCAGATCAGCACACTGAGGCTTGGGGAAGTCAGCTGTATTAAACTGCCTGGGGCTTGTGGAAACAGGAGTGAAACTGAACAAGGAATTTCTGTTATCATGCAGTTAAAGGTTATGAATCAGGACCAGTTGACAGATTCTGGTGCTGTGTACAGGTGTGTAATATGGCTGCCTTAGGGGAAGCAGAATCAGGAAAATGATACTTACTTCTTCCTCTTGTCAAGAATTATTTTAGAACTTGGAATTTTCAAGGTATACTACGTATTCAAATCAAAGCTTGTTTGTTCTTTAAAATTCTTACTTGTTTGTTTTCGATGTGCAATCTTGATTTCTTTAACCACCAAGAGTAAGGGCTGTACCCTTATCTTTCTAGGGTTGGAGTTTTCAGTTTCTTAGACCACGCTGTGTAGATTCCCATGACTCCCTGTGGGTTCAGGAACCAAGGCTGTCCCTTCTCTGCCTCTTTCTCTCCCACAACAAGCTTCGTCCACTCTGATCTTGGCAGAGATGATTTTGGTTGTTATATGTTTTGAGGGTCATTAATACATGCTTCAGGAGAAGAAAAGTGTTCAGGAACCTTGGAGGAGTTTTCTAAGGATGACACTCTTGTTACATTCATCTGAATGGTAGGAGCAAAGACCTCGTAGCAAGGCCTCGTACCAAGGTAACTATTATAAGTTCTAGAAATTACATTTGTAAGTCTAGGAACTTCTATCCAAAGGCACTGCAGTCAAACTCAGAGAGAAATAAATCTAAAGCTGTGTCTCCTGCTAACTTGTGATCAGAACTTCTGAAGAAATCTTGGATAAGAAGTTTACATTCTGCCAGAAGTTCTCATGAATGCAGAACCCTGAGATAGTATCACTTCAGATTTGTGTCTTTACTGTAAATGTGGTTGCTGGAGATGTTCAGTGGTCTTCAGGTTAGAGATCAGACTGTAGGACACATTGGTGTGTTTGGTAACTGCCTAACTACAAGTAAGGCTTCAAGGTGTCCTCTTTTCCTGTGTCTATGTGTACAGTACCAGCTTCCCTCTGGCCACAGCTGTCCTTATGTCTCGTAAGCTCTGTATGTTTTCTGTTTGGATAGTCTCAAGATATTTTCTAGTTTTCCTTTGAGATTTTTATTTTCAGTGTTTGGTAATCTGGCAGTATGCTACTTGATTCTCCTGTGTTTGTGAGCATATCCAGTTTCTTTCCTGATTTTGGATTGTGTTCCACTACAATTGGAGGACTTAATTTCCTACAGTTCTGTTTTCTGTTCTGTTCTCGGCTCAACATACAGCCCCTCCAGAGGAAGGCCCTCCAGGTAACTGTGTCATCTTTCATTACGTGATCTTCCCTGTGGCCGGCTAGCTGGTCTGGCTCCTTCTTAGTACTGTTTCTGTCTTCTGTCTCCTGATTCCCCTTCTGCCTCATTGTCTTCGCTTAGGATAATTGGAGTAGTGAGTTTCTGGCTGATATCATGAAGCTATTTCTCTGTTCAAGTTCATCAATTGTTGCTTCTGGTGGTCCTTTGAAACCTTTGAACCTTGGTTCTTAGGGATAGAATTTCTTGAGGAGATAGAAATGAAGCATACTATTATGCTGCCTACTCTTAGGGTTTATTCTGATTTTAGTTTTAGACATATGGTCAAACCTATCAGTAGAACCGTAGGACTATCGTGGGCAGCCCTCTAACACCGGGGGCAATACCCTTCCTCGTGTAGGTAAGCAGAAATAAAGAACTGGTAGCTTATTTAGCCAGTGTATTATTTTGTTATTGTAGGCAGCTGGTGAGGTCCAATTGAGGCCACATCAACATTATCTTCAGTGGCAGATGGACCGGGGCTTCGATTTACCCAGATCCGTCTTTCATCTCGACTGTTCCAGAGCTTTGTATAGACCTGGCCTAACTCAATACAAACATATTCCATGGGAAAAAATATGCTTTTGATGTTTTAGCAAATAAAGATAAAATGCAATTTTCTCACTACTGAATCTCTGACTCTACAGCTCTCTCTGTGTGCTGGCCACGTGGCAAAGTCCAGGTGCAACTGTCATATAGAAATTGCTTTTCCCCCAAAATACAGAAATGTGAAATAAACCAATTTGGGAACAAGTTGGGCATGCTAGATTTACTTAGTATCTGTGGAACATCTCCCTGCGTTCATTGTATTAAGGACTAATCAAAGAGTTGGAAGAGCTTCATCTCTGCCAATAAGCGTGGGTAGAGTCTACAGACATGGCTCGGCGGCTGATGGATTAGTTTTGCTAACATTGCTGTAGCCAAATATGTCTTCTTTCTCATCACAGTGGCATTGTATATTTATTTTAGATCTGTGTCAGTGGGAACAGAGAGTGGAGCTGATGTGAACACAGGCACAGGCATAGACATTGTTTCTCACTGAAAGGATTCTGTTCAGGCAGCCTCATGTAGATGAGACTGGCCTTGAACTCACTACGGAGCTAAAGATTACTGTAAATTCCTCTAATCTCCACCTTCTAAGTGCTGGACTTACAGGCATAAAGTCACAATCCCAGTTGTTTGAAAAGTTATAAGTTACTTATCTGAGATACTACGTAGTTACGTATCTGACTTAATATTGCAAGCCGTATTTTGATGTACAATTGGCTGTGTGATAAGTTTATTTCGAATAAAAAGGGTTTTTTCAGAAGAGAGTTTATTTGTATGTGAAAATTGTTTTAGTAACAGATGTAAGTTGGCCATTGGTAGAAGAAGCCAAGTGGTATTGTATCTTAACTTGCTGGGAATGTGGACTGATTGTCATTATTTGTGTAGCAAAGTCCTACCTTCCTACCTGCTTCCCAGCAGCTGTCAGCTGACTGCTGTAGCCCCAGCCAGCCACCGGAGTTCCTGGTTCATGAATGCTAAGTAAACAGAAAATCTTGCTAATTTGAGCCCAGTGGGAACCTTTACACTGTAATGAGGGACTAATTTTGAAAGCACAGAGACATCTTACAGAAAGAGAGCCAAATTTTTAAATGATCTGAGAGAACTAATTGAGAATGGTACTTAAGAATGAGACGCTAACACATGGAAGAATTGCAACTGGAGATTCGGGTCCTCCAGGAGTCTGAGTAATTATGCTGTCTTAGTTAAGTTCCTGTGGATGCCGATCTGAGTGTGGGAATGATACTATGAATTAGAGGACAGGTTTGTGGAAGGAATACCCCTGATAGGTTCTAACAAATTAAACGTGGTGAGAGTGGTTGGAAGTTCTCTAGGCCCTGACCTTTACTGATGTCAGTGAATGAGGAGAGGGTGGTTAATCTCAGGCCCCTACCATTCATGGTGCTCCTGTTGTAAATGTAGCCCCGTGCAGACTGGCTCAGCGGCTGTAGTCTTTGTTGTCAGCCTCCTTTGACATCATAATAGATTTCAGGTGCCAAATCCTTCTCCGTAGGATAAAATGGAGGAGAGAGCCGTGCAGGGTATCTGGCCCAGAGCCAGGCATGAGTAAACATAGATAGATGTTCTGACATGTGATGGCTCCCGCTGGAGTGAGGGGGTTCGATTGGGTTGGTGTTTCTTCTTGCAGTCACCCTGGCATCTTGTTCCAGAGGAACACCTTTTATTCTGACTCCAAGTTGTTGGGTATATGTAACCTCATTGGGACATACTGGTTTTCCAATCTCAGCTGGTGAGAACTGCCACCTGTTGCCCATGACCTGGGACAACAAAAGTATTGTCTTTTGTTTTTCTCTCATTACGTTTTGAGCATCCATTTCATGACTTGAAAAAAAAAAATGACTTTCAAGATTCTTGGAAGGATATTTTAGGTAGTTAAAGATGTTTTTCTTTTAGTTTTTTTTTTTTTTTAGTTTATTCAGACTTCCTTCTTAATAATTACCTACTTCTGTGGCCCCGACTATTCAACTGACAACAGAAGAGGAATACCAAACACTTGCTTTTTACCCATTTGTACCTCAAGTTTTTCATTCTTTTCTAAATTACTTCTGAGGCTGGAGCGATGGCACAGTGGTTAAGAGCACTGGCTGCTCTTCCAGAGGACCAGGGTTCAGTTCCTAGCACTCACATGGTGGCTCACAACATTCTGTAACTTCCGTTCCAGGGGATTCTGCATCTGCTTCTGGCATCTGTGGGCACTATGTTCACATGTAACATAGACATACATGCAAGCAAAACACCCATACACATAAAATAAGAATAAATGAATCTCTAAATTACTCCTCTTTGTGTGTTTGCTAATGTGTATGTCTGTGGATGTCCTTCCTGAGGAGTGCTATCCACGACTGTTTTTTTGTGAAACAGGGCTTCTCATTGCATTGGAGGCTCACCTACTGGACCAAGGCGGCTGGCCAAGGAGCTTCAGTGGTCTGCCCGTTTCCACCTCTCTAGTGCCAGGTTTATATGCACACATGTGTGTCCCCAGCTTCATCATCTTATGTGGGCACTGGGGATTAAACGTGGGTTCTCAGCTTTCACACCAAATACTTTACCGAGTGGAACACCTCTCCAGATGCCCCAATTGCTTGTCCTAAAATTACTTCTCTTTAGTGCCCCTGCTTTTCATATAACATATGTTGGCAGCTCTTACTTGATGTGTGTGGACATTTAGCTTCTGGTCTCTCTAAGTTCGCTTATTCCGTTTAGAAATAATTTGTCACCTTACCACAATGCCTTTATCTTTCCTGTTTACACACCTGCCTAGACTTGCTACAGAGTCAGATCTTCCAGTGCATTCTCTGTGAGCTCAGTGGCAGCACAGGGGTGAGGAGAGGTTCATCTCAGGATGGGCAGCAGGGAAGGGAGAGCTGCCTGGGGGTCCTGAATCTAATTGGTTGTGTCCCTTAAATGCTGTATTTGTCCCTTTGGCAGAGATTCTGCTGCTGTCTTGTGCTGGGGCTGTATCTCCTCCTGATGTTTAATAAATGTTGACTGGTAATTGAAAGGATTAGTTGCCAGTTCTTCCACGGTGAGAAAGGGCTAATTAACCTTTGATCAGCACAACCGTATCGTCCTTGGGATGCAAGGTACCATGAAGCAACTTCTTGAAATCATGCCTGCTGGACTACTTTGAGTTCTGGCTACATAGGGGCATACAGGATTCCACAAACTCATTGGTCATCTGGAAGGTCTATGTGCGGCCATTACTTCAAAGAACAGTCAGCAGCCATATATCAAGTATATATCATGTATAAATAGATAATGTATCTTATAGGCATGGACTTTAAAATATTTTAATAAAGTAAACTTCAAAAGTGGAAGGTTACTGTTCCATGCTTCTCCACACACAAGCCACCCACAAGAAAGTCACAAGACAGTCTGGTCCCAAGTTTTCTGTGCAAAAGGTGACTTGTGTCCAACATGGCTCATACCAGAAACCATATTTTTAAAGTTTCCTTAACTTTAAATGTGCATTGCAATGAGTATTTGTGGCCACTCTGTTAGATTCATATGTGTGTGTTTCTATGTGTATACACATACAAAATATAGGTTATTTTAAGATAGGCATCACTGAATCCAGCACTTAAACTAGAAATTTGATCTTCTTCAGCACCTGAGAATGTTTTAACTCTGTTTCCCTGTTTTCCTTTGGCAATTAAGTCCAGTAGTTTTCCTCAACTCTGCTTTAGTATTGGCCATTTTGTGTGCTTAAGGCTCTAGTCCGCCCGCCCGCCCATCCATCCATCCATCCTTCTCTCTCTCTCTCTCTCTCTCTCTCTCTTTCTTTCTTTCTTTTCTTTCGGTTTTTTGACACAGGGTTTCTCTGTGTAGCCTTGGCTGTCCTGGAGCTCACTCTGTAGACCAGGCTGGCCTCGAACTCAGAAATCCACCTGCCTCTGCCTCCCAAGTGCTGGGATTAAAGGTGTGCGCCACCACTGCCTAGCCCAGTTCATCTTTCAATAGATAGTTTCAAGCAGAATAAATTATGGGGGAAGAGAGAAGCTCAACTGAGAAATTACTGCCGCCAGATTGCCTGTGGACAAGCCTGTGTAACATTTTCTTAATTAGTGGGATGTGGGATGGCCCAACCCATTGTGATTGGTATCACCCCTGGGCTGTGGTCATGGGTATATAAGAAAGCAGGCTGGGTAAGCCACGTGGATCAAGCCAGTAAGCTTCACTCCTCCATGGCCTCTGCTTCAGTTCTTGCTCTGATGTCCTTTGATAGTGGAGTATGAGGTGAAAGAGTTAGTCCAACCCTCAGGTTGCTTTTGGTCACAGTGTTTTTATCACAGAAATAGAAATATTAGTGAAGACATTGCCAATTTTTATTCTCTAGTACTTTTGCATTTTCTCTTCTTTCTAATGGACTCCTGATTTATATCCTTTCTTCTTTCTCCCCCTCCTCCAAGATTCATTCTCTAAATTATACTCTGTGTTTTAAAGGCAGGATTTTACCATGGAGCTCAGGCTGGCCATGGACTGGGAAGCTTTTTGTCTTCTGCTGTTCAATGCTGGGAGAGTAGTCATGAGCCACTGTGCCTACTAGATTCATTCTTCATCCCCTTCTCTCAGTTTACCTACTTCTGATATATTGCTCCTCTAGGTCTTATATCCTAGCCTGGAAGCCACTGTGGTGGTCAGTAGACATAGTTGTATCTTCCCTGACTCAGCCTGAGCTCTGGCAAACAGAAGTGTGTTAAGAAGCATCCTGAGAAGAGTGATAGGCCTTGCTGCTTGCCAACTTAAAGTCCTCCGTGCTCCCTTGGCTGTCTTGTGTTAGACATGTACTATGAAGGGAAAATGGTCAGCCTCCAGTGGGCGAGCAGCTAGGTTTCTAGTGGAACCATCACAGGGTTCTTCATGGTTACAGGTTAGGTCTAGACAGTGAGCATCCTTCATTGGCAGGATCCTGGGTGGCCCTGCTCTCGTGCCATGCAGCCCTTCAGCTCACTGCTCTGCAGCTCCGCTCTGCTCATCAATATTTGATGGCTTCTGCTGCTAGTGAATAAGCTTTCTAGTGTACTTTGAAAAATTGTGTGTGCATGAACGTGTATGTTGAGGGGGTATATGAGGGTGCACATGGTTACACATACATAGGTCGGCCAGTAAGGAGCCTTGAGTGTCCTTACTTTGTCACAGGGTCTGTTGCTGAACCTGGAGTAGATAGCTGGGGGTGGGGGGACAAATCCCAGAGACTTTTCTATCTTCCCCCACAGCAGTGGGTGACAGGGCACAGGAGGCCTCACCTGGCTTATCACATGGGTGCTAGGAATTTGAACTCAGATCTTCTCAGTTGCATCCAAAGTATTCTTACCCTCTGAGCCATCACCCCAGCCCCTCCAGTCTAATTTGATTTGATAGTATGAAAGATACTTTCATGGCCTAATGCCCCATACAAGAAAGTAAGGGAATTATCAGTCTTTTGACATTACCCTGCAGGTGTAATAAAAATACAGACATGTTTCTCTGATTTTCCAGTGTGTTCATGATAATTAGCCAAAAAAAAAAAAATTAGATTAGAGGGACTTTGAGATTCCAAGACAAGGCACCGTCTTTAAACACATACCATGCATGGAAATATGCTTGGATAGGACAGGAGAGAGTCACAGTCATGAGTCATTTGCTCAATCTGTGTCTTCTGCTGGGACTGTTCGATTGTCTGATTTGTGTGTGTAAGCATTGTAATCAGTTTGCTGCTGTTGCACCTGGTTCCCTGACAGAACGAGTGGGTGCTGCCAAGCAGGAGCCTGCTTCAGGTCCACTTCCTTGCTCCCTCTTTGGAGTGGCGTCCTCTTGCTCAGACTTTCTTTACATTGGCCATGCATGTCTGGCTCCAGTCCTCAAGGTATCCTTGCTCCTCTGTGCCTGGGTTGCTCTTTACCAGTACTTCTGTTCACTATTGATTGTATTGTGTCCTCAAACTTTGTAAGACACAAGTCAGAATGGGGTTGAGGCATTGGATCCTGGAATTGAAAGAAGAGTGTATCTCTAAGCTGGGCTACTTGCCACCTTTCTGGGTTTTCCCCATCTGCCGAGTTGGGGTAAGAAGGTTACAACACTGGACCTGACATATTTTCACACTGACGTTTTGCTTTTGTCTTCTGTTACTTTCGTTGTAGTTCAGTGCCTGCCCTTTCCTCCCCTTTTCTGTTGTGTTTTGTACAATGGACTCCTCTTGAGCCTTTTGTGATCACACATCATCTCTCCTGCCTCTTAAACCCTTCATTTTCCTTCATCCCATGTAGCAGTGGTTGGGGTCTACGCGTTTGCTGAGTAGTTATTTACCTGTCAGAAGCATCCAGCCAGTGAGCATGAAGAAAAGTCTTCTCATGGTGGAACAGGACCTTTTTCACAGCATTTGCATAGAACAGCTTAAGCCCTGTCTTGAGTAGCCAGCCACAAGCTTTCCCCTCCTTCCTTCCCTCTTTTGCAAACACCCCTCCCCTCCTCGAGACACCACTGAGTTGAAAGATACATGGTGAGGACCAGGATACCTGCCTCAGCTCTGTCCTGAAGTCACAGCAGTAGGAACCAAGCTAGGTGGCTTCTGGGAGGGTTTTCTGCCACCTACCACTTAATGATATTTAACTTAAGGTTTTCCATCTTTACAGTACATGCACAAGTGATCTGTGTTCAGTTGGAAACCAGCCTTCTGGTTTTACATCTTGATCTTCCCTCAGACTTGAGGTATGCTGTCTGATCTTGTCTCTCTGGGCTGCTTAGCAGCCATGAGCCTCGGTGCAGAGGAGCCTCAGAAGAAGGAGACACCACAGATAGCACTTGGACTGTGTGTTAGTCAATACGGTGGATTCAAGGGATAAGCTCACAATGGGCTTGACTTAGGATGACTTTACTGCACAGTGAGATTACTCCTGGATTGATATTTTCATCCAGACTTTTTTGGGGGTATATTTTTCCCTCAGAGTTTCTCTGAGTCTACTCACAGGACAGTTCCTTTGAGTGAGGTCTCTTTCTTAGTAGCGGAAACCCCACTTTGCACCAAAGCCCTCATCTTATCATGGTCTAGTAGTGGAAAATAGCATTTCTGTGCTTTGATGATGATGGAATTGTGTATTTCATGTGCTTTTGGCCTCTTCTTTCTGCTAATGCCTGCCAGACTGTTTACTGGGGGGGGGGGGGGGGGAAGAAGAGGAGGAAAAGAGGAGGAGGAGGAAGAGAGGAGAGAAGAGAAAGAAATGGTGTAGGTTGTTTCTCCTGTTTGAAAGGAAGAGTGATCTTGACTTTACCAAATACCTGTTTTTCTCATTTGAATACCGTGAGGCTGAGAGATAGGACTGCTATCAGCTGAACAAAACCCAGGGAGCTTTATCACCAGCCCTGAGAGTGCACCTGATAGCTGGTACACAGAGAATTCATTTATCAGGTGCTCTCTGAACTCAAACTCCTCAGATGTTTCCTCCAAACTAATGTCTCATCTAGGTGATTTCCTTCCAGGCACACAGTATGAAGGCAGTTCTGGGTACTGCGCTGGCTCTGCTGCACCAGCTGGCTCGTGCTGAACCCAGTGGTCAAACTGCTGGCGGAACAAAAGGGGACTCCTTCCTATTTTACGCATGTGTCATGCTTTAAAGGCTTAGAAACCACAGAAGCATGACATACATTGGGGCATTGTGTAAACTGACGGCCTCAAACCTGTTGGACTTGGACTGCATGGCATTTGCTGATTATTTTATTTAGTTTCCAGCATTTAAATGTGCAGATGGTTCATGTATGGTTCTTCTGCATTCAGGGCCTTCTGAACGAAGTGGGGCAGCCCCAGCTCGGATTCCCCAAAGGCAGCAGTGGCCTGAAACTGGGCACTGAGTACATCCTTGGCTGCTGCCTGGTCTGGAATTTGTCATTCTTCTCTGGGCTACTTTGACCATTGCTGTCACTCTCTGCCCTGTGTGCTCTGGCATTGGCAAACCTTTATGTGTTCAAAGCTAAATTGTATGTTGATTGTGTCCCATGGCATTCTTTAATACAAAAGTAAGTAAAACATGAAAAAGTTGAAATCTGTATGTAATTTCTGAAATTATGTGTATATATATATTTCTTATGTGTATAAAGCAATACTTGGATATAACTTTATATTCCTGTAGGAGAAATAAGTGATGAAAATTAAATTCCCTTATGAGTGTGTATATGTGAGTGTGTGTGTAGGTACATCATATATGTATGTATGTTTGCATATATTTGCCAACACAACCTCTGATGACTTTCAACTAAGAAATTATTTTTTTTCTTTTTCTTTTTTTTTTTTTGAGACGGGTCTTTTATTGTCTTGGGGCTTGCATATTAGTAATGGCTAGCTGACAAGTGAGCCCCAAGATGTGTCTTTCTACATCTCCCCAGCATTTGGATATACACGTTCAGTCATCATGCCTGCCTGGCTTTTTAATTTTGGTTTTTCAAGATGTGTTTTCTTTTGAATTATGTGTATGTGTATATCTGTGTATGGGTATGTGCTTGTGACTTCATTGCCTATGGGGGCCAGAAGAGGGAATTGGGTGCCCTGGAGCACAAGTTACTTGCAGTTATGAGCCATCTGTGATGGTTTGATGAGATGTCCCCCATAGTTCAAGGCAGTTGAGCCTTTGGTTCCCAGTTAAGAAAGTATGGTGTCACTAGAGAATGTACATCAGTGGGAGGAGACTTGGAGGTTTCAAAGCCTCCTGACATTCCCAGGACACTTTCTTTGCGTCCTGTTTGTGGTTTTAGCTATGAGCTCTCGGCTTGCTGCTGTAGCCACCATCCCTTCCCACCGTGTCTCCACTTCCTCCCTGTGGTGAGCTTCTATCTCTCTGGAGCCATAGCCTAAATAAACCCTTTCTTTTCTAAGTTGTCTTGGTCATGGTATTTTATCACAGAAAAGTAACTAGCAGACCGCCCAACATGAGTCTAGCAATCAAATTCTGTTTCCGTGCAAGAGAAGTATGTGCTTGCTCTTAACTGAGCCATCTTTCCAGTCCTGTTTTGTTTTAGAATGCTAGGAGTTGAACTCAGATCCCTGAATGGCCAGCAGAGCTCTCTCCCCAGCGTGGATGCAGTGTACATAGAATTTCTGCTCCCAGGACATGTTACAGAATGCTCAAGGTGGCATCTTACTTCAGTTTGATGTGTTCTTATTGTTGTTAAGAGGTTGAAACCCAGAGAGTGCAATGACCCTTTCAGACAATGCAGCTAGTACCAGGTTCTGGAGCCCAGCCCTGTGTCTGTTGACAGGACCAGCCAGAGAAGTCATTAAGACAGAGTATGGACTCCGTGGGATTAGAACACAGCTTCAAAGCGGATGTAGCAGCTGTTGTTCCCATAGGCTGAAGCTTTTAAGGACAATACCTTACCAGACAGTTTCTGCAGATACTTTCTGAACACTGTACCAAGTCCTCTTCTTGGGCCCTGCCTTCTCCAAGCACAGTCCAGCCAAACCCAGGTGGAACATCTTTAATCTCGAAGCATGAAACCCCAAATGGTTCAAAATCAGAAACTTTTTCAGTGCTCACTAGAAACCACAAGTAGATTGTACTACACCTGACTTTAGGTGACAGGTCCCAAGTCGGGCTTCCTAAAAATACCGTATTCAGTTTCCTTCTGACTGGGTGTTATGTGACTGACACTTGAATTTCTGTTTTATCTTTGGGTACCAACCTACAGAAAACTGATTATATATGAGTAAATATCCCAAATCAAAAAAAAAAATCCAAGCACGGTAATCAAAGTGACTCAGTTGGGGCAGCTTGGGCTCCACCTTTTTCAGCTTCCTGGACCTTTCTAACAGATGCCTCGAGGGAAGCAGTGGGTGATACCTCTAAAACTCATCAGGCTATATCTGTCCCTCTAAATTCCAGTTTTCTTGATCTGAGTTAACACTGCCCCAGAGTAGCAGTAGATTATACTTTACCTTTTCTTTGCTCACTGTGTGGGTATGTGCATGCCATGCCAGGAATGTAGGGATCAGAGGACGAGAGTCAATTCTCTTCTTCCTCTGTGGGGATTAAACTGTTTTTTAGAGAGACTTTCACTCCCTGAGCTCTTTCTCCAGCCTTGTGGTCTGCATTTGCTTGCTGCTTGTGTTCTCCATGTCCCACATCACACTGGCTTTGTCTTAGAAACATCTGCTGATTGCTGCCTTTGCTTGGTATTGTTTTCGTTTTCTGTGTGACGAACGGGAGGTGCCCTGACCTCTTGGTAGCATCTCTGCTGTACGTTCTGCCTGCACTTCTTCATTCTAGGTTAACCTCTGTCCTCTTTATTTGTCATCTGCATTGGTTCTCAACCCCAACTGTACCCTGTCGTTTTGAGATTCTGAAACTTACTGAGCTCTGGGCCTCATGCCCAGAAACAGATTTAATTCAGTTGGTGGAAGGGCTGTGCCGTCAGCAATTTTTCTAAGCTATATGGAGGAGTTCTCATGTCTCTCTCCAGAGTTGACAGCCTCTGTTCAACGTTGTCAGCATGGTTAGCCCTCTGTTGAATACATCCAAGAGTCACCCTACTACTTCCTTGTCCCTGTTTCCTGAGTCAAGTCCAGACCCCTGGTTAAATTTTGCTGTCTTATTATTGGATCCTAGCCCGTCCACCAGATTTAACTGTGGCCTCTGCTTCCACATATATTGGCTGACAGCTCCTGTCTTCTGGTAATTTACCCCCACAACTTGGAACACCCCCTTGCATGTATTTGACCTTCCCTGGATCTCCCTTGCCACCTGGCAAAAATAAAGCTTATAGATGTTTCAAGGATGCCCCTTCCACTAGGAGATCTCCCCTGCCACCAACTTAGCATTTGCACAGTTTAAGGTGGTTCTACTTGTTCTTTACAGTCTGTCTTCTGGGCTGGAGCTGGGGCAGAACTCTGTGGTTGGTTGAACAACTTCTGTACCAATGCTGTCCATCCATCATGCTAGCTGCTCACTGTAACTCAGCAGGAGCTGAGTCACCTTAACAGGAGCTGAGGTTTTAGCTTGGCCTGGTTTGAAATAATTTGTAAGCATGGCTAGTGACTAGTATTTTGGCCATCCACAATCTTAAATTCCAAGATATTTTAGGGTAGAGGTCAAATGTCAGTCTTACTCTTAAAAGATGTTTACTAAATACTGGGAGGATTGCTGACTGAGTGACTGACTGATGTAGGGGTGGACGTAGTGGTTCCCACCTGTATTTCTAGTAATGCTGAGGCTGAAGCTGGATTCTATGTTTGAGCTCTGGATATTGTACGATTTCATTGTAAAAGAAAAAAGTTAGTCTTTTATTACGTAATTCTTCATCA
Source organism: Grammomys surdaster (assembly GCF_004785775.1). Classification (NCBI taxonomy): domain Eukaryota; kingdom Metazoa; phylum Chordata; class Mammalia; order Rodentia; family Muridae; genus Grammomys; species Grammomys surdaster. The sequence goes on along the minus strand of NW_021604665.1, from coordinate 7,907,355 downwards.
CAATACAGCTAAATCCTATACGTGTAAAACATATTGCCATATTAGACCATCACATGAATCTTCTTATTCCATCATCAATTCGATAAAGACATCAAAGATCCCAGAGGTAAAATGAGGACCATCTTCTGGAAATAAGATTAGAGTCCGTCCACCAGTTGCCTTTAATTGAGCTGAGAACACCACCTTTCTTCAGGTATGTTTGGGTCTGATCTCTGTGTAGAGCTCTCATGGTTGTTGCAGAGGTTGGTTTGTACATTTTGGTAAGTTAAGAGATGAGTTGTTTGAGTCTAGGACTACCTCTGACTGACAGCAGCATTCTTGGTTCGAAGACATTACCAGAACCGCTAAAGATTAGAGGATCCTGGTGTGGTCCATAACGTCTTTCCTCCCACTGCTTTGGAGACTGTCTGTCAAGTAAAGGCTGAGTGGCTGGAGGAGGGCACATGATGGTATTATTAAAGCTGAAGTTAAGCAGACCACAGAACAGAAGGAATGGCATTACAGCTCATCTAGACCTTAATGCAAAGTTGTCATATAACCGGAAAGTGGGGAGGGGTCCGGAGTTTAAATTAGGGTGCTGTTAGTAGAGGGAGGGTAATTACATTTTTGGTGCATAGCGAATCTCAATTGGTATTTATAAAAAGTCGATTAGATTAAATTCTTATAGCTTCCTCGCTCATTCTATTTCCTCAGAACCGTGTTAGGAACAATAAGGTGATTTTACTTCAAGGCAGTGTAGGGAGTTCTGTTCAAATTCTATCTCAGTCATTCACATAAATATCAGCCAGGATCCATTTCTTCTATCTTCAGAGGCATGAACAAATACTATGCGGACATGATCTGCTTGACTGCACTCTGTTGAACATTTGAGGGGAAGAGCCCAAGGATGGAAGCAGTTCATTTTATACAGGAACCAAAGAAAGAAAATTGGTGTTGATTTTGTTTACTAGAATTCTTCAGGGTTATTCATTATGGTTTGTGAAGCATCTTCTCTAAACTGGGAATTTGGGATGTGAGGAGACACACACTGATGATGGGAAATGGAATCATTCCTGCACATACGAACACTGCATATTGAACAGCCAAAGGAACACTGATTTAACGCATTACTGTGGGGGCTTCTGGGATGGAGGGACGTTTACAGGGACATGGCTTACATAGGGCAGGCAGATTTATCTAGTCAAAGGAGGCAAGTCCTGTGATGTTAGACTGGACCTGTGTGGAGCCTGGAGATGAGAGCTTGCAGAGTGTCCATGAATATCTACTGGAATGGAACTTAAGAGAGTCACAAAGAGGTTCTGCTAATATGAAGCTCTTCAAAGTGCCTCTGGACATTTTCAGCTGTCTTCTTCCATTTAGGAAACTAAGAACTACTTTAGCCAATATGGTACATACATTCAACATTATGTATTATAATGTCGGAAGCTGGAGAGATGGCTCAATGGTTAAGGGTACTTGGTGTTCTTGCAGAAGACCCGAGTTCATTTTCCTGCACCCACAAGGCAGCTAACAACTTTCTTGTGCTTCTGTGAGCATCAGGCATGCACGTGGTGCACCTACATATATGCAGTCAAAATGTACATAAAAACAAGTAAGTTTGAACGGGCTATAAGAGTGAAGGTACTTGGGGCTCACTACTTTTCAAAAATTTCTCTAATATCCAAAACATTTAAAGTATGGATTATTCTAAGATTGATAATATAGGTTGCTTTAGGGGATCTATTTCAGGATGGCATGAGTTTTGAGGCTTTTGGTTTACAGGATTTGGTTGTTTTTCAGGTGGGTGTTTTTAGGAGAGATGATATAACCGTAGGGAAGTAAGCATAGGCATCTCGGTGAAGCCTGTAGTAGGCCTATGAGTCTCAGATGGAGTGGAGAAGAAGTGACTATTTCTGGCAGCCACCCTGTCTGTGCATCCACAGTAGACCATGGTATGTCACTCCTGTTCCTGATTAAGAAGAGCACACAAATTATATACCACCAAGTCCCATGATCTGAAGGCCCACTACCATTCCACTGTAAGGGCTGGTTGATTGAAAGACCACAGTGTAGCCGTTCCCTGATGACAAAAGTGCCCTAAAGATTATTAAACAGCGATCTGGTTGACCTAAGTCAGCCACCTCTTTTGTGTGGGCTACCATCTATAAGAACATGGTTCCACTCAGCAACACTTGGCCTGCAGTCTTCATAATGGCCACCACACATGGTGCTGGTACTAGCCAATATAGTGAGAAGTCTGGCACAATGGAGAGGACTTATCTACAGAGTACTTTTGAGTTCCTTCTCCAGAGACATTGAAATGTCAGATTAGTTCCAAAGGCAGAAAAGTGAATGGAGCTGATGCTGTTGAGTCTATGAAGTCAGGAGATCTGCAGTGGTTGGCTTCCTTCATTGTGTGGTTATGATAGTGTTCACTGAGGGAAAGCCTGTAAAAGAAAGAGAGTGTAAAATGGGGTTGCTGAAGAAGGTGAGAGATGACGGGAGAAGCCCTGTCATGGAAGACCATTGGAGATAGGGACTGTTTTGTCAACTCCGCTGAGTAGAGTACATCAGCATGGCCCAAAGGGTCTGGCAGCTGGGGAACAGGGAGTGGTGGCACACTGAGAGCTGAGTGGTTACGGGAAATGAATAGGCTGAGTTAGGGAACAGAGGCATCTAGCTCTTTCCAGAAATTTCTAAAAGTGAGGTAGGAGGTTGGACCATTTAGTAAAGTACTTCCTGGGAAAGCATGAAGTTTTCATCAGAATTCGATCCCTAAGGACTCACTTTATTAACAAAACCAACAAAAAACTTACCACCAACAAAAATGACTTGTGGGTAACATCTGTCTGTAATCTCTGTGTCAGAGAAGCCAGAGACAGCAGGACTCCCGGCTTTACTGAGCAGCCAGCCTAGGTCTTCGTACAGTGAGGGACCTGCTTCCAAACATCAGATAGAGATCTATTGAGCGAGACCTCCAGTTGTGTCCTGTTGGCTCTACATACAGTGTACACATAAGTGTGCATCCACACATTACCTGGGTAGATATACATGGCCATACTGACAAAGACCTTTCTAAAAGGTGAGGGAAGGTTCTGTGAAATTGAGAGAGTTATTTTATTCCAGAGCTGGGCAACTATTACAGAGTTACACCAAATTCTCTTACTTAAACCTTACTTAAAAATTGTTAAATTGTACAACTTTATGAGCTCTTTAAACTAACTTTAAGTTTGCAACAAACTAAGGCTGTTTAAGAGGTAAGCATGGAATCTTCTAGAACAGGTCAGTAGAAACAATGGAGATTACACCCAACAAATCCTTTTGTTTGTTTGTTTTGATTTGTTTTTCTTGATAGGGTTTCTCTGTCCTGGAACTCGGCGTTCTGCCTGCCTCTGCCTCCCAAGTGCTGTGATTACAGGTGTGTGCCACCTCGTCTGCCCACTGACAACAACAACACCATCACCTCTGGCTTGTGCTTCTCCGGCCTTTGGGCAGTAGAAGTGAGTCAGCATTGCTGTAAAAGCCCTGAGGTGGTTATGGGTGTAAACCATTTAGTGGTCTTGACAAAGTGCATATCCTGACAAAGACACCTATCAGAATGGGAAAGGAAAACAAGTCGTGGTACCTAGGCTGTCCAGTAGTCTTCTAGAAAATTCCACCCTGGCTACATTGCCAGCTTCCCTCCTCCTGTCTCCCCCCGCCCCCATCAACCCTAGGGAATATAGTCATTTCAAAGTGTTTCTACCCTCTCCTCTTGGGGTTGTCTGTAACTTTAGCCTTTTTATGGCCATCCTCCTCATCCCTAGATTTGTGTGTGCCTTCCTAATGGACCGCCTCTCCGCCCCCAGGAACCATGTTAATTTACGGTGTATTTTGGTATTCCACGGAGTGAGTGATGGGGAGCGGACACCACTTCTCTTTGTTTCTCTCTTTCTCACTCTGAAGAGCTTTTTACTACCGAGTCCTTGACATCTCCCACCTTACTGCATCTTCCCGTTATCTTTAACTGGACCCATTTCGTCCATTAGCTGTTTTCTAATCACCTCTCAGAACGGTCAGATTTACAAGCAGCACACGAGAGAGAAAACACAGAAAGCCAGCCAGCCTTTCCTGACATCCAGCAGCAGCAGCCTCCCGCTAAATCCTGGCAAAGTTTATTTGCTTTCTGTGAGGGTGTGCTAAGTGATTTTGCAGTTTGAGTGCTGCGGCCTTCTAGCACTTAGGCTTGCATTTATTAAATAAATTTGTTCTCTAACTCAAGTGTTAAGTGTGTATGATGAAACCTCAAAGCTGATTTCGGTGATTGCAATGTGCAAATATTTTTTAAATTATGTAATTAAATAGGACTTGGCCTTCCAGGTCCACCGAAGTAATTTATTAATTGAATCTGATTTAATTGTATGTTATTTTCGTTTATTCAAGGGAAGAGCCTGCCTCTCTTACTGAGATAGGGGCCTCTTGTGTGCCTTGCCACTGGAAGGAGCCCAGAGATCCCCTCTGAAAAGTCTTTAACACCCTGTGAAATATTAACCAAGAAGAGAGGACTCCTTTCCCCACCCCCCCCTGCCCCCGTCCCTGAAGTTGTGTTTGGGTGTCTCAGTCTTGGTGCTTTTAAAGGGAAAAGGAAAGAAAATAAAATCTTGTGAGGTAGACTTATTGTGATTCACGATGTTTATCATTAGGTTCTTTTTAAAGTGAGTCATTCTTTTCTTTAAAATTGTGCATGTTCTCAGGGTTACTTGCTTGAAAAGAAAAGCTCCTTTAATTCAGTGTTTGCACCATCTCACCGGGACCAAAGCCGCACATATCTGTTTCCTTAAAATGTCGTTTTAAAGGTATTGTGGTTTCGGAGCAGCAGTTGTGAATGAAAAGTATGTAAACTTAGCTGTTCTTGCTCATATCATTTTTATACTCTCATGTCAGACCAGAAGGCTGCTTTAGATTTATTTTTCATTGTGTATTAGGTCTAGATTTTTTTTTCTTCTTTGGAAACATATGGTCTTTGGGGATGTGTTATATTCGGTGCTTAAGAAAATAACAATGGAATACCAAAATAACTTCTTAGTTGAATATTATATTTGGAGGAAGATTAATTAAAAAAAAAACCTAACCCTTATGAAGGAGAATTTGGGGGGAGGGGTTCACATCTGTGTTTAAGAAATGAAAGAATTCATCCATGTTGTATCCAGTCATGTGAAAGGCAGTAGCTTTGAGAAGCTCAAATTCTTTCCCCAAAAGGAAAATATTTTTTGTTGCTATTAAATATAGTTTACGTTGGTACTTTAGAACTATTTTTTCCAAGTGGGGGCATTTACTTAAACTCTTAGTTCATATTTCTATATAGAAACGTCTTTGTCTTTGGGATCTGCCTTTGCAAATTCTCATTTAATATGTGGCTGTGGCTATTTATTCATACCACGTGGTACCACACACCTGATCAAGTGACAGTATGACGTCATGGCAACCAGCAGGATGTGTGAGTGACTTTTGAGTCATGGTGGCCTAGAAGGCCCTTGAGGTTGACAGAAGCAGCCATAATGGGGACTGTCCCCCTCCCATGCATTCCAGTACATAGAATGGCTTGGTGCTACTGAGCAAATAGAAGATGTCTGATTGAGAAATTCTCATTTTTAAAGCTGATTCTGAAAGCAGAACAGAACACTTGAGCTGTTAGAATTTCCGTGGCAAATGTTAAGTACACACATTGTTCATATTTCTCAATGCCCAGGACCTTGCTCAGAGAATTGCTTTGCAGTTTTGCAGTTCTTCTTGACTTCTCAAAACAAAAGTACACACAGCTAAGTGTCATCTCTGTCACCCACATGGAGCCTGGATGGAGGAAGGTCTTCTCCTCCCCCGGGTTTCTTGCTGAGTCTCAGAGCAGCGTCCCATCTCTTACTTTCCAGTGGAACCTTCTGCTCTTCTCAGTTGCCTCTCAGTGAAGGTATGGGTCATAGCTGCTTCTCGGCTTCACACCAGTATTCATTAGAGAGGAGTTTCCTTGTGAACAAAATGAGAGCAAATATGGGATGCTTGGAGAACTGAAGTGAGCACCTTGGAAGACCGTTGCCTTACTTGCAGAGGCCTGACATGGTCTTTGTCACATGTGTGACTCCTCCCTCCATTCTCTGAGCTCTCCATAGTCCTCAATGCCCTACTTCCTCAGCTGCCATTTCCAGGGACTGAGAAGTTGGGCATCAGTGACTAGTGGGCCTATTCTTGGTGCTGGAGCTCCTATAACCTTCTGTGGCCAGATGAAGTGGCTTGACTCCCCCTCTCAGAGGCACCTTTCAACGGTGCTTTCTGTTCTTCTCTGTAAGACTTCTCCCTCATGTGAGCTTAATCATCCTTAAATGTCTGAGACATCATTTTGCAAAAGAAATCTAAAGTTTAGTCACATAAGAATTAGGGCATTTTCTGAGTTTATCCAAAATCACTTTGTGTGTGTGTGTGTGTGTGTGTGTGTGTGTGTGTGTGTGTGTGTGTGTAATGGTCATTTGTTACCAGCAAAATTTGGTGAAGGGATTTCTGATTAAATTCATCTTCATTTTCCTATTTTGACATGGGTTTGTGTTCCTCTTTTCTTGCCTCCCCTTTCTAAGGAACACTGTCTTTACTACCACAAATATCACCACCACCACCACCACCACCACCACCACCACCATCATCATCATCTCTGTCACTGATACAGCCTTGTGGTATGACTTAGGAGAGAATTCTGTGGTAAGGCACATGGAAGATTGAATGGTGTGCAGAATGCCTTAGCAGTTAAATGAAAGGTTGGTTTATATAAAAAGGCTTGTTTCTGTGTGGAAAATATGAGCCTTCCCCTCGTTTTACGTGGACCAGGTGTGGATTAGTGCCCTGAACCTTTTACCCTGCCACATTCCCGCTTGTAATTCTTCTGAGGCACAGTTCAGCCAAGTCAAAGAAACGTGTTATTAAAGGTGAGCTGAAAGGCATTTAAAAAATAAACAAACTGTTTAAGATCCTAAATCAGCAACAGAATCTATACACACAGACTTGAAACATGTAAGAAAATGTGTTTCAGTGCCTTCGGGTTCCAGACCAGATCCCTCTCCTACCTTCTTTAAAGAGTTCCCTTAAGTCGTTTTGGGTCATTTTGGGGACAAGCAGACTCTCTGGCCTTCCCTCATAGCTCCTTTCTCACTAATGAATTGCCTCCACTGAGGTGGGAGAGACCCAAATGGTGGTCTCTGACTCTTTGGCTAATGTTGGGAAGTAACAGTGAGAGCCCTGACTTCCCTCAGGCCTTGGTGTGCGAGCACACGTGCTCTGCTTCCTGGCCTGAAGTACAATAGGCAACCAGAAATAATTAAGCACTGTAGAAATGGGGGACAGACAATTTTAAATTAAGTTAACCTTGATCAGTTGGCTGATCTTTTACCAATAACATTCTTGAAGTGCCAAGCCTTTTTTTCTTGTTAATACATTCATTCCTCAAAAGCATATGGTAGACTGTAACTATAGCCCATTTTACGGACAGGCACACTGAGAGATGGAGAACTCAAAACAATTTTCATGGGATCCCAAGGTAGTGAAACAGCTGAGTTGAGGTTTGCTCTTGGGCATGTGAACCTGATCTGGTAAGGCCTAAACAATTCCAGTTTCCTCTATCCTGGGCACTATGATTTTCTATAGTATTTGTTTTCCTTGAGGCAGTCCAAAGAGGAGTTAGGAAGCCTAGACATTGGCCCTGTGCACCTCCAGCCTTTGCTTCTAGTCTGTCCGTTTTCTCTGGCTTTCTAACACCGTAGCCATTGTTTAACTTCCTTTCAGCCCCACAGTGATGTGCCTTGTGTGCTCTTCTCCTGCTATTTTCTTAAGCTTTCTGTGTGGTTGTGAAACTGTGGAAGGACACTCTCTGAGGCTGAGTTTCAAACATGGAAGAGCAGGGCTGTCTTTGAAGTCCCTTCTTTGCACCCCCTTCACCCACCCATGCCAGCCATTCTAATAGACACTGTTACTTTAGTACTGGAGAAACAGAATCGATTGTGGAAGGCTGTGCCAGGCGTGTATCACAGGTCCTTCCTCTTTGACCAGATTCCTGGGACATTTGGAGAAACTGTATGGTCACCAGGGTGACAATTTCTTTAATGTCTTTGCTAACCTAGAATTTCTAGCAAAGGAGCAAAGAGAGTTGCTCCAGCCTGATACTCCTGCTTTAGGCTTGCATTTCTGAGTGTTCTCATGGGAGATAGTAGTGAGCTCTGACTCTTGGGTCAGAGTTCAGTGTAGACAGGGGCTGAGATCTGCAGGTGTCAGGGGAACCAGGAAGAGAGGCATGGGAAAGGAAACGGGATGCAAAAGTGCCAGGAACACTTGCCTCATCATTTGGCATTTCTCTGTGATCAAGAATCTGGGTTAAAAAAAAAAAATCTTTAAAAAAAAAAAAGAATCTGGGTTATACTTTCAGGTTGCTCAGGCATTAGGGGTACATTTTCACCAAGTTTCACAGTTTAAGGACCGCTAAAAGGAAGACGCATAGTACTTAAAGAGTTAGTTATTTTGAGGAAAGGAGACTTAGGAATCTTTCTGTCCATGCAGGGAAGGCATATGGCTTTATTCATGAGTGTAAACTTCTATTCTCTGTGTAAACTGGACTGTTAGTCAGTGGGTAGTAAAAAAAAAAAAAGGCAGAAAGTAGCTGGAGTGAGGTGCAGCTCATGACCTGATTAGCATTGTTTCTCACTGGACCCATCCCACAGATAGCTCCTGCTCACTCCTGGGAGAAACAAAAAAAAAAGAGTTAAGGTGAATTTCTTGCTTTCTCTGTTACTATGCTTTACCTAAAAACCAAAGCAAATCCATTTCATTGCAGATGGGAGCCACTAACATCCAGATGTGCTCCCTAAAGCTCGTCGCCAGGCTCCAGCTGTGTTAGCCTGAGTCTGGTAGGCAGCCGTGAGCTGTGTCTGCCGACTGTGGCCCAGACACTGGTTCAGGCTTAAACAATTAGTTGAATACCTCATCCAGTGGCTGGGTATACTCTGTGTGTCCTACAGATGACCAGTGAGTGCCATGCAGGCTGGGGCAGAAACACCCAGAACAGAACCAAACATGTTGAGAACATAGTTACTGACAGTTCTTGCCCTTGTGTCAGTTTCTTGACTCCAGCTGCCCAGGTAGGAAAGCCAGGAGCAAAGTGGGGCTAGGCTGTGAAGTGTATTTATTATCTTGCTTTCTTCTCACCCCATATCGGGAGAGATTTATGATGTTGATTTTATCCACATAGAAGTATTCCAGGACAGCCCGGGGTATACAGAGAAACCCTGTCTCCAAAAACAAACAAACAAACAAACAAGCAAATAAATAAATAAATAAATTAATTAATTAATTAATTAATAAAGAAGTATTCTTCTAAAGTCTTAGTTTCCAACTTTTGGAAGCATCCGGGTTCCTCAACACATCTGTAACTTCACTGGTCTACACTTTCTGCTATGCAAACAGAAATACCTCATAAATGTAATGGACCAGCATATGTGTTTGAGAATTTTTAAAAAATAAACTGTAGAGTACCCTGTTTAATGACCACACAGGTTTTGCTTATACACAGGAGAACCTTAGATTTTGGTGCTCTGCTGTCTAGCAAGCTCATGGCTATATAAGAGCTACTCAGTAATGTTCTTAGACTGTGTCAAATAAGGATTCCCAGCAAGAGAGGTGATTGAAGTTAGGGTAGCCACACCAATTACTAAGCGGAGGGGAGCAACACATAGTTTTGTGTCAAAGAAAGGAAAGGCTCTGATTATAACAAGTTCAGCAACATTGCCCTCGTGTTTATTTCTGAAGTTGGTTTCTAGCAGAAAGCATAAGATGGCAGAGGTAAAGTTTCTGAAGGATGCCTTTCTTGAAACTCTAGATTCACATGACAGTGGCGTTATCACAGTGAAGTTCTCAGGTTTTCCCAAGAAGTCCCACTATGAATAGTATCGATGTAGTCACTGAAGCGGGGGGGAATTCAGAATTTATATATATAATACATAAAATCAACTTTGCCTCCTGGTTGCCTTGTGTAAATTCTCTGTGCAGGAAACATAAGTAAAGCCATTTGGTTTGTGGCATGGGTGTGGGCGGGCTCAGGGGGCGGGGATAAAGTCGAGGCATTGCTATAGTATGAGGAGAGCCAGATGGCTGCATTACACATCCTTTGTGTTCTTGTTTGCTTCTTAAAGCAGTTGCAGAATTTCGCCCTTGGCGATATTTTCTTCCTCATGCCTGTGTTCTCTGCTTCAAATTTGCTTTTGTCAGGGTGCTTTGAAAGAAAAGCCTTGGTGGGGGGATTTTTTTTTCTAAACTTATATTATGAACTTGTGAAGTCAACAGTGTGCTCATAACAGTATTTTTTTTTTAAACGTTAAGTGTGTTGGTAAATAGTGGCAGGATCAGTTTTTCTTTTTTCTTAACGTGGTGACTTCAAGCATATTGTATATCAGTTCAGGGAGAGAGGTCTGCAAAGTATGCCTGCAGAATTGATGATGCTTGGATAGAGGTGCCTAAGGAAACAGACAGGAGATGCGGTCTGTTTGGGGAGAAGCGGACTTTCCCTGTTGCTCACTGCTTGTTCTCAGGTTGTAGTTTACTACAGGGTTCTGTCACAAACCTGACTTGGTGGTGTCCAAGTTATTGAGAGTCGCTTAATACAGGTTGATGGGTTTTGCCCAAATGTGTGGTTGGCATTGATTAGGAAATTTCTATCTCCTTATATTTTTATGTGAAACTTATTTAGAAATTGATATTTGTTTTATACTAAAAGCAAAGTATCTCTTGCAATCATAGGTGGCGAAGGGTTTTTAAGACGGTGTCATGACTTTCAAAGGATGAGATTTTATCACAGAAGGCTTTTAATAAGAAATCACTCCAGGGCCATTTTCCCCCATCCCCATCATGGTGGGATGGTTTGGGATAATTAAACATCCTTTACACATCCTTCGCTTATCTCTCTATGGACAGATGATGGTTTATTCTCCCATGGCACATAGGTTTCTAGTTTGAGTGGGAACTTACAGTCCCTGACTAGCAAAAGAGAAACCCACAGTCCCTTCCTTATTGATTTCCCTGTTAGTCCCAAGCCCTAGGCAACCCCTTAATGAAGCCGTTGTAGGCATCGTATCCGATCGGTTCTGGAAACGTTGCTGTAAGTCTATCTTACCACGTTAAGAGGATAATCGGCAGACTTAGAAGGTCCCCATCTGGACTGTGGAGTTCTTTCCCTGTGAGATGTTTTGCCTTTTGAGATAGCTCTCGCGTTTCTTCATCTGTTCAGCCCAGAGAAGTGCGTATGAAAAGTCAGTGACTCCAGATCCATCTGCCGTTATTATTTTCCACTGATAATTGGCTTGAACAATGAAAAGCCTGTGTCTGGAGCCTTTGAAACTGTACACCCTGTTTATTTTCTGGAGCGCTAGCTGCCATGCCCCCCTCCCCTCAGTCTCTCTAGGTTACAGCGAGTGGAGCTGGTGTAGGGATGACATCTTTGACTCTGTACATCAGTACATGTCACTCAGCCTGCAGAGCTTGCATACGGATTTCTGTCCCAATCCCTGTCTGTGTCGTTGGCTCCCGTGTCTGAGAGCCTTCCAGCAATAAGCTTAGGCTGAGCTCCTATGCGGGGATCTCTTACCTGGGTTGTCGTCTTTATTTCACTGTCCTCATTAAAATATTAATTCAGAGTACAGTATCTAATACCTATGGAATCAGATGCTACCTATAATTGTACAATATATTCAGTGTCATCCAGGTTCACACAGTGCAGCTCATTAATACTGGATTCCGCCATCCACTCTTCCATTAGCTTACCCAGTGCTCGAGCCAGCAAGTATAACGACCTACTCGTGCTGCCAGCATAGTCGATAGAAACAATGCTGGGGTGGGCAGGGGCTTCGTCACAGTGAGAGATGGATTATATTTTTGTTCTCTGTCTTACTTGCATCAACTGTGGGGGTGAGTGACTGTGGAAGGTCACTTCAAGGGAAAATACTGAGCAGAGGAGAAGTCTATCGTTTCTCCAGCACCTGTGTCTTTGTTCTTTAGGGTATGGGGAATCATTTTTATTTTACTTATTTTTTTTTCAGTAGCTGCCATTCTCTATGATTAAAGTAGGCTTTTGTTTTTAATATTTTTAAAAAAATTCTTTTAAGGGTGGATCTTTAGTTTTTGCAGCAAAATGATGTTATGACCCCATCCTTCTGGGGTCAGTGCTTTCTTCTGAGGCTGGGAGGGATCCATGCTCTACTCTTTTTAGTACAAAATATAATATAGACCGATGCTGTGACACTGAATTGGTCCCCCACAGTTCTGTGAGGGTTAGAATCGAGTAACTTAACGTAGTCTTTCTTATACATCATTTGAAATCAGGTAATACTGTAAAGTTCATTAAGAAATAATTGGTGGCTGGCACGATGGCTCGGTGAATAAAGATGTCTTCCACCAAGTGTCATGATGTGAGTTCAACTCCAGCTACAAAAGAACCAAACCTTACAAGTTCTTAGGTTTTTTTTCTCTGACCTCCTGGGGTCTGTGGAAGCATGCCCACATAAATAGATGTAAAGACTATGTATAGCCCTTCACTGTTGAACAGTGGAATTAAAATTCCACATTTAATTGTAATTCAAAAACTGAAAAACAGAACAGAAAAAAAGTCATAATTAGGTTAGTGAGACCAAGAAGATGCTGGGACCAGAGGAGAGGAGGCCAGTAAAGGCTGAGTCCTTAGTCTGAGCCAAAACCAGTAGAACATTTCTAGCCTTCATATGTTTTTCTCTCTTGCTACATTTCTGAATCCTACAGACAAATTACACTGAGGTATGACATATTTTACTGCAGAAATGGAGAAAATTGTTGACTGTAATTACATTGTTTAATTGAAGTGATAAGTGGCTGAGGCCACTCACTTAAAAGCATCCTTCCTAATATCTGGATAATGTTTTTAAATGAGCGGTCATGCATTGGTGACATTTGAAAAGCAGGCATTTGGGATGCATTTTTGGAAAGCTCCCATTATTTTCCTTAAATGATTAGTGAGCTAAAGGATACAGTTAAATAATATTCTGCACATGTGTGTTTATTTGTATTCTCTTTTAGATAGGTGTACGTATCATATGTGAGACTACACGCCGTGATATATGCATGTGTATGTATATGTTTCATGCGTGTATATGTCTCTTATTTATGTGTCTTTTATAAACATATATAAAATTTGCCTTGAGGAGTGTATAGTGTAACCTTAGACCGGGTCTAAACCATGAGCTTCTTTAAAAGCCTCCTTGATTATGGGAGATTGGAATACAGCCTGCAGCAGAGCTCCACGGAAGTGCTACATGCCAGCTTGTTTTGGAAGTAGCTGGACATCCAAGTATTAGTTCGCCCCTCAGTGCCATCCTCCCAGAGTGAATTCTTAATTGCTAATGAACGTAATTAATTTCAATTGTTATCATAGCAAGATCACATTCAAAGGTGGATCTCCCTGTTTAGTGGTGTCCCCTGGAGCAGCCAGTTTCTCTTGTCGGTGGAGGATAGGTAGAAGGCACAGCGGGCGCCTGATTGAGCCAGTTGTTCATTTGCTGAGTGTTTGTGTTTATGCAAAGGGGCCTCTTCCTGCATATTTAATCTAGAGTAAGGCAGTGGCTTTGTTGTGTTTAGCCCACATACCTTCAGTCCTTCCTCACACTGCCGCCAGCCTGGGAACCCTGAGAGCCTGCAGGACCTGGCTTCCCACTGCCTGTAGTGTCTCCCTTACAAACTCTTGAACTTTGTTCTGTCTAGTGAGAGACCTGCCTCTCCTGCCCCAAAGCTCTGCTGCCTCACCATGAATGGGTAAGTGTGTGCCAAGCCAAGCTGATACTTTTGTTTCATTTCTTGAATGTTGAGAGGACCCTTCGCTGCCCTTCTGAGTGCTTGCCGAAAGCTATCCCGGTTCCTGGGCAGCTGACACTTGCTGGCTGCTCTGATATATAGACTAGTACAGGTGCCTGTTAGGAACCGTGCCGCTGGATTTTGAAACTGGTAGTGTGAGGCTCTTGGGGACAGGAAGGAATTTAAAAAGAAGAGAGAGGGCGAGCGCTGCTAGACTATTCTTGGTTCTAGCAAATCCTGTTTTGTAACTATCCAGCAGCTAGAGCTGCCATTGTCTGGTAAGAAGCTTCAAACAGTGTGCTGGGCTGAACTGCAGGAAAGCGGCAAAACTCAGCTACTGTATTGTGACTATGGGGCCAGGGTCCTCCCTGAAGGTCTGCGCTGGGATCGGAGGGCTTTTCTTCTGTGGAAATCGAATCATCTCCTCATTGATATTAATAGCACACATGAGATGTTAGCCCTGATGCTCAGAGAGGCAGTGGAGAGGGAAGGAAATCTGATCTTGCTTGGGGGGAAACGACAGCCCCTTGGCTTTCTGGTGGAGGGGACATCTATCCAGGCTCAGTCCCTCTGCATAATGGCACCCTGGCTTGTGTGTTTGTTCTAGGAATTCTAGTCTTGGGTTGTTTGTTTGACTCTCTGGGCTCTGGCTCTTCTTTTTGTTCTTGGACTGTCTTTAGAAAACACCACGTTGAGGGGCTAATGCAGTCATTTTTTATTTTTATTTTTATTTTTAAATGAATTAGAAAGTGGCTCAGCACTTGCTGCGCTTGGATTTACTCTGGGCGATTTGGGGCTCTTCTACTTTCTTTTCAGGGCAGAGTGTTTATCATTCAAGTTGTCAAAACAGATGAGGGGAACCCTCCAAGGTTTCTGTCCATGTAAAGCTCCTGCTGGGTGCAGGGATTGGGTCTAAAAGAAAGAACACTGCTCCTGCTCCCACTTGACTGTCGTCTCTCTGAGTAACTCCTTCCAACAGAAGAGTGTGCTGTTCCCCCGCAGGTTGGAAACTGGGAGAATTGAAATAAAATTCCATCAACCTTATTAAAATATGCGAGGGCTTGGGTCTTCTTGGGTACCAATCAGTCTAGAGACTTAGAAGCATTTATTAGCAGTGGGGCTGCTGAAGGTTTTTAATGATAAAATTACAAATATTCTAGCTAATTGTAAGTATATGACTTTTATACTCATTTTTTAAGAGGAAAAATACTTTTTTTTTATGAGGGGAAAGAAGCAGCGCCATCAGCACCTTCTGTGATTAGCACCATTGTATTCTTAAATTTTGATTGATAGAGATAATAGTTTTCACGTAAAAATACAGACAGGTACTTTAACTTTCCATGACAATAGCTATTTGCATTTCTTTTATCTTTTTGTTTAACATTTGTGGGGGTTGGGATGGATTTGATTATTAACTCTTATTGCACACTGAAGGGGGATCTAAAACAAAGGCTTTGTTAGCGCTTCAAAGGCAAAACAGCAAATATTGTTTTTGGTTTTCAACGTGTACAGCCTGTTAAAGGATACCTATAAAATATTTTCACATGACCGTGACCAGGGTTTTACTTGAGTGGAAGGTAAAAGGGAATGAGTTTTCCAACTGAGACAGACCCATGGTTGTAGCTTTCCTGAGGGGAATGCCAGCCTGGTGTGATGTCTCGGGCAATCCCGTGGGTTGGCTGTGCCACATGCTTGCACTGTGATTTTGAGTTTTGTCTAAACAGGACAGATCCCTGAAGTTACACTCTGTGATGTTTCTCAGGAGGAGAGAAAGGGCAGTCACGTTTTCCACCCGGGGATTTGGACAGTGATGTAGTAATGATGTGTGGTCGGTCATTTCTCTGATAGGCCAGTAAAGGAAATGCAACATTTATAAACCAACTGCCATGGGTGTGTCTCAGGTCACCCCTGGCTGCAGAAGCCTGGACTGCCAGCAGTTTATTTCCTGTGCCCTTCCTTCCTCCTTTCCTTTCTGTTCATCTCTGCTCCCTTCTTTCCTACCCCGGACCCCATTTTTCTTTGTCTTTCTGCCTTCCCTCTCTAAAATGTTTGTTAAACACAACTCAATAATTGAGGTTCCAGAGAGTACAGGGCAAAGCCCTGGGGTGCTTCTAAGTTGATTTTCTTAAGTCTGGAAAATAAAATGACCCTTGTGTCCAACTAGTCAAACGTGTACGGATGGCCTTCTGTTTTCTAAGAAATCACTGGAAAACAAGACAGGAAAGCCAAAATGAGTTAAGATTGATGACTTAAAGAGGCAGTACTCGCGTGGAAACCGGCCCATTTGGACCTGTTTTCTCAAGTGAAGTCTGCTGTTCAGTAAGAGGATGTGAAGGTGGGGGAGCTTGCGCCATGATTCATACTTCAGGAAAGCACAGGTTGGGTCCTGGTCCCTTGCACCTGTTAAGCTGCTCCCTTTTCATGGACCTGGGACGGCTTGGCTCACCCCGCACCCCTGGAAAGACTGGCACATGGTGGCTTCTCCACCAGCCTGTGGTGGATGCAGGCTTAGGACAGATGCTCTTGGTCACCCTTCGGCATCAGTTTGTGGTAACTACATATTGTGAAAGAGAATGCAGGAGTCAGGGTGGTAGTCCTTTATTATGGTAGTTGCTGGGAAAGGAAAAGGGGACAGACTTTGAGTGAGAAAAAGAGAAAGGCTGCTCCTTTCCAGCCAATCAGGATCTCACCCACAGGCTCACCTACTCACCCGTGCCTCAGTTCCCATGAGCTTGTGCCAGTTAGCAGTTGCATGACAGATCTCACAGATACAGTGCAGCCTGGATGCAGAAAGGCAGCCACAGGGAACTCGCTGCACAGGGAACTTCTAATGGGGGTGGGGGGTGGGGGGTGAGGGTAAGGGGGAAGGGGGGGAGCTGAGAAAGAGGAAGCACTTAAGGTACTGGGTTTCTAACCAACCCTACAGGTGTCAAGTTACATGAGTGGGCTCTGTTGTCACCCTGTAGTACCTGGTAAATAACACACTGTAGTGAAAATGCCTCAGATTCTAGGTCATAGGATCTTTACTTGATATGAGAGTTCTAGGAAGGAAAGTTATCAATTTCTATTTTCCCGTTTACCTGGCTTACTCTTAACATACAAAATCACTAGAAAAGTTTTTAAAAAGAGAGAAAAAGGAAAACAAAATGGTGTCTGTGTGGTGGCAGCTTTTTTAAACTGGGAGACAGGAGGGCTGGGGACGGGGGTGGGGGGGAGTATGTCTTGTACACTGTGTTCGTGGGTGCAGGAGTATGCAATACATGTATGAACCTCTGTGTGTGTGTTTGTACTGTCAGTAGTCAGATAAATAGTTGATTGATTTGATCAGTAAAAGTACTCAGTTTTAGAAGTCGAAGTTTTGTGCTCTGGGAAAAAGCAAATTGCCTATTTTCCTCCAGAATTGTTGATATCTACTCTCCTAAGCATGCAATGAGAGCAGCTCGGGCCTCCGCTCTAACCCCTTATTTTCTTGTCTTCTGTATCGACACATTTCATTTAATTGCACATGATGGCAAACAGCTGTTGAACTATTAATCTCTCTGCAGCAAAACTCAGAAAATAGCATTTCAGATGACGTTGCTAATGGATACCTTTTCTAAAAAGTAAAATCAACAGAAATAAATTAATGAGTGGTCAGATGTACGTGTACATTAAAATTTATGGAATAGATTTTACATCTTACCGACGATACTTGATGCATAAGCGAAAGTCAAATGTGGCCGGTTTTGTGCCGTTTAAGTCCGTATATGGTAGAGTGTCAGTCGTCTGATTGTGCCATTACTCGCTCTTTTTGATTTTGCTTCCCCAGAGGGAGAATATACTTAAATTCTGAGGGTCGAGCAGTGTCTGCTTTTGCTCTCATTCACTTATGAACTGTGATTTTTAGGCTGCTGAGTGGACACTCAGACCTCACACGTACCTGAAATTGTGCTGTTGGCTGAGATACAACTCCAGAGATAGATAACTTTATTCAAAGTAGGCCTTTTCAGCAGTTTTCTTTGGGAATTAAATTTTAATGAGGTCCAGTTGTTTGCCAGACCTATATGATAGCAAATCTCATCTGCATTGCAAAGTCTAATACTATTGGCCCTTCTGCCAAACATGCAAAAATAGACCCGGCTCAATAGATAAACATATAAATTAGTTTAAAGTCCATGCGTGGAAGAAAGTCTCTGGGAAAAGAGAGAGAGGGAGAGTGGCCTCTTTGCTTTGAATTGTGCAGGGCCTGCCCAAGTTCACTCACTTTGTATGTAAGATTTGGTGAACAGTGGGCGTGCACCTGAAGGGTCACGTACTGGCTTAGCATGTGAGAGACTGCAGCTTTGTCCCTAGGACTGCAGATAGTACTCTGATTGTAAACTTTTTGAATCTTTGGTACGATCTCTTATGTGGGCACTGCTGTGTGACTCAAGTGCACTGGGACACCTCATAGGTCTGTCTGGTCTGCCATGCACACATGCACACTTGACGGCCATTGCCCTTTCTTATCCATTCACTATGAAAGAAGAAGGCAGTCCCGAGGACATGCATCAGCAGGAAAGCACACAATTTTCATTTTCAATTTGAATTGTTTTGTGTAAAAACAACAACAACCAAAAGCTTTGGGGGTAGGTTACAGAGCAGTCATTTGAAACCCACGTGCTAGGGTTTTCCCCCACCCAGAAGGTAAAAGATTTATGGTGAAAACCTCCAATTTCCTCTTAACAGTAAACATGAGAATTCTGATTTCACCCAGAGCCTGAATCTTTTTTTCCAGTCAGCATGGCAAGAATCTGCATACTCTTTGATTGTGGAAATGTCAGAGGTTGGCATGAAAGTGTCACCTCCCAGCCCCACTGAAGGAGGAAAACTTTGCCTTTCCCATTCAGGGCTGACAGGATATACTCCATTCCATATTGTCCTGGGCATTAAGCAAAAGGCTTTTCGTGTTAGTAAAAAGATAGGTTTTCAGCATCTTGTAGTTCTAGCATTTGGTCAGTGGAGGTGGGATGAGCTTCGTATGTTCTCAGTGATCTCGATTAATAAACTCCTGTTTGCCTTTTCTCTTGGGGTATACACCACCAATTCTAGTTCCATGGACAGGAAGAGGCAGCATCTAACATTTCTTAAAGGCACACATGAGATTTGCTCAAGGGAGTGTGCCAATGCAGAGGAGACATGGGTTGAAATGTGTTCCTGGCTTCCTTTGTGTTTTAGGAAGCTTGGTTTCATTTGTTGATTTCATGTGACATGAACCATTTTTATCTAACAGAGTGGATCTAGTAGAGGTAGATTCTGAATGCAAAATATTTCTGTGAACAGCTTTCATCATAAATTAACCCCTTGTCCCTCACCAAATAGAAAATGGTGCCTTTAAAAAAAATTATTCTGAAAGGCTCAGCATGACAGAAAGCTTCATGTCTGCAAGTGCAAGCTTACTTTCAAAGAGGAGAAAACAAGCTGCATGCTTTAATGAAGTTAGAAATGTTGTGGGTCTGAACCAGACGTGCACATTCAAGTAGCAGTCTGGGTTCTAAGACGGAGGCCCAGGAGTCATGTATTGTTCCACTCAAGAATGAATTAATAGATGGTGAGACAAGAAAGAGTTCACATGAAAAGTCTGAGGTGTCTCTTCTTGACTTCCCTTGTCCCTGTTGGATCTACAGTCTTGAAGATAATGGAGATCCTGGCCTTGCTTCTGTAAACTGAAAGATCTGATCTCCAGGATGTACAGTTGAACGCCTTGTCTTTTTGCTTGTGAGGACCCCAGGCAGTCACTGTGAGACTGTCCTCATTCTTCAGATTGTGACTTGTTGGTTTTTGTTTTGTTTTCAGGGTAAGACGTGACCTTTGGAGGTGACTATAACTGAAGATTGAATTACAGAAGCCAAAAAAATAAATAAATAAAAGGTAAAACTATACATAATTGTTGGGGTAGTATCTGAAACTTTCAACTTTTGAAGCCTGGAGTTTGGTCATTTGTTCTCATTCATATTCATTCATATATATATATATATGTATATATATATATATATATTAACTTCTGTATATAAATGTGTGTAAATGTACATGAGTGGCATGTTGGCAGAAGACTTTAAAGATTTCCCTTAAGAGATAGCCCATCATTGTACTTTGTCTCACCACTCCTCACCCCACCAATAATATACTTCCTTCAGTTTGATGAAGCTGAAATTACTGTGTGCTTTTTATGTTCTGTGGGCTTAATGTGAGAAAGGAATATTCACATCATCAAAGAGATGATTCATAAAAGTAATTTGCTCCAGACATGAGTAACATGTGTCCATGCTCAGTGACAAAGTGGTGGTGGTACTGTACTGATGCTCCTCTCCCTCCCATCTCATCTTCTTCTTTCAGGCATTACTAGTCAGGTACCATAGCAACAGGCCACATTGAAGTCACTCCATAGCAGCGTGGGGCATAGCCCTGAACATCAGCGTTCTGCTGTCTTGTTTTCTTGACCTTGCTTGGAAATCAAAGGAGCACTTGATTTTAAAATTAGAAGTTTTTAGAGAGCCTAATGTGGCTTGATGAATGAAGACCAAATTTCACTTTCTGAAATGTATGCTTTGAGGAGGCAGATGGAATAGTCCCATTAAGTGGTCAGAGATGCCTGATGTGTGCCTGGGTTCAGGAGCATCTCAGAGCTAAGCCCATGACCTTCCTGTTGGAATTTGCAGACCCTTTCAATTTAAAAGTTTATTTTTATATTTATGGTGTTTATTTACTTATTTATTATAGGTATATACTGTATTTTTTGTGCAGCCTTCCCATGCCCTTTTTTGTTCCTTTTTGAGCTGAAATAGCCTTTCCATGTCAAATTTTAATTTGGGCCTTTAGTAGTTCCATTTGCTGTAATAGTCTTGTGTCCTTTGAGTAGCGAGTTGCTTTGTGGCATTATTGAATCCTGTCTTAGCTCAGCTTTGCTGTCATGCTGAGTATGTTCGCAAAACACAGACTTTTCAGAGCACTGGTAATATGAGAATTATTTGATGGATTTTACCTTTACTTTCACGAAGGGTGTTTGGATCTGGAGGGTCTCACGGACTGAGTAGATTTGTGTGAGTTGTTTCTGGTGTCTTTGGTTTAGGTCTCCCAAATTCAGACATGCTTGTTTCCTTATTCGCTTTTTTGGGAAATACCAGATCAATGCCCAGAGGTGTGTCCTGTCCCATCAGATGTTCCAGCCTGGAAGGCCGTGTTGCTGAGCAGCACGAGGAGTTGTCAGTCACAGCAGAGTGTGCTAAAGGAAGGCAGTCCTTGCCTGAGACTAGGTTTGGGGCTTCGCAGACTTTTTGCCCAGTGCTCTGTATCTAGTAAATGTTTCCTGCTTGTGGATCACCCAGAACTCTGCCTCCGCCACTCTCTGTACTCTAAATATTGTCTCTGGTGTCTTTTTCCTCTAGAATAGATCCTAGGGGTTTCCTCCGCAGGAGTTTCCCTCTTCTCATGTTCTTAGAAACACAGGAAAAGCTGAAAATTTAGACTCAATAAAGCTAACAGGGAATTCAAAAGAAAACTTACTGGTGGGCTATAGTGCCACACACCTTTAATGCCAGCACTCTAGGTGCAGTGGTAGTCAAAATTTCTGTGAGTTCAAGACCAGCCAGGGCTACACAGTGGGAGTCTATCTCCAAAAAGGAAAGGAAAGGGAAAGGGAAAATGAGAAAAAGAAGGGAAAAGGGGAAAAAGGGAAAAGGAAAAGAAAAAAGGGTCCATTGAGGTCTGGGTGTGACTCAGTAGTAGAGTGTCTGCCTAGCATTCCCAAAGTCCTGGGTTCAATGACCATAGATCTAACAAACAAGCCAAAAAATAGATAAGAGCTCGAGCTTGCCACTTGCATTTTCCACATCATGTTAAATAAGAGCTTCATCCATGGCTTTTTGTGCCCTGCAAGCATGGGTGATTTTTCTTTTAAATTGATATGATTATAATGTCTGTGCTTCTATCTGCACGGATGTCTCTCAGACTCTAAAGTCTCATGATATGCCTGGGCCAAAGGGAACTTTGCAGAATAGTTATTTCTGTTGGTAGTCCTGATGAAAAGCTTTTGGAGGCTCTGATCCAGGTAAAGGACATATTCTGTGGTAGCATTCATCAGCCCATAAATAAATCCTTCCTCCAGGAAACTTCCTAGATCCATAAATATTTTGCTTTTGTGATGTCTCCTTTTATTAAATGAAGAAGAGAAATCACACTAATGCTCGACAGATTTATGTAATTTCTCTTGTTGACTAGATTCTTGAGACTCAGGATAAGAATTTTTGCTTAATCTGTGTTTTTTCCATTTCTGCTTTGGTTAACTTGGTTTTTGTTCCTTATATGTAACCTTCATTTTTATTCTCAATAAACAGTTTGCTATTTGACATTCTTTGTTCTTATAGTATCTCCTCTTTCTTTCTTTTGAGCCCAAATTTAACTTTAGGCAGGGTCACAGATCTTTTAAAGACGAATTTAAACACATATGTATATATACATATATATGTAGTGTGTGTGTGTGTGTGTGTGTGTGTGTGTGTGTATGGCTCTTGTCCAGTTGGAGGTAAAAGCTTAGCTAGTAACCTATAGCAAAGCCATTCTCTGAGTGTAGTGATTGGTGTTCTCCCTGAGCACTGTGCCTTGAAGGGAAGGGCCTTCTGTCCTGTACCCATCATTCTCACTATGAACAGGATGTGGGTTTCTGATATTCCGGGGTTCTCAGTAAATGGCAAGCCTCTAGTTTGAGTATGGGAATCACTAACAGTCAGTATTGGTGACCAGTGTACTCATTGGCCAGTATAAGGACAACTGGCTATACACACTGGTGTTGCATAAATCAGAGAGACAGATGAAGCCATTTTTAAAATTTAAATTCAAAGGTTTGTAGAACTATAAATAACCATCAGCATATTTCTGAGTATATAATAGTTTCTTCCAGGCAGATCTGAGTGCTTTATAAACTGGGTCTAGGGGGAGGCTGGGTAAGGGTACTGATGCCATCTTCTAGCCTCTGTGGGTACCAGACACACAGGCAGCGTGTAGAAACACATACAGGTAGAACATCCATGCCTATAAAAAAAAAAGAAGAAGAGTTTTCAAATGTTAATAAAATAAAATGGCTCTGGTTGCTGAGATTGCTATGATGCCATTAGCATGTTAGTATGATTCCTGCCTTACAGTCACATATCGATCCCGTAGGTGCCGAGTAGCCTGAACAAGGGCAAAACAAGAGACCATAGCTCTGGTCACTGTGATCCATGTCATTCCCCTGTGCTAACTGCAGCAACTTGGATGGCTTCATGCAGGTTAATGTTGTGTTCTCTCCCATTTCTTCATAGCATTGAAAGTTTACCCAGAAGCATTTTTTTAGACGACTCAACCCAATTTTTAAAATTTACCTAATTTGTTATTTAGTTCTGAGTGGACTTGAAGAATGCAATTGAGGTGTGTGTGTGTGTGTGTATGCAGATGCATCTATTTGATGTACACCTGTATATGCATATACTTCTGAGTGTTTGCTTGGAGACTGGACATCAGCATAGGTGTTCTCCTCAGTCACTCTTTACCTTATTTTCTGAGACAGCTTCTAGGAGCTTACCACTTGGACTAGATTGTCTGGCCCGTGAGCCTCTGGGATCCTCTTCTGCATGCTGCCAAAGTGCTGGGGTTACAGGCGTATGCAACTATGCCCAGATGACTGTCTTCAAATGTTAGACATCTCAAAGCTTCACGGTTTATGGGACAGTTGAGCTTCTTTTTAAAAGATCAACTTATTTGTTAGAAAATTTAATTTTTTAAAAAAAATACTATTTAGAGTAATTTTTTTTCTCCCTCCCCAATTTGAGCATTTTTAAAAATGTTAAACAAAGGTACTACAGTGCACATTCACTGTTTGAATTCATTGTACCTTACATAGTATAGATGGTTTCTTAGTTAACGATTTAAAATGCTTTCCAGCTAATTGAAATATATTAGTCCCTTTAAAAGTATGTGTCTGTGTGAACTGAGCATTTCCATAGCAGCAGAGCACTTCACAGCTACTCCTTCAAATGATCTTTGGGGTTATTTTTGTTTCAATCATCACTTTATTGCCTGATGGCATAATTCATATACAAATTTAAACTGTAACTTGGTAAACTTAGTTGGGCAATAGGTCTCTACAAATTGCTTTTACAAATACCCAACATTTTCAAATGAAAAGTAAGGATCAGAAGTACCTGGCAGAGCAGCATTGGCTATCCAGACATAATGGTGCAGGCATGTCATGCTAACACTAGGTGGGTGAGACAGGAGGATCAGCAGCAGTTCAAGGCCAGCTTTGCCTACATAACAAGTTTCAGAGAAGCCTGGGCGATATGAGATCTTGACTTAAAAACAAGATGGAGGGGGGAAGAAAACATTCAGCATTAGAATTCAATTGTGTTGCTGTTAACTCATGAACATGCTGTGGAGATGGTGTGACCAAGTCTTCGATGTGTACTTAGATAACAACACCCACATCTGATCAACCAACCAGCCACTTGAGCTAGCCATTGGACTACTCTGTCTAGATATACTACATAACCATATCTGAGTTATAATGATCAGGCTGCAAATCTACGAGGCTGCCCTTAGTGGCTGAAATCAGATTGTCTCTGACTTCTGTCTTGTAACTATGTAGCTAGTCTAGTCCGGCCAGGCAGGTACTTTGTGTCCTCTCTCTTTGCCCCTGGGGTTCTCTCCTTATCTGTGTGACTGAAACTAAGTTGTTGCCACAACAGGTGGAAGCCCAAAGTACTTCCTTTTCTTTTAAGCAAAAGTTGGAAGCTTGCTCACATGACACTTCTTGAAGGGTAATTGGTGAGATTAGAGGCAGGCTTCATGAAGTTTCAAGGGCTGCTGGGAGATGCTTTTGAGTGAAGAGAAGACTGGAAAGGGCTGTGGAGAAAATATAAGAGGGCAGACCATTCCTAACTTCTTTATTGTGGGAATCTTTTCAGTCTAACCCTTTCTTTCTGCCTGCCTGCCTCCCTTCTTGCCTGTCTGTCTGCCTGCCTATCTTCCTTCCTTCCTTCCTTTCTTCCTCTCACTCATTTATTCATGTAAATATCCCTGTGCACACACATTAATATTGAGCACAGGTTTCTATTACAAGTTATTTGCTGTACAGCCTCTGCCCTCATAGGGTTTATATTCCAGAGAGAAGGCAGACTCAAATGTTTCTAATGGCTATTAGACAGGTTAACTATGGTTGCGTGGTGGTGAAAGTGACTTAGAACAAGGAGCCCAAGATGCCTGGTGATAGGTTTCAGCCTCACACAGCATCAGTGTGAGGTTGACTTCCCCTTGCAACAGCAGTGCTGTTGGGAATCAGGTGGCTTCGTGTTTCGTTTTCCAAATTCTTGAATTCATAATTAATAATTAAATGAGCTTGATTCACTCATTTAAAATGTATTTGCTATGCAGGAACACTGGGTGTTCAGACAGTTGGCTACCCACCACCTTACATCATTTGTCATTTCATCAACCAAGAAGGAAGTCTTTGGGTCAAGTAGCAGCTACTCACTATTCTGCCCTCAGTTCAGCCTACTGACAGCAATTACTTCTGCCCCATAGCTTTGCTTGCTTTAGGTATGAGTGGAATCGTGTACTCTGTGTTGCTTGGAGACTAACTTCCTCCGGGTAGTGTAATTCTTTTAAAGATTGTCCAAGGTATATTGTTCTAAACTACTTAAAAATAATCTTTTTAGGCTGGAGAGGTGACTTAGTGGTTAAGTGCACTGACTGTTCTTCCAGAGGTTCTGAGTTCAATTCCCAGCAACCACATGGTGGCTCATAACCATCTGTAACAGGATTTGATGCCCTCTTCTGATGTGTCTGAAGAGAGCAACAGTGTGCTCATAAAATAAATAAGTAAGTCTTTAAAAAAAAAAACCACCAACTTCTAGAGTTTTGACTTCTAAGTGCAGTAGAACTTAGCCTGCAATGTTCATAGCAGGGATAGACTGATAGAAAAACTAGGTTTTCCATTGTGGATATATATATATATATATATATATATATATATATATATATATATATGTGTGTGTGTGTGTGTGTGTGTGTGTGTGTGTGTGTGTGTGTGTGTATATACATATATATATATACATACATATATATATATATTTATTTATTTATTTATTTATTTAGTGGGCCAGATAAGGTTTCTTAGCAGTCAGACTTCTAAATTTGATTGTTGATGTTCTGGATCTCATGTGTAGCTTAGGCTGGTCTGTAACTCATGATCCTCCTGCCGCCTCTGCCTCCTTCAGCAAACCCTACTGGCAGTGTGGTGTGGTCATCCAAAACCGTCTCAGCTGCTCTTAAACAGTTCCCCTGATCCTAAACTAATACCCTGCGTAGACAAGAGTTGCTTCAGCTCTTGTCAAGGAAACATGCTTGGAATTATTGATTTGCAGAGAAATGTGCTCAGTGGAATTGGTTCTCTGTGGAGCTCATTTGTTCAAATGCACTTAAAATCATGTTTCGTAGTAAAGTTAGTACTTGTAGCAATATTCAAGAGGCCGTATTTTACACAGTAATGAAAAACAGAAGGCAGTTTTGGCTGGAGGGATGACTCAGAGGTTAAGAGCACTTGCTGTGTTTCTAGAGGACCAGGGTTCAATTCCCACCACCCACATGACAGCTCACAACTGCCTGAAACTGCAGCTTCAGGGGATCCAGCATTCTCGCAGATCTTTTTTTTTTTTTTTTCATTTGGCACACAAATATACATGCAGGCAAAACAACCATACACATAAAACAAAAGCAGGAAAGGTATGTATAACTATTCTTTTCTCCTTTGGGTATTGGAGATTGAACCCAGAGGCTCCCAAGTGCTAGGCATGAACTCTGATTCTGAGCTATTTCCACAGCCTGAGACATTCTTTTAAAATGGTGTTTTTTGGTGTCTTATCTGCCGATGGTTCTCATTTTTTTTTAACTGTTTACCCCAAATGTCATGAAAGAAGTCCGAATGTGAGGTCACATGGCCAGCTTAACAGCAAGGTAGTCAATCTCACTCTTCTTAGATGATTCAGAACTGTCAGGAAGAAATACAACCTGTAATTTTGTAGAAACACAGTGGAGGAGCTAGTTAGATTGGTAATGTGCTTGGGGACATGATTTGGATATCCAGAAATCACACAAGAAAGTGATCAGACTGAAAGCAGCCGGATGGTGCTAGGTATCAAGAGGTGAGGAATGGACTCAGCTCTTGATTCCCTGAGCACTGGCCAGCTGACCTATCATAATTATTAGCAAGTAGTAGCCAGTGAGAAACACCATCTCAAGAGGAATGGCATCTAGGCTGTTCTCTAAGCAGTCAGTCACACATGTACACCCAGATAGAAACATTCACTCCGATGCACATGTATGTGCAAACATGGAAACATCCCTGGGAACCTTGTTCGTATTCTCTGGAGGTTCTCAGGAGTGCCGTGACCTCAGAAGCACAGTTGTAGTAACGCATATAGAATCTTCCTTACACGTTAGTACTCGTCCTGATGGCGTCTGCCCAGGGCTGTCTTTGGATCTGATAATTGTGGTATCTTTTTAAAAGACTTCTGATGATGGAGACTTTGTAAATCTGAAATGAAGCTTAATCATTTGCTTGTTCTCTGCCCCCGATGTGAACGGTTACACTTCTGAGGCCTTTGGATGAAGGGGGTGAGGAACAAATAAATGAGAAGAGACTCCTCAGGTTTCCCAGCCTGTTCAAACCGAGTCTTTTTGAAGTATGAAAATCCTGCAGCTTCCTCCTTGAATTTTGTATATTAGTCCATATGTAGCATATAATTAAAGGTAATTACATGTTTTGTTAATTACCTGACAGTGTGATAAGTTACATAAAATTGCTCTTAATTAAAAAAGCAAACTGGCATCACTGGGTGGACAGAGTATTTCCGTCCATTGGGTCCTGTGATGCTTGGAACAACCCTCCTCACCTGCGAGTCCTCTGTTTTCTCAGAGTGCCAGGCCCTTACTAGAGGTCAGAGGAAGTGCCGTTCATTACAAATTGTGCAACTTGCAAGTTTAGATCAGTGATTTTTCAGTAGGAGTTGGAACCAATCTGTGAATTAGGCAATCAGTTTAGTAGGTCGTACTCGAGACTGCTGCTGCGGTGGTGGCGGTGTGCACGTGCATGTACCAGAGATTTGTGTACAGTCATGTGCATGAGCACAGGTGGTGGCCCTTGCCTTCCACTTTGTTTTAGACAAGCTTGCAGGCATTCTCTTGTGTCTGCCTCCCATCTGGCCAGAAGGATACTGGGATTACAGGTGTGTGCATCTGACTTTCCATGTGTTCTAGGGATCTGAACTCAGATCCTCATGCTTGCCTAGGAATCACTTTATCCACTGAGCCCCCTTTCTCCAACCCTCAAGTCTGTTTTAAGTGAATATGCACACAGTAGCATCACTTTCTAAAGTATTTCTCATATTATAAATGCATACTATGAGGGTTTTTAAACTTAGACTCTATAATGTCAGTTAAAGCAACCTATAAGCTACATTGATTCATTTGTTTGTCGATTCAGCACATTTTTATTGTCTGCTGTGTTCCAGGCATTGTGCTAGGACTCTCCAGTCCAGTATGAAAGCCACTATTCCACTTGAGGTTGTTCAATACTTGTCTTATGGTTAACCAGAACTTATAGTGGTATGGGTATAGATTCATAAAGCATTTCAAATCTTTCCTATTGAAAATGTATGAAAATTGTGCATGCCTTTCATTATTGATGGCAAATTGAAATAGCCAGTTTGGATCCACTGGCCTCAATCAAATAATTAAGTTTTGCCTCGACTGTGTTTTTACTTATAATAAGCAGCATGAGTCTGATGACATATGTGGCAAGTCTGACATTTCCTTTGGGTGGCAGTGTCAGTGGTATGGGGGAAGTAGCAGTGAGCAGCAGCTACCAAGCCCTCTGCCCACTGCTCTAGGTCGTGCAGATGGTCCGGCCGACATGATCAGGGTGTGCTCATGAAAGTAGAGCATGGGCAGATGGTCAGACACCAGAGGGGACAGGCACAGCTGTAGATAGGTAGTCCATGGAAGTCTCATTGTGGAGCAGACACGTTTGAGCACATGTGGAGAGAAGTTCGCTGCTAGTAGCAGCAACCAAGAGGGTGATGGGACAGAAGGTCAAGGAAAAACGTGGCTTATTGTATTTTAGAAAAATGGGATCCTTGGAAGGGCAGCTACAAATGCGTGCTTTAAGTGTATCACTAAAAACCCTGACTTGAAAGTAGCCTGTGGGTGGGGCAGCCAATTTAAGAGGAGATCCCTGAATCCCCCTGAGATATGGTACAGTGAACACTAGGCGATTTAGACTATGTGTGGCCATAGGGACTGGTGAGACCCCATTGCTGTTGGAGTTTACCAAGGTAAGCTGAAGACTTCTCTAGTGCAGAGATGGTACTTTGTCAGAGGTGACTCAAAGGCTTTCTTCCTGCGTGATGGGGTATTACTAAGAGAAGTCACTGATGGGCTGCTCTATAGGAATCAGGCTGAAGGCTAGAATTTCTCCT
Organism: Grammomys surdaster; assembly: GCF_004785775.1. Classification (NCBI taxonomy): domain Eukaryota; kingdom Metazoa; phylum Chordata; class Mammalia; order Rodentia; family Muridae; genus Grammomys; species Grammomys surdaster. The sequence continues at coordinate 7,877,977 of NW_021604665.1, read as the reverse complement.
CCAAGCTATTTCTGGAAGGGTGGAACTGCTATCAGTCAGAGGAGGGAGGCCAGTGAGCTGGCACAGTGTGGGTGGGGGAGGGAGGGGACAGCATGCAATGGTGACCATTGGGGTTTGCAGCTGTTCACTCTCTTTCTCTCTCAGATGAGATCCTCATGAGCCTTTGGATATGTAGTTCCAAAAATATTCTAGCTAGGGGCTATCAGTGTTGGATTTACAAGTATATAAGAGATATGTAAGACATGAAACTTGATGCACTCGCTAAGGAAAGGCTACTGAGACACAGACAAAGGCTCGGGGCCTGTGGTTAAAAGCTACCATTGTTGAAAAAGTTTATCAAGAACACTGAGGAATTGGGGTCAAACAAGGCAGGAAGAACTAGTAGAACTGCTCATTCAGTAAAGTACTTGTCACATAAGCATGGGTACCTGAGGTTGATCCTCAGACCCATGAGAAAGCCAGGCACAGCGTCATGTGTTTGTAATTCCAGCACTGAGGGCAGTGGACACATAGACATATGGGGTTGGCTAGCCAGCCACCCTGACCACTCAGGTCGTTCCAAGACAACGAGAGACTCTGTCTGAGAAGACAAAGTGGGTAGTACTCTAGGAATATCAGCTGAACTTGCCCTCTGGTCTCCATAGATATGCACACACACATAGATCTACATTCATGAACACACACACACACACACACACACACACACACACACACATCCTCATACAGGGAAAAATGTTGAGATTGTAGTGAGTGAGAAATTATTGTGGTGTTTTGAAGGTTGTCAGCCATATCACAGCGTAGAGATGTCAAAGAGATGGTAATGAAGACCTGGCCATTATGCTTATCTATGTGGAGCTATTTCCTCAGTGATAGTAAAACATATTTGAGTTTTAAGTCCATGATTTGTTCTGATTTTATCTAATCACTAGTTAGGTGGGCTTATGGTTTAGGTATAAAGTGTCTTCAAGGTCTCGTATGTTTTGATTTCTGATGGACTTGGTTGAGAAATGATTGAACCTGATTGGTCTCTTTTGAGGTGGAGACGGATGGAGTAAGAAAGACAGTGAGAGTGTGCTGGCCTTTTTTACTTTTGGCTTCCTGGTCACCATTATGTAAAGAACATCCTCAACTGTATGCTTTCACTGCCTGATCATTCTGCCTTGTTTTAGGCCAGAAGCAACTGAGCCAGCTGACCAGGGCGGATCCCTCCAAGACAGTGAGCCCAGATACCCTTTTCTTTCTTTCAACTCTTTCCTTTAGACATTTTGTCACAGAAAACAAGACAAAACAAAACAACCAACCAAACAAACAAAGACAAAAAACAAACAAATAAACCCTGACGTAAATGGTTACAGTACTTTTTTTCCTTACTGTCTTTTCATGCTTCCCTTTTTAGTGTCACACGTTTGTCCCCAATATGTCTCGTAGCCTCACTTCTGTGATGTCTGTGTCATGGTTCAGCCAGTGGTGAGAGAGCAGAATCCTGTTCTTTCACCGTTTTCTAAACACCTTTAATCCGACGGCATGGAGATCAGGGCTGCGCTTGGGTCTCTATTTACAATAAACGGTTTTAATAGTCTAAGCTGCTTTGTAGCTTGGTGTGGTTAACATACTCTCTGGATTAGTAAGGAACTAGTTTGAACCTGAGCCACACGTCAGTCTGTCACCCCTACCTTCTACTAATATGGGTAGTCTTTGATGGGTGCATCTGCCTTTCAAGTTAACTATGCGTTACCCAAGGTCTCTCATACTCAAAAACCATGAGTCACAGTTGGTCACGTTCCTGATTCCTGACTCAGCATCTCATGGAGGGAATCGGTGGCAGATAGGAAAAACGATGTGTACAGGTGTGTTGGAGGACTGAGCGCTATTAAAGGTGTATTGGGTGAAGGAGGGATAGTCCATCTTTGTGGCTGATTCTGAATAATATACTTGTTTTTGATTATGTTATAACATTATTAAGATAACTATAAAAGCAAAAAAAATATATGCTATGAAAAACATGCCCAGCAACTTTCCCTAAATGGTTTGTCACTTACCTGTCTCACCATTGTTACTGGTATGGGAGTCTGTCCACAGGCACTGTGCTCTGTACTGTTTCCTGGTCCTCATTGCTAACCTGTCAGGACCTCCCCTCAAACCTCCCCATACCTACCTATAACAGGACTTCCATGTTGTCATGGTGGATGTCGCTGCTAGGTCCCCTCCTCCTGCTGTACTGGGCGTTTAGTTACCCTTGCAATTCCTTGTACATGCTGGTGTCTCTATGAGGAGCATCATGAGAGGATATCATGAGTCATGAGAGAACACTAGTTTTAGAAGTTTGTGGAAGGCCTGCTGACATGGCTCAGTGAGTAATGATGCTTGCCGCCAAGCTGGAGGACCCAGGTTCAATTCCTGGAAACTATGTGGGGGAAGGAGAAAACTGACTGCTGTAAGCTGTCCTCTGACCTCAACACTCCTGCGGTGGCACACACTCTCCTTATCCCCCAATAAAAAAACGTAAAAAGAAAAGAATGAATGCTGCTGACATTTTACATTTCCCACATGTCCCTCTTCTTTGAAGAGAAATTAATTTGACGCACATCACACCATTCTATGGAACCAAGAGCGTGTGTTTGGCATACAGTGTAGTTGGCATGAATTTGGGGCAGGAAGTTTCTAAACCTTAAGTTGTGAGGCATATTACTTCTCGGGTTACCCTTTGGACTTGATTTGCAGCCTACAGAGTGGGAACCATGGGTTCTTTCTTGGGCCAGCCATTCAGCCTCACCTCCTTTTATGATCCTAAATGTCAGTCACCACCACCCCACCCAGTCCCACCTCTGCCACCCCTGCAAGTCATTCATTTAACTTGTTTATGGTTACACCTCCCAATGTCTCTGTGGCTGAGTTTCATCGAGGCTACTCTGGAAAATTCAAAAGTACTTACAGCTCCCTGAATGTAGACACTGATTTTTTCTCTCATCCTGCTCCTAAGAGCACTATGAATTGGGTAGGGGACACTCAGTGCCTATGAGGCTCACTCTATCTGAAGCTGGGCATATCCTGAAAGAAAACACCTTTTCCTCAGTGTCGGTCACATCTGTCTGTCACCCCTTCAGGTGACCCCAAAGGGAAGTGGACTCAGAGAGGACCTAGGGAAATCTCACTTCCACAGTCTGCTGCTTGGCATTTAATGTTTGCTAATGGTGAGACATGGAGAGGAAATGACACACCCAGTACATACCCAATACTGGCAGCCATCCTACCAGGGGTGCCCCTGTACTGGCAGCCATCCTGCTGGGGGTGCCCCTCTACTTGCAACCATTCTGCTGGGGGTGCCCTTTGACTCTACCTTTTCCTGTTGTGCTGTGATGCCAAAATAAATGGAAATATTATATTTTTTGACTCAAATAATGAATTGGAAACCTAAGCATCTTTTCTAAATGTCTAAATCCTTTTCTTGGGTCAGTTCCCTATCTCCTTTTTTCCTTTGAGATATAGCAAGGGAATTTACAAGTGGTTTTTTAAAAACACTGTATATGCAAAAACCACTGAAAATGTTTATTTTAGAAAGTCTCCATTTTTTATCTCCTTCCTCTTTGACACCAACGTCTCCTGCCTTTTCTTCTTCCCCATCTCTGTTCCTCTCATTCTTCTCCAGCCTCGTTTGTGTAAGGCACCAGCAGATTTGATGGGGGTGTGAATGAAGTTCAGAATCTTGCTTCACATGTGTTTGTCACGTGACTTGTGTTCATGGACCCATGATAGCACATTTTAAAAGGTTTATCTCATTTTTAACTGTGTGTAATAAGAGCACACACATGTGGGTGTAGATGCCTAAGCGGGTCTGAAAAGATCAGGGAGTCCCTGGAGCTGCACAGGCTTGTACAACCATCTGATACAGGGGTGGGCACAGAACACAGGTCCTCTGGAAGAGCAGTAGTCAATCTTAATGGCTGAACCATTTCTCCAGCTCTGAGAATATTTATTTTTAATATTTTCATTTGTGTGTGTGCATACACACACACACACACACACACACACACACACACAAACACACTCTGGGAACCAAACTCTGGTCCACAAGAAATGGTAGCAAGTATTATTTTTAACTGTTGAGCCTCCATTGTAGGAATTTTAAATGTAGGTAAACAGATTACATAAAATACAAAAATAATCAAGAATCTTAATACTGAGAATAACAAACACACACAAATGCATGCAGAGAGAGAAAGACATTTCCTTCCATGGTGTCATTGAACACACGTGTGTTTAACAAAAGTACATCATGCACTTTAAAAAGTGTTATCACATAGGTAATACTTTCTTATCATAAAGCTTGATGACATTTTGTTTGTGTGTTCATTTGGTAGTCCAGGAATCCAACTGAGGGACTCAGATGCTAGACAAGAGCTTTGCCTCTGAGATACACGTACATCCCGAAGTATTCCTTAAGACCTTCGGCCTGCATCATATGGCACTAGCTCATGACTCTTTCTCGCTGTTTTGTCTTGAGACTGAGTCTAGGTTTTGTACTGTTGGTCATAGCTCCATCAAACACTGAAGCATCTCAAGTTCTTTGTTTGGTAGAGCTCACTGCAAGAAAGGTTACAGAATTTCTGATCTCTTCTCCAGTCCCACCATCTTGCCTTTCAAAACAGACTGGATTGCATTTGCTGCTGTCCCCGCTTCTAGTGTTCATTTCCCTGCACCTTTGCCAGTGGTGGGTCAGCATTTTGTTGTTGTTATTGTTGTTTTATTTTTTGTAATTAAAATGTAAAACAGTGTATATTGTTATTGTTGTTTACTTGTTGGAGGTCAGCAGTGACAAGTGAGACCTGCAAGTTTGACTTGTTTCTTTAAGCTGTTTGTGTTTTTTGAACTGTCCACAGTGTTTGGGACAGCAAGGTTATAAGGGAGTAGACAGGTAGAGGGAGCCAGGGTGTGAAGTAAGGAAGGGATATCATTATGGGTTACTGCAGCAGCCTTCTGTCTCAAGGAACTTCAAATTCCTTTTGTCCACCCAGTTGTCATTGAGTATCTGCTTGTTCTGCACTGCACTTCAAACACCAGCAGTCTGTCAGTGACCCAAATAAATACATAAAAAGGATTAATGAGACAAACCAGCACTCTTGGGAAGATGGTGCTTCGGCCTCATAGTTTAGTAGAGGACCAGATGACCAGTCTCCAGGAAGTTTCTAGAAAAGACAGCAAAAAAAAAAACCACCAAATTCCGCTATTGCTGGCTTATCCCCAGTAGCTGACATTAAGGTGCTGTTCTTTTAGGCCCCTTCAGTAGCATCCTTTTCATCCACTGATGACGACTTCCCTTGTCTCTGGATCCCTAATGGAGACTCTTCTGTAAGTTTCTCCTTCAGCCCCTTCCCTGCTGAGCTAGCTTCCATCCTCTCTGTGGTCCCAGAGGCCTGAATGAAGCTTGGCCAGGTATACTAAAGCCATCACACCTGCAGGATAGACTTGGATGCTTCAGGGAACATCTTCATTCACCAGCATTATGTGGGGAGCTGTTCAAGGTTGAGTTACAAGGAAGTGTAGTGGACTCTGCCTTTTCTCTGATGTTTGTGTTACTGAGTGGATTCTATCAGTTGCCTCTCATCCAGCCCCCTGATGACAGAATTCTTAGTCCTGTGATCTGAGCATTGTGGAGGGCAAGGCTAAGGCTAAGACCCAGGGTTAGGATCACAGATCCAGTAGCCAGGGTTATACTGTTTTCTTCTTGTTTCCACATCCCCGGAAATCTACCTGAAAGTCATATTTCTTTGTCTATGAATTTCTGTGGTTAATTCACAAGTGCTTCAAAATTGGACTTTTTTTTAATGGAAATTTAAACAGTTTAAAATGATCATGACCAACATGGTGGCCATGATGCTTGTCCTGTTGAGTCTGTGATATAATTCCTGGCTGGCTTGTGAAGTAAGCCTTAGAGTCCAGCTTTAGACTTTCAGCACATTTGGCTGGTAGTCTCCAAGTATGAAATGAGAGATCCACCTCCTATGGACAATTATAGATTCCATAAAGAATTTGTGTTGTTGCTTAAGAATATGGGGTTTAGAGCCTTGGTGATTCATCCCTACTCTTTAGCCTTGTGGCCTTCTGAATTAAAATAGTTGAGTCTCAACTGGTCCCTTCCCTACGGAGAGCTGGGAGAGGCACTGGGATTTTCCTCATGCCAAGATTTTTAAGGATATCCTTCTTTGTACAGTGCCTGATAAATATTGCCTACACAGTGCCTAGATCATATGTAGGTTATCAAAGAAGTTAATCATTTTTCCATTAAATACAATTTCAAGACACTGAGCGATAGGGGTGGGTGGGTGTGTGTGCGCGCGCGAACACACATGCCCCACCACTTATTATAGAGAGACTGATAGAAACAGAGAGGAGACACATCCAGACCTTCTGCTCCTTGCCCCATATTGGGGGGAAAAGTTAAGGCCTTGAGTAGAAATGGAATCTGATTTCCAAAGACTAATACTAAAATTTGAAATCATCATTTTCTCCTGTCCTCACCTGCCTTCAAGGGGGGGTTGGTGTGGGGCTACCCTGAAGGACCCAGCTGTCCTGTCTTTATACATTTAAATCAGCTCTTAGGTACATTACAGTCTTATTTTGTGGCTGGAGATCATACAGGGCCTTGCCAATGGCATCTTGAGACTCCTGAATTGAGACAGAAAGAGCTGATCTTACAAATTTTCTAAATCTTGAACTTTTGTTTGCAAAGAGGCTTTCTAGAACTGTTCATGAGAGTCATTGGCTACAAGCCTATTGTGGAGTTGGTGCATATGACCACATATAAAGGGTATCTGAGCTGAGAATCATGGTGTAGAGCATCAATCCCCCTTCTAAGAAGGCTGAGGCAGGAGGACTAGGAGGCTGGGTCAAGTTTCTCTCTATAGTGAGTGAGTGGATGGATGGATGGATGGATGGATGGATGGATGGATGGATGGAACAAAAATTGAACAATAGGCTGGTGCCTCTAGAGTAACTTGGGTAGGAATATTTTCATCAGTTTTTCATTCTGTCCAAATGCAGGCACTCACGTAAGCTTGTGTACAAAAGCCATACCTATTTGTGAGACCAGAAGAAAGGCTCTTTGTCAGGACTCAGATGTGTTTTGGGGTAATATGGGATTGGCTTTCTGGACCCACTTGGCAAGAATGGCCTTGACCTTGCCATCAAACAAAGGACTACATGGCAGCAACCCATTTTCCGAAATCCCTACAATCCATCATCTTCAGTGAGTGAGCAGGGTGCATTCATGAAGCCTCACAGGGCATCTTTTCTCTATGTCCATTCAAAGTATGTACGGTTTGATCTGTCTTTACTTACATATGATAATTCAAATCTTAAAAGCAACAGTGAGAAGAGCGTGTAAGAAAGCAAACACAGCTTTAAAGTCATCCCCAGGGTCTTGGCAACAATCCTTCCAGGAATCTCTTTCTCTGCCTATTTGTCACAGAGGAACCTCAGATGTGGGTGACTCCTGAACAGTTGAAATACGCCCAGGCAAAATTCACAGGTGCCAAATTCATAAGGAATTTTTAAAAAGACAAAGAGTAAAATATCTGACAAATTTTATATTCATAATATATGATTAGTCGAGGTGATGTTTTAGAGTCATTGTATTTAAGAAAATATACTACTAAAATTAATTTCATGTTTCTTTTTTACTTATTAAATGTATCTTCTGGAACACTTAAAATTATGTTTCTGGTTCATGTTATAGTCACTTAGAAATCCATCCAGAGTAGAACTCCCAATCTAATTCTGCTTTGTTTCTGCCAATGCCTCCCAATGGCGTCTGCCAGACAGCAACATTACTGTTACTGTATTGCGCTGCCCAGATCTGTGGTTTTTTAGCCAGTCCCACTCTGTTGAATGTTCGGGGTTGGATAGGATGGAGTTGGTGCAGTCACTTTGCAAGCTTGCCTGTTTTCTCCCCAAGGAAATTATTTGGACCTCATAGAAACAGGATTGACACACCTGGGGAACTATTTAAGGGACTGTGCTGTGTTTTGTTTACATAGTAGGATGCACATTCCACATCTTCTGCTCACTCCCTTCTAGAGAGCATCCCTACCCTTTACTCAGTCAGGATAACTAAAAATATCCTCAGATGTTGCCTGGTGTCTGCTGAAGGACAAGTTCACCCAGCTGGAAAATATTGACTGAGGGTGATTTACCAGAATGAGGAAACACTGGATACAAAACTGTGTATATTTGAGCCTAATAAATGTACACTGATTGATGTTGTAATTTTGTATATATTAATGAAGTATCTCTACCATAATATTCCCCTCTCAGGAGCCTGAACCAAGCAGATCTCTACAAATTCGAAGGCAGCTTGGAGTGCCTAGTCTTTCTTGCTAGCCAGAGCTACAGAATGAGTCTCTGTCACTAAGGAAATAGTTATTAAAAGTTAAAATAAAAATGTATATTAGTGAGGTATTTTCTGTGAGAATAGGAACAGTTCATATTTCTGTCTAGAGTGCCAGTGACTCTTCTTCAGTGCTACAGAGGACTCGGAGAAGGGCCAGGATGAGTACTTGCTCATTGAATTGCTAGAGAAGGACGTATCTGCTCAGAGCTCTCTGATTGATGCCTTCCTGAGCTCATAGACACAACCTAGGCTTTTTGTCTGGGTACCTAGCATCCCAGAGAGATGTTAAAGAGTAAGAGTGCCTTTGTGCTACATGAGGTACCTGGAATTCTGTGCTTATGATGGAGGAGGGAGATGGGAAACCCTGGAAAGAAACTGTTCATCACTTTGCCTGTATTTTATTACTAACACTTGTCTCAAAGCAAGGAAAAGGTATGGCACTCAATGGCCCCCAGTCTGGCTTTTTGGGGATGTATTGTGGGTCAATGTCAGCTTGGCCAGTTTAGGGAGACTATCTTTAAAAGTAGGATTTTTAGGGGTGGGGTTATTAAGTTCAGTGTTAGAGCATTTGGTTAGCCATCAATACTGAAAAGGAGGTATATGATGAGAATAAGGGTTAATTATTGTAGTTTTGACATATATCAGGTCCTGCTATATACTTTTATGTGTAACTTTGCTTTCTCTTTTTGGTTTGTTTCCCCTGTGCCTTTCCTTACAGGAAGGGCACCAGTGTACACGGCTAAGGCCAGAACTCATCCACAAACCCAGGTCATGGCAGGGCCATGCCATATGGCCAGAATGGGAAGTAGGCAGATTTGTGACAGGTGTTTGAGCCTTCTTTCATGTGATAATTTTCAAGTTCTTTGTAGTGAGCCAAAGAAGACATTTTAGCCCTTGTGTTGCTGGTGACTGACTGGCATTACCAGTGGCTCCTTTGATGGCTCTGTGGAATGATGTCTGCTGTTTCCAGACCCTATAGCTGAGGGTTGGTGATTCTGAGAAGGTTCCACAGGGAAGTAATCTTGAGAAAAGGAGCAATGTGGAGGAACTACAGGAGATGGACATGGTCTGTATTGGTACAGGCTGTATCATGTTGAACTGAGCACAGGAAGTAAAGAGGGTCCAAGGGGGTGACAGTAACAGAGTCACAGGCTGAGCTTGTGTGCATGTGATAGAAGGTACGATGGTCAGATTTGCATCTTGGGAACATCAGGCTGAAATATTAAATATGCACAGTTGGGAAGAGGTTGGAGACTGGCCACCTGATAAATAGTAGTCAGGCCACACATCCATTCTCTCTATGCAGGTGAGCTTCTTTGCTTCTCTTAACTCCTTTCCAAGCTGTCCTGACTCTAGTTCAGTGGCTGGAAGCAGCAAGAGCTGCTCAAGGCCTTCCCTTTGGAGCCTGAAGCAAGATGACTTTTTTCCATGTGAATGCAACTCCACGCGGTATTGATTCATGGTACTCACATGGCTGCATCATGCTGACAAGGTAGGGAACAATCAGGAAGGTGCATCTGCATGCCTAGCACTTGGGGTTCTCCAGTGTGGTGAACTTTAGGTGAAAGAGGAAGTGGCTAAGTTTCTTCAGGCTAAGTTGAGACCTGGCAGTGAGCTGCTTTGTACTGCTTCGCATTTGTCAAAACTCATCACGTGGCCAGCGTATACTCAAGGGCAATAAGAAGTGATGCAATAGGTTGGAGAGTGTCCTTTCTTAGGTACTTCAGTTGTTCTAAACTTCTTCCCACCAGCTAGACTAGTTTCTGCTTCTTCCAGGGAGCTGTTCTAGTCTCAGAGTCTTTTTGCAGCTCAATTTCTCTGAGGGTCTTCTGAGAAACTCAGGTTTCTCTCTCTGAGAGGGATTCTTAGCTATTATTGCTTACTCTGGTAGAGAGGGGCCTAGTGAATCTGGTCAGTTTTAGGGACTTCCTGAAGCTGTATCTTTCTTAAGGAACTTCCTAAAGGATGGAATGTTTCAGTCTCAGAGGAAACTGTTATACAATATATACATGCTAAGGAAGTGCTTTTTCATTGAATTTCATCCCAAGATCTAAAAAGCACAAACAAACAAACAAACAAAAACCAAAAAGAAGAAAAATATTTTTTGAGACTAGATCTCATAAGTTCTTCAGGTTGGATTTAAACATGCTATGTAGCTCAATAAATACCCAGAATTACAGAATACATGAGATTGTAGAGCTGCTTTGCCAGGCGAAGCTGAGACTACCACCTGATAGATTAGGCTCTGGGAGAATAGGAGGGTTTACTAAGCAGCCCAGTGTTGGAGACAGCATGCTTCTGCTGCTGTGGGCTGGCATAGTTCAAGTACTGTAAGAGGCTGGATGAGCTCCCTCTGAGAGCTTTACAGAGCCAGTGTGCAGGAACTTGGAGCAGTATCAGGTCTTGTTTGCTGTACAATAAGAACTTAGTACACTGACTGAATGTCTGAGAAATGAAGAGGTCATGACAGCCTGGAGAGGTAAAAAGACAGAGCCAGGCTTTCAAGAGTTCAGGACAGGGCTTATTCTTCACAGCAGAACCAGCAAGTAGAAATACAAGACACATGCATGAGAAACAAAATATGGCCATAGCCTAGTGCCTGAGGAAGAGATGAGAGGGGCCAGAGCAGTAAGTTATTGAGCAATGGATGACATGATATGGATTGTAGTGTTGCTTATGGGTAATTAAGGAAGGGGAACCTTTAAGAGATGTTTGGAAGTTAAAATTTGGCAGCAACTTTAGTGGGTATAGTGGGATTTTTGAAGGTGAGGAAGCTATGAAAGGTGACACCTAGATTTTGTGATTTGTTGCAGTGTTGGGGAAAACCTAAAACCTCATCCATGTTTGCAGATGCTCTATCACTGACCCATGTCATAACACCTAGATTGTCTGCCCCTCTAGATGGTGACATCTTTGCTAAGTTAGTTAGGAAAGTCCCACTGTGGAATAAGAAGATAATGAGATGGCTTGTGTCCATTTCAGATTTTTCAGTATAGAATGTTCAGTTCAGAAAGTTCAGAGTTATCTAGATTTTTACAGTAAAAGTGAGTTTGTAGATGACCCAGTGAACATTTATACTCAGGAAGATTTGTTGCTACTGTCTGTTCTAGATTTTTTTTTTCTTTTTTGAAAACCCCTTTGCTAGAGTGTATGGAAAGAAAGTAGCTTAGAAGGGGGAATGCTGGGAAGCAAGCAGCAAGGCCACTGTTCTCTGGCCTCACAGAAACTGCCTGTGAAAGTAAATGTGCGTTTAGTAATACACTGGTCAGGTCTCCCATTTCATCATTGGCTGTTTTGGTGTTAGCCCGCATATATTCCCCCACCCCTAGCTGGTTCATTGGCACTGTGTTTTCCCATCCTCTGCAAATTAGTCTGGTTTAAGTACAAATGAAAACACCAAAGTTACTATGTTATTTAAAATTAAAGAATAATTGGACTGAGTACAATCTGCCTTAAAGTGCACCCCCAGGATGTGTTGTAAGTGGGAAGGGACAATGAGAAAATGCAGAATGGATAAGCATGGGAACATGGGGAGAATATGGGGGACCAGCCTCTAGGGCCATGGTGTGGGATTGCTACACTGTGTATCGCTGTGCTAACTGGTACATAGAAGCCTAGCCTGTACCTTTAGATGCAGGTTTCTACAGTTTTCTGCTGAGCCTGTAAGATGTATTATGTCACTGAGCAAGTCAAGGGAAGTCTTTTAGAGATGCTTAGGAGTGGATTAGATGACTCAGCCTGTAAAAGCCCTTTCCATGAAATCCTGGTGAACCAAGTTTGATCCCCGGAACCCAGCGAATTGACTCCCCAAAGTTGTCCTCTGCTCTCCACATGTGCATCATACCACACATATAACACACACACACACACACACACACAGAGAGAGAGAGAGAGAGAGAGAGAGAGAGAGAGAGAATAAAAGTAATAATAAAATAATAATTTTTAAAGTTTCAGAAACAAGAGGCAAATCTCTGTGAGTTTGAGGCCAGTCTGGTTTATAGAGTGTCAGGTCTACATAGAAAAACTCTGTCTTAAAATAAAACAACAACAACAAAAACCAGAGTCTTAGGAGTTAAAGGGTGCTATTTCACCTGGGTGTTTGGGTTTCCTAACACTGGATAAACAGCTGATTTTCTAGAATTGTGCCTTCCTTGGCCTTGCTTCTGGTGTTTTTCCAAGACAACTCCCTGTTCATTCAACACTACCAGGTGAATGGTAGTAAAATGGAAGCCTAAGCATAGGGTAGTTGAAGTGGTAAAATGAGATTGGTTTTCAGTGAACTGTTACTGACTGTATCCACACAAGCAGTGGAAAACAGCACACTGTTACTGCTAGGATTTATGCCTGCCCATCTGATAAAAGGCCTGGGGTCAGAGATGTAACTTGTAGCAGTGTAGTAGAACACACAAGGAGGTTCCCCAAATCCATTGGTAAATTAAAGTCACTCATTTACAAACAAATACACACTGTACACACACACACACACACACACACACACACACACACACTGTATACACAGAGAGAGAGAGAGAGAGAGAGAGAGAGAGAGAGAGAGAGAGAGAGAGAGAGAGAGAGAGAGAGGGAGACAGAGAGAGAGAGAGAGGGAGACAGAGAGAGAGACAGAGAGACAGAGGGAGAAATGAAAATGGATAACAATAAGCCATTTGGGCCCAGGAAATTGGTGTTGGGTGTAGGACTCCTTCTTCCTATTTGCCCCTCTGCGCTATTTTAGCTTGAATGCATGCGGGAGTGTAATTCCATTTAAGAAGAGTTTCAGTGTATCTAAGAACAAACTGTTAATATCCAAAAGGGCAGCATTCTCTGCTGAAATTGATCAGATACTGGTTTTGATGATGTCTCTTTTAAATTCTTGCTTTTAGTAAAAGCGAAAATCAGATAAGATTACTGATTGATTTCAGAACCCACCGATAAGAAACAGCCCGTTCAGCGTAGATCTCCTCTTCATGACTGCTCAGCTTCCCTCCTGTAATGCTAATTCCTTTTGTGACCTCCATCCGTGTATCAGGAGGATTTTATATGTGGATGTCCTGTAAGACTCAGCCCATGCTGGCTTCAGCAGAAAGAGGCTCTCTGATAATTTAACAGTCCAGTGTAGGTCTGGCTCCACTGAGCCTAAGTCCTTATTGTTTTCTTCTGTCTTCTGAGGCAACCCATTTTTGACAAGACTCCATGCTGGTGAGGTACTCTGAGGGTGGAGGTAACAGTTACACAAGGCCCCTTGCTCTAGCTCTTCAGGGATGGCCTTAGGTCTTGTACTTCAAAGGCCCTTAAGTATGGATCTTGATGGGATGGTGTGCCCAGAGTGTCGGCTTTCCCCTTCCTCTCTTCTGTTTCCTGTCTGCAGTGGCATAGACATTGGGAAACCCAGAGCATCTGTTATTCTGGTGTTCTGTAGATCTCAGACACACACCAGGGTGCGTGTCCTTCAGAGCTCCAGGCTGGGAGAGGAGGCAAAGGTGCCAGCAAGGAAATACTTTATCCTGTGCAACACCAGACCCAAAGGGAGTCACAGTAAAGGGTCAGCTCTGCCTGGGAAAATGAGCAAGAGTCTCTCTCATAGGAAGTGCCACGGAGTTGAGACTTCTTGATAAGGAGTTTCAATTCTATAGCACGCGCCTTAGGAGCTGAGTAAAGCTTTTACAAGAAGAAATTGACACCCACAGGCGCTTAAATCCTTTTTCTCTCATCTTCAAATGGCTTCTTTCTCTAGCATCTTCCCTTCCTGTTTGGTAGCCGCCACCAAGGCTAGACCTTCCAACGTGATCACTGGAATCTGCACAGCAAGTGAGCTCAGCCTTCCACGCCTCGCTTGCACTCACTCCTGGCTTGTGTCTCTCTTGCCTAGCCCTTGTCTGGCTTCCTGTGTGCCCTTCACAATCCAGGCCCTATCACATGGCATCAGTTCCCCTACAGCAGCACAGGACAGACATTGTCATCAGAAATTTTGTTCCCAGGAAATATTGGAAGCTGTACTTAAGGAGGGCTGGACAGGGTGGGTCAGGTGGGGACTATCAGTCCACTGCCCTGATAGAAGACAGCAATCCCAGACTCATGAACTTGACAAGGGTGCCAGCTTGATTTATGGCTGAGGTGAGCATGAGGAATGGAGAGTGCCTGGGTTGGTATTACAGGTTGGTATTACTTTGTCCTGTGCAACACCAGACCCAAAGGAATTGTAGTAAAGGGTCAGCTCTGCCTGGGAAAAACTCAAATGTGATTACTGTAGTATTAGGGTCAGATGACACTGCCACATAGGCAGACATAGGAAGGACGACAGGTGCAGGTGGAGGGAAAATATCCATTCGATTGGACTTGTACCTTCCCACGATCTCCTTGCAAATACTTTTTGGAGTCCAAGAAATCATTCCTCATGCAGTGCTGACACTTGAGCTCCTAGGTAGGTCACAGGGACACATTCGATCAGGAGTACTTGCAAGCTACCACTGGGGTCCTTTGTGAACCTAAGAGGACTAAGTGGTAGAGAGGGAGGAAGGTTCATGTGTAGGTATGAGGCCATTGTCTGTGTCAGTGGGAAGGAAGGAGGCCCCTCTAGGGACAATGTAAAGCATGTTCTGTGTCTTCCAGCCTAGGATCCCGATGTCCTTGTCTTCAGGTTAGAAATTAAGTTAGACCTGAGCTTTTCCAAAGTAGATTATACACCTTTAAGCAATGGCTCTCAGCCTGGGGTCATAACCCCCATAGGGTTTGCATATCAGATGCCTTGTATATCAGATATTTACATTACAGTTTATAACAGTAGCAAAATTACAATTACAAAGAAGCAGTGAAAATAATTTTATGGTTGGGGGGGTCACCATAGCATGAGGAATTGTATTAAAGGGTCGTAGTATTAGGAAGGTTGAGAACTACTGGTCTAAAGGCTTCAGCAGCCTTTAGAGCAGTGGAGAAGAATTTTGTGCGATCTAAGGATTTCTAACTCCAGAGAGAAAAAGGAATCCAATCAGGTGATCCTTCAGGGAGGATCAGAGCCCTTGATCCAAGGCAGTCACCAGAAGCAGATAGTGTCGGGATCCTCTCTGTCTAGCATAACAATTTGGCCTCGGGTCATGAATACCACAGTCAGAATGGACTGAGAAAGCCATTTCCAGTTAGAAACAGAGACCTACAGCCTGTGAGAAGAAATATAACCACAGGATGCAGGCAAGGAAGCCTGCAGGTCTCTGCTCTTATAGCTGAGGCTCTTATTTCTTGATTGTGCCCACTCAGTCTTCAATGTGGGATTAGTTCTGGCACTCCCCACACTCAACACAGATCTAAGCATGCTCGAGTGTGGTTTGTGTAACCTAAAGCACAGTCCTCTTATGTGTAAGTTGTCTCTAGCCTGAGTAGCACATCTTAATACAAGGCTGTACAAACATCCGTCCTACTGTATTTTTAGGGAATACGGATTAGAAAAAAAGTGAGTGTGTATTCACTACAGTTACATCTTTTTCTCAAATATTTTCGGCTTAAGGACTCTGTTGATAGGGCCCAAAACTATGGTAAGGGTCAAACTGGTTTTGCTCACTGTTCCATAGCTAGTCCTATACAGAGCCCTGAATAAAGTTAATCTGCCTTACTATAGACAGAGTGTTGGCAAGCGACAGTTTTCTATTTTCATTGTTGGGTAGACTTTCTCCAGCCACCTATCCATTTTTTGCTGTACATTTTGGTGGGGTTTGTTATCCTCCTCATTCATCTTGTATGTGTAGAGCACTGCTTTACCACTGCCTTGTTCAGAGGTTGGAGGGGCGCATGGTTATGCCTCATTTTAAAGTCCCACTGAACGGAGAAGCTGTCCTCTATGAATCTTTTGCGTTTCTGACTTAGACCGTTGGATGGGTACTTTGTGATCGATCTCTTCTCCATGGAGACCCGGAAGCTTTTATGAGCACAAGAATGATGTGTTCCATCTGTTCTTCTCTCCTGCCAGCAGCGTGCACATAGTAGGTCTTGCCTCAGGGGCAGAACTCTCTGTAAACATCAGTTGTGACAATTCAGCCACCCTGGAAGGCGCAGCAGCCCTGGCAGTAAGAATGCTTTGGGCCCGAGCCTTTTGCCGACACATTCACCTGTGCACATTTCCTGTTAGCTTTTTTTTCTTTGTCTCTTTATGTTTTCAGTACCTGACTAGGCTCTGTTACTTGTGCTAAGCAGCAGGCTTCTTCAGTGGATAGAATGTTATATCTACATGTGGAGCATAGCCCAGGAGATAACCACTTACTTGTACCAGTGATGGGGCAGTAGATTCTATTACATTCAGGGTTTTCTATTCAAAGGGATTAGGCTTTCTTGATATGTTCAAAATAGTGTATTTGGTCCAAACTCTGGGATGAATGAAGAGGTGTTTTTGATATCTGTCTAGGTTGAGAGCATTGGGTTAGTCCCTCTCTCCTCCTCCACTGCTTTTTCAGAAGTTCTAGGATTAGAATACATTTTCTCTTCAGTTTGTATATTCAAGGGGTCACCCAGGACTTGTGGGCAGTCTTTTCTTTTTCAAATAGAGTCAAATCAGCCTCCTGAACTCTTTAAGAAGCATTTGTTACTTCTTCCTGTCCTGTTCCCTACATTCATATTTACCTAAAGAAGATTCCAAGATGTGCGTCTGTTGAAAAGAGCTGTTTAAATAGGTGTGCACAGCAGAATTACTGCTTCAGAGCATACACTCGGCTTCAGAGCATACACTCGGGGTGTGACTTGCCTAATGGCATAATAATTGACTTTTTTTTTACCCCCATCACTTTAGAATACCTCACATACTTCAACAAGAGCCCTAAATGTACATGACAAACCAGGAAAATGTAGCAAGCACCTCTCCAGCGTGCCCACCTCATCTTGGTATTTTCCCAAGTGAGCTGCTGGGAGATTATTTCTGCTTTATGTTAACCAAGAACCTCTGGGTCATCACACACTGGTCCTGCTCCCTGCGGAGAGCATGTCTCCAGATAAAACTTTCTCTTATTGAAGATGGAATTTATGTGCATTTTATATGCCAGATCCTTCGAGTGATACTTTTCATGCTTATTCTGTTTTTCTCTTGGGTATAAATCTTTATTTGGTGCCTTCTCTCTTCTGTGGTGGGATTGACTTCTTAGGGCAAATGAGAATTTCAGAGGTAATTAAACCCCATTTCTGATCTGCTTTAACAGCTGCCCAGCCCCAGTGACACGGATTTAAAAAAAAGAAAGAAAGAAAGGAAGGAAGGAAGAAAGGAAGGAAGAAAGAAAGAAATGGTTTTGGCATTTCGCATGTGGCGCTGTGGTCCGCCTTGTCTTAGAGGCACATCAGTTTTGCGCATCAATATTAACAATTCAAACACCCTGAAATGCTAATAGCACTAGTAAGCTTTTAATTCCATGGAATTTATTGCTCGCTGTATTTCCATGAATTTATAACGCTTTGATTCTTAAGAGCCCCATTTAATCAGTTTTGCCTGGCACCGCACATAATAAACAACTTGCTGGTGAAAAAGTGCCACTTGGGGGAGGCTGCTAACAATGAAGTTAAATGCTTCTGCCACTAGCAGTTTCTGTGCCGTATTTTTCATGAGCTGTAATGTACTTTGCTAGCTTCGGAGCGGTGGTTAAACACAGCGACAAA
This sequence comes from Grammomys surdaster, assembly GCF_004785775.1. Lineage (NCBI taxonomy): Eukaryota > Metazoa > Chordata > Mammalia > Rodentia > Muridae > Grammomys > Grammomys surdaster. The sequence continues at coordinate 7,859,970 of NW_021604665.1, read as the reverse complement.
ACCCGAGCCCACTCCGACACTCCAAGCTCAGACTCCGATAGGTGTTTTTGCAAAAAGCACAGGAGAAATCTATGCTTTTAGCCCCTTTTCCCCCCTTCTTAGTCTCCCTTCTCCTTTAGCGTAATGGCTTCTAATACTTTTTCATTATCTTTACCTTAATCTTTTAGTGTATGATTTATGGACTAGATTGGAGAGTGATATTAGTGGGCAAAAACAGTCATTAGAGGTTGTTAAGGAACATTTGTTGTTTATTTGGTGGCCTGTCTATAAAAGTACACATGATGGCCCTAATAGCAAAATATCAAATTATCAAGTGCTTTAAAGCAGAAAATGTCATTTGTTTCTCAAAACTGCACCAACTTTATATAATTGCCCTTTTAATTATCCCTAGTGGCCCATGAAATTTGCAAAATAGAGCATCAAAGGTTTGATTTACTTACATGTTGCACTTTGGCGGGATTCTTAATGAATATTGTTTAGCCCTAATGCTGGGATGAAATTTGTTTATGGTGAGGAATGGCTGCCAGGGGTGGGGGCAAGGGGATAGTCATAAAACCACATCAATGGGGTTTCTGAGGATGAAGCAAAATGGCTATATTCTTGGACCTAACATTTTGAAAAATCCTTTTTATGATGGAATTTTATTACTAATTCCGCTGTAAATGAATAGCTAGTAAGTTTGCTGCCCTCCTCCCTTTCTCCTGCTTAGATAAGCAGTCTTGCCATTGCTTTCCTGGGGACCGAGACTAGTCATTTGTTTGTTTCCTGGCAGATTCCCATCTGGGTCACCTGGTTCTTCAGAAATGGAGTCTCCAAGCTGACGTTCTGATCAGGGTCTCTAAAAGCTTTAGGACTGTCTTTGGGGGGGTGCGTTCTACCTCTGGAGACCTGTGGGCTGGTTTCAGGCTGGGAGTCTCCTAGCATCCCTGGAGCTGAGCATGCAGCATGCATTTGAAGATTCCTGGAATCCTCCCCTGCTGTCTTCCTAGAAGTTTTGTGAGCACTATTGTCTGTGATGAAGAAGCAAAAGCTCTGAATCTCTGTGAACTCAGGAGGGGGCTTCTAGGAGAGGAAGCTGGGGAATGAGTTTCCATCCCTCTGCCTCTGGTTGCTGTCCTAGATATTTGTCTTCCTTCCTCAGAGGTGAAATGTGGTGCTACACCTTGGTTGATGAGAAAGGCGGTGATTCAGGCTAGTGATAGCGAGACCCTGAGCTTGATTGCAGGCTGGCTTACCCGGTACAGGAAGCGCACTGCTTCTTGCTGATAGAAATATTCAATAATCCTGGGCTGGAGGTGGCCGCTGTGGAACATCACTTGTTCAGCACCTCAGGGTTGACAGGACACCACTGATAACCACCCGTTGGGTATGGCATGCCTCCTTGCATTTTCCTGGTCCTGTGATGAGAATGTGAGGAGGGACAGAATCAAGGGACTGACAAAAGTCCTTAAGATTACCTCTCTCATTTCCCTTTATCTACCTGCCCTGTCACTTGGTGGAAGGGGCAGAAGTGACTTGTCTCCACAAAACCCTGTTGGTTGTTGCCTGGTAACTTGTTCCTCTCATTGATGTTACAGAGATTGTTTCCACTCACCATCTCCACTCAGGTCCTGAGCTCTTCGTGCTTTGAGGATTTCCTCATTACACCCCTGGTCCTTTGTTCTCGATCCTTTGAGGTTTACAGTCTCTCTTGGGAGCTCTGGAATCACATTTGTCAAGTCTCAGGTACCTTGGGACACTGGGGCTCAGTCTTCACCATGTGGCTGCACCTGACATTGACAATTATTTTCTTCCTCTTTCGTCTGAGAACAATTTCAAAGCTGAAATAACTTAAGAATCATTAACAAAGGGATGGTTTTTAACAATTCTGGAGCCCTGTCTGTCAGAAGTGACAAGATTTTCCTGCTTCAGCCCCTTTGGTTTTGCATAATTTTGCAGAACTACATCCCCACCCTTTCCCAATGTCGTTCCCAAATTGTGTTTCTGAATTTTCACCACAAGACCCTGTCCTTCTGGCTACAGTGGTTCCTTCTTTAGCCCTCACATCGGCAGAGTGATTCCTACCTGCTTGCCATTTTCATTTCCCATGAGCACAGTCACAGGGAGAGCTATAATGAAGTCCTCAACTGCTACTTGCTGCTCAGTGTCTTTGTGTGGCCACTGTGGTGCCTCAAGGTCTCTCAGACCTCTGTATTCTTCCCTAAGGTTTTATTTCTTGTTCTGTGTGCATTCTCTTCCATTTGATTCAACTATACTCTCCTCTAGTATCAAATCTTTCTCCCTTTTCACATCCATCAGTGAAAAGAAGATCCACTCAGAAGTCAGACAACCCAAGTTATTTCCAGTTCTTCCAGGCTTGGGACCTGGTACAATGTAAAGACAAAACTTATTTATAGAATTTAAGTTGCTTTCTTGGTGTTTAATTGAAGTAGGTTAATGTTTTCATCACCACCACCACCCCATACAGTGTAGAACGATAGTATACTTACTACCCTTTTTGTATGTATCTAAGTCTGTTTGCATGTATATGGGTACACATGTCTGTGTGTGTCTCAGGGCCAAAAATCAACGTTGGATGTTGTGTCTCAGTTACCAGCCACGTTGTTTTGAGTCCCAGGGAATCCACCTGTCCCTGTTTCCTCAGCCTTGATCTTTCAAAGGCACACCATTAAGTCTGCTTTAGTGGGGTTGCCTCGGCTGGATTTTATGCCATGTGTCTCTTAAGGCAAGCCCTTTGCAGATGGAGCTACCTTCTGGCTCTACTTACTGTTAGTTGGGATGTATCCATGGTTATGAGTCCTAGGGTTAGCTCTTCAGCTGCAAATTCTGTGATGGAGAATTTAGTTTAATCCTACCATTGTTAATTTTGATTTGGAGGGGGCCAAAATTGTGACATATTCCAAAACTCCCATTATTGTGGGTTACAGGTTAATAGTGAGTTTCATCCTCATTCTCAAGGCTACCACATTTCCAGGTACCTTCTCTCTGCCGTAGACATACAGCCCACACCAGTCAGTCTCCCCCCCCCCCCCCGCTCCCATGTACAACATGAACATGCCAGATGTTGGTCCCAGACCTGGGCACTACTTTTGAACTCTGTGCTTAGGTAGCTGAAGATGAAACTGGAGTCATTTGCTTTCTATGACCTCTTGCACTTTGGGGCTTGTTCTTTACTTCTGGGATCCTCTCTGTTTCCCTGGAAACTGGGAAATGTATTCCTTCCTTTTGATGCCCAAACTGGCACCTTGGTCACTGGCTTATCTCACCCTCTACAGTTCTGATGAGGGTTGTCTTCTGATGTTTGCCACTTTGTCTGATGCTCTCATTCTGGTGGATCCGGCTCCTGGGTGCCTAGTCACTATACAATACATCATATCATTTGTAAGCTCATCGGCTACTGGGTCCATAGCTGGCCCGGGAAGCCTGAGCCTTTTCCTGACCTGCTGTGTCTCATGTTTTCCATTATGTCTCTTTGTGGGTGAGAGAGACATAATATATCCAGCCATCTAGAGGCATGGCCAGCTTGTCTCCTTCCTGACTTCTCTTGCAGGATAGAGTTTTCTGTCTGGACCCAAGGCTTGGAAGGTGAAATAATAGAAGTAGCTTTGTTTTATCTGGTCATGAGACTGCTTCAGGGTATTAATGGAGACATTGGAACTCAGCACCATTCTGTGTTTTTCTCTTCTGTCTTTGGAGTAGTCAGAATCCTCACGACCTGTGCTTCAGCTCCTCCCTCTGACTTCTCATTGGACTGCCTGTGGTAAGGCTTGGTGTGGCACCTAGCATTCAGGAAGACTGGCACTTGCTGTTGCTTTCCTTCAGTACTGTTAGTAGACTCAAGGGAAATAGGGAAGTTTCTTGAGATTAAAGATAAGAAGGGAGGATTTGTTTCTTATTTCTGTCTCAATCTCCAGTCCCTGTCATGAGCCTGGAGCCAACAGAGGTGGGCTTGCTATGAGGTTTAAAGAGGAAGTTTTGGGATGTGTAAGCATGCCAGCTATAGAACCTAGTGAGGTATGCCAGGTATGGTAGGTAGCACCCTCCTGGAATAGGAGGACCTCAAGTTCAAGGCAAATTTGGATGACCTCGACACTTACAGTCCTTCTTGCCTGAATGCGATGGTCTGCATCTGCAACTGGCTTGGCACTTTTCTAACTCTGTAATCTTGTGCAAGCAACCTGCCTTGGGACCCTTCTTCCTCATCTGGAAAATAGGGACATCATAGCCACTTAAAAAAAGGTTACTATGAGAATGAAATTCAACAGTGGATATAAAATCAATAGAACAGAGCATCGCTCACAGTGAGTACTCAACAAATGGTAGGGTTGTTTTTTATAGTCCTCGGAGTTCCAAATAAAATACAGTTATCAATCATACGGTTCTGCAGCTCCTGCTTCTCTCCCTGCACCACAGAGAAATAACTACTGGATCAGCAGCTTGGTGCTTTGAAATCCAGAGCTGATGGCTTTGACGGGAGTGAAGGGAACATCCTTGTCCCGTCAGTACAGTGTGCAGCCCGAAAGTCCAATTGGGATGAGGGACAGCTGCCAAAGCAATTAGGGAATCCAGTCAGATCCTCAGCATGTCTTGTTGCTGGGGCTCCTCAGCTTCAGCTCTGCACACGTCGCCCTCCCTGGCTCTCCAGGCCCAGTGTCAAGCCTTTTCTGGGGCTTGCGTTTCTCATCCTCATTTGACTGAGCTTTGGAATTAGGAATTTCACATTTGTTGGCAGTTTACCATAAATACTTCATGGGCCCTGGGAATTGATGTGTTTTGAAAAAACATCATCTTTGCTTAGCTTTTCAGTCCAGGGCAAGTCTCCAAACGTTAAGTATCCATGATAAGGCTGTAAGTATTGGGGGCAGGGGTCTGACTAAAAATTTTACTCTTCTTTGCTTATAGATGCACAAATGCCTCCCTGTATAAAACTCTCCTAAGATTTATAAATTGAAGTCATATGGAAATGTTGAATTCACCAAACAAGATTTTTCTGTGTTAGTTAGTTTTCTGATTAGTATGACCAAAATCCCCAAGAGGAAAAACCTATTTGGGCTCATGGTTTCCAAGAGTGTGGCTCATAGTTGCTTGGCTTCATGTACTTGGCCAGAGCATCATGATCATAGATGTGCATGGCGCAGGAGTTTCTCTCCCCCCAAAATGATATATTTATTTATTTATTTTATGAGTGTTAGTACACTGTCACTGTCTTCAGACACACAAGAAGAGGACATCTAATCCTATTCCAGATGGTTGAGTCAACATGTGGTTGCTGGGAATTGAACTCAGAACCTAGGGAAGAGCAGTCAGTGCTCTTAACCCCTGAGCTGTCTCTCTCTCTAGCCCGCAGGAGTTTCTTTTACCTCATAGTAGAAAGGAAGCAAGGGGGGAGGGGCGAGCAAGAGAAAGACAGAGAGACAGAAAGAGATAGATAGACAGACTGGAAGAGACCAAGCAATTAACTACAGACCTGCCTTCAGTGACCTACTTCCTCTAATAAGTGTCCAGCTCCTACACTTTCTAGAACAATCTCACATAGCATCATTTGTTGGGACCAAGCTTCTAACACATGTTTTTGCATCAGGTAGAAGGCATTTGATTTCTAAACCATAGCAGGCATCTTCCTAGATGCTGGGACTCCTTTGAGTACGACCAGCCATGTGATAGATTGGCCATGACCCTGTGTTTAGGCTCAGTCTGCTCCCAGGAATAGCTTCTGTATGGTAATGTTGGGAAGCTGGACAGTGGGAGAGACTTTATGTGAGGGCACAGGTTAGCATCACACTTTAGGAGACACCTCTCACACTCCTCCAGATTGGATTAGGTCCCTGGCTGTATGTTTAGATAGTGGCATGTATTTTCCTCTAGAACTTATCATTGGGACTGATTATTTTTGAAGCTTCTCTGTTCTTGAGTGACTATCCACAGAATTTATAATTTTCTCAAAGGTCAGGTTCTATATCCACTCCTGAATGTCTTCAAGCACATCCTGGGGCATCTGCTACCTGTAGGAGTTGATATTAACATTTACTAACACTTACTGGGATGAAAAATTAAACATTTGTATTCTTTTTTTCCGTTTCTTATATGTTTTCAGTCATGTATGTCCTCTATCCACATGTACATAGTTGCACGTGCTTTTGGAGGCCGGAGGTTAACCTTGGGTGGTATTCTTTAGGCACCACCCACCTTGTGTTTTGAGATGGACCTGTCTCTCAGTGATCTTAGGGTTCGCTGATTATCAAGGAGCTGTTTGCCTCTGCTTCTGCCTCCCAAGTGTTGGAATTGCAAGCATTTCATGAGTATACTTGGCTTTTTTACAGGAAATTTTAGCATCAAATTCAGGTCCTCTTATTTGGAAGACCCAGCCCCATGGCAAATGAACCGTCTCCTTAGCCCCTTTGTCCTTTGCTTAGAGGACATTTCCTGGAAGAGCCATGTTTCAGTTAGGATGGAGTTTGCCCTTGTTGATCAGAAACCTGACTGTGGTGATTTAATACAGGGAATGGAGGTTTCTGTTTCACTGTGGGTAGGGCAGTCAAAATGGGACCGACAGTGACTATTCCAGGCATCATGGGCTATATATAGTCCCTGTCTCAATTGCCCAGCCGTGCTTTGGGGGCACACAAATAACTACAGATTATGGTGACATAAATAGCATGGCTATTCTTATTTAATACCTTGCAAATGGACTTCAGGCTTGGCTCCTGGTAGTGTGTTTTCGTGGCTATACCATTTGGAAAGGGGTGTTCTGGAACACTGTCTTCTAGGCCAACATGTCAAGTGGTCTTTCTGAATTATGATTGGCCACAGGAGACTTGGATAAAATTAATTCTTTTATAATTGATTAACTAATTGATTGATTAATATTGATCATTAATTTTTTGCTCTGGAGATGGGAGGGACCCATGAAGCCTTGCTATCCCCAGGGTTTTGTAGACAGTTGATGGTTGCTAGGAGGTGGTGCTCTTAAGGCCACTCCCCTCCCCAAGGTTTTATAGACAGTTAAGGATTGCTAGGGGGTGGTGCTCTTAAGGCCACTCCCCTCCCCAAGGTTTTATAGACAGTTAATGGTTGCTGCACTGAAGGGTTCATGAAATGCCCATCCCTCTCTGGGGATTTCTAGGCAGTTGACAGCTGCAGCAAAGGACGAAGATGTTTTCCACAGGTGTCTAGCCCCCTCTAAATTGCCACTGCCTCTGTGAGCCCAGTAAGACTCACTGATTCATAGCTACCTGAGATGGAGTCATTCGTTTGTTTCTTTTTTTGTCAGTAGTGTAGACATTTTTGTCCTCTTCAGACACTGAGCTTTATCTTGGATGTTGTCCACATACTACCTTTACATTGTGACTTTTGTTTTCATGGTCTCAAAGTGGCCCCTTGTGTACCAAGACATCAAAGGTGCCTTCCAGGAAGGGGAGAGGTGAAAGAACAAACAATGAAGGATAAAGGGGCATCTTCTCTCCAGAGTTTGTTGCATTCTTTAAACAAAATGGACTTTACTAAATCTATCTATCACGCAAGGGTGCCCTTCCCATTGGTATCTGTCTACATCTCGTTAGCCAAGGATGTGTGGCAGCATTGTGACCAAGCCCTGGGCTGCGGATGTTTTAGTAGTGCTCACTGCTACCTAAGCAGAATTGGGTTTGGTGGTCTTCTGTCTACAAAGACTTCTCACTTGGGGTTCATTGCATTATATATCTAGTGAGAGCAGCACTTGGTAAGCCACTTTTCTATATTAAATTTCAGTTGTGAGCACTCTTTCCATAACTTTGTTCTCACATTTCTCACCTTTAAAATGGAAATAAGTAGCATTTATTTGTGGAGCCTAGAGAGGAAAGTGCAGCTTAGAAAAGTATATGGACTCTTTGGCTCTGTCAGCATCCAGCACGGGGAGAATGCTCCTTCATTGGTACATGCCTTCTTATGTGCCAATGATGGTTTTTATTTCCACTTGACCTTTCTAATAGATATGTGTTTATTCAAAGTAGAAGAAGGGGAAGCCTATAAGAAGCTCTGGGACTAATCCAAGCTGTGGGGGAAGACTGGAAGCATTTTCTTTGTAGCCATGATCACTCTATAAGATTTTGAACATCTAAAATTGGACCCCAGCCCTAAGTTTGAGGTACACAGCAATGCAACAATACAATATTGGGAACAAGCCTCACAAATGCTATGCTGGGTCCTCCCAGCAGCTATTGAAATTGCCAGCCATTCAGTTTTGCAAGCTGTTTTATTATTCTGTTTTCATTTGTAAGCATGTGTAAATCCCTGGGTTGATATTATACTGGACAGAGATGCTGGCTGGCAAAGGTGGTGTCACGTCTGTATAGAGACTGTGGCATCAAACAACAGTCTACAGAGAGAAGTTTATGCACTGCAGGTAATGGAAAATACTGGTTGAGATACTCTTGACTGAGATATTCCACATGTGGGAAGGGTGTGTTTGCATGTGAGTGCATGTGTGTCTGTATTGCATGCATGCATGTAGTGATACATGTAGTGTTTTTGTGTGTGTATCTTTATTTTAATATGAATGTGGATGTTGGGGAGGTGTGGATGTGGTTATATGCACATACTAATGTTTAGGCATGTATGTGCATTTGTATGTGCACGGCAGAAGATAATCTTTTCCAATCAGCACTTATTTTTTGAGTCAGGGTCTAATGGACTCACTGATTTGGTTAGACTGACTGACCAGTGTTCTCCAGTGATCCTCTTGCCTCTGGCCCCCAGCACTAAGATTATAGGTACACACTATCACACCCCCTTTTCACAAGGATCCTGGAGATCTGAGCTCATGCCTTCATGTACACATTCACCAACTCGCAGGCTGAGCCATCTCAGCAGCCTCAAGTGCTCCTGGTTTTAAATGAATATCTTTTGGGTTCCCCAGATCTCCTCTAGCCCCTATAGGAGAAGTCCTTTCTCAGGTTCATCAGACATCTTTTGCAACTGTTTGCTAAGATTAGTCATTTTGCAAATGGTGTCTTGTAGCCACCCCCAAGAAGTAGGCTTCGAGATCTTCTGGATTAGGTCAGGAGAGAAACACGTTACTGGGAAAACAAGCAGGAGGTTTATTTCTACAACCAGTTGCTATAGGAGAGTAACCGTCTAAGTGTCAGTTTCAAAAAGCAAAAGGCAAGCCTCAAATTAGCAGAGAGCCCCAGCGGAAATCTCTTCTCCAAATCCATTACGCAGGAGATGAGCTGGGCAAACACAGAGACTCTCCCATTTAGACTCTGACCCTCACTCAGCAAGGGGAGTGATTTGTTTCCCACGTTGGTTCCGTGCCCACCTTTTTGCGAACCTTTTAATTTAAAAGAGACATTGATTAATGATGCTTTTGATCCACTGAATTTTTTTTTTAAAGGGCAGCCTCATTCTTTTCTACATAAATTTCATGTTGAAAATAAACCATGGGCAGAAAAATGATAAAGCTTATTTATTTCCAGGGGTGTTAGGTCTTTACTCACTCCCTCTACCCACTCTCTGAGGAGTGGGTGTCCTGGCCTGGATGGCCAAGGATCCACTGGGATCGTGTCTTTTTGTCTGCTGAGGCTTTCATGTCATTTCTGGCACGTTGTATGCCAGTTGTCAAGTGAGTGAGGAAATGGATGAATGAATTGGTAAATACTACTTATCATGAATGGAGATGATTCTTCAGAAGGATATTTCTGATGTCATTTCAATGTCTTCATGTGGTTGATAAATGGCTTATCTATAGCCTGTGATGACTGGCCTTGTTTTGATCTTGAAGCGTTACATATAAAGTCATCCATAGTGAAAGACCTTTTTGCTTAGACCCCCTGAAGGTAACCATAGAGTGGTTCCCTGACAGGAGATGAGTCTGCCAAGGACCAACAGTCACTTTATGTAGTCCGTGAAGGTTTTCTTTTTTTCTTTTTCTTTTTTTTTTTAAAAAGATTTATTTATTTATTTATTTTATTTATGAGTACACTGTCGCTGTCTTCGGACACACCAGAATAGGGCATCCAATCTCATTACAGATGGTTGTGAGCCACCATGTGGTTGCTGGGATTTGAACTCAGGACCTCTGGAAGAGCAGTCAGTGCTCTTAACCGCTGAGCCATCTCTCCAGCCTCCCCCCCCCCCCCCGTGAAGGTTTTCACGGTTGTCATTGCTGAGGAGGTGAGGACCAGTAGAACCCCACAGTTGGCTTCCCAGCCACCTTAGCCTTCTCAGTGAGCCCCAGGACCTAGAGAGAGACTTTGTCTCAGAAAACCAAGTGAATAACTCCTGTGCAACAACCCCATAAGGCTGCTCTCTGGGCTTCATGTGTGCACGCGTCTGGTCCCCCACCCCGTGTGCCTCCATACACACAAACATGTTATACCTCCACATTCATTACATAAACAAAACTTAGTATGTTTTATGTCATATTGAGAAGAAGTAAGAATGTACCACAAGGGACACTACCTATACATGTCTTAAAATAGAATGGAGTCAAAAACTTACTATGCTTTAAGATCATTAGATAGTCTCCAGTAGCTTGTCAGGGGGCATCTAAATGCAAAAGGCATAAAAGTGAAGCCCGATAGTATTATCCTTATCCCTGGAAGTTGGAAGTCTATTACTGGTTGTTTTTTTGTTTTGTTTTGTTTTTGTCTTACTTTAACATGCTCTAGGAGTCCTGCTTAGCTTAAGAGGGAAGGGCAAAAAAGACTTCCCACAGGACAAGCCTGCATTAACAGTTCAGCAGATCCCAGACTTGATTAACAGCTTGTGATCAGGAGCAGGGCATTTGATGCAGAACTCAAAGATGGGCCATTTCACCTTTAATCAGGTTGCTCTCTTGTGTCCTTTAATAACTGGAGAGGCGGTGGGCGCTCACATGGATCGTCTTGAAGGTCCAGTCTCTCCTTTCCCACCGACCCTTCCACCTTTGATCTATTTGGTTAGCTGCCTTCACAGCCATCCTCTAGGGTGCATTTCTGTGAGTTCATGTGACCTAGAAATGTATTCTGTGTAAGTCCTTTGGTAACAATGCCTTCTTGCTTATGGCTCAGTATCAAAATAAATCCAAGAAGTCATGGAGTTAAATATGTCACTCCTAGATACTTTATTTCCTGCTTTAGAGCCACCCCTGCATGTCATCCTCCAGTGTGGCCCCAATTGTCTCCTTCCCCCACCTCTCTCTGTCATAGCCTCTATGTTTTTGTTCTTGGCATGAGCTTCTCTTTGAGATTAAGTCTTGTTCATCCAAATTACAAGTTACTGAAATTGGTCCAAGTACGATACAGAGATACTTAAATCATTAGCTTCACCCAGAGAACTTGGGAAACATGAAGGCTAAACAGATTTCATCATGAGGTAGAGAATCCTAACATGTTCGCCACTTGGCGGAAGCGAGCCATTCTGTAAATTCTTTAACAAAAAGTGACCAAGAGGGCCCTCTGCTTAAGACTGAACAAACATGGCACTAGAGAGATGGCTCAGCAGAGATGAACATTTGTGGTTCTTATAGAGAACCCTAGATTGGTTGCCAGCATTCACATCAGCTCACAGCCTCCTGTAACTGAAGTCTCTGGCAATCTAAGACCCTCATCTGGTCTCTGTGGGTTCCTTCTCCCATGTAACTCACACACTATCCTCAGCCTCAGACGCATAAAATAAAAATAAACACATATTCTTTTTTAAAGCTGGGCAAGCATGAAGTTCTTCTTTGCTACTCTTTGTCCATCTCTGTTCATCTTTCCCGATAGGTGGAATTTCTGGATAGGTAGGAATGTTAGTGATTATCTCTCCACTATGCCTCTTCACCTTGTCCTTCACCTCCTTGCCCTAAGTATGACACCCTGTGCCACCTATCCAGCACAGCTCCTTGTGATGTAGCTCGACGGAACAGATGTCTTCTTCTGCAATGGACAGTGTTACCAGTTGTAGGCATTTTTGGTTTAACTTAAACCTCCCTGCTTGCCCCCAACTCATCTCTCCTTTTACTTTTTATCATTGTCTATCCTTAGACCATTTAGTCTACCCATAACAAAGTACCTCGAGGAATGGGTCCCTTAGCCAGTTGACTTAGTATTCATGCCTGTGGCAGCATCAGAATCTGAGACTCAGAAGCATGATAACTTAGAACATTTCTAAGAACTTGGTGCTGATTTAGCAAGCCATTCTGAACCCTGCCTATATATCTTCTCTTTTAATCATCACGTTAGCCTTAGGAAGGCATGCTACTACCGACTCCGTTTCACACATAATAAAATGAAGACACAAAGAATCAGCACTCCCCATGAGGGCGCACACATAGGTCTGCATGCTGAATCTGTCTTCCCCCAGTTGCCATTGGGAGGCTTTGACTGTCCTGCACACTCCCTCTGAGTAGCTCTTGTGTCTTAGACTTACTGGTCTTAAAAGGGAAGGTTTTTCAGTGCTCCAGATTCACTTTGTACCTATCATTAGCAATGGCTCTGGACCTCGGATTATTTAAATTTGAGGAGCACTCTGAGGTTGCAGTCCCAGTGTCTTTCCTACCCCTTCCACAGCCTCAGACGTAGCCAGATACTGTTTATTTAGCCAACCATCTTCTTTCTCCCTTCTAGTCTTATCATTGCTTTTTGCTGAAAGAATCAACCCTTGGGCCCTTGACGTGGCCCTTAAGTACTTCCATTCCATGGTCCCTGTCTCGTTTTCTCTCTGCTTTCTCTTCTGCCAGGCTTATCATAAAACATATGACTGCCATACATGAGCCTGGCCCTTCTTCTTGAGCTGGCTAACCTCAGATCCCTTTCATGCTCTGTCCTGCAACCTTCCCACTCATGTTATTACTTCCTTCCGATTTGAAGGCCACGCCTCTTCTCTTCTCTCCCTGTTACCTTCCTACTCACCTTGCAAAGGCTGTAACCTCCACGAGGCCTCTTCATCTGAACCCAGCCTATGTGACTCACTCCTTTGTCTGGGCTCACAAGTGTGTGTTTGTATTTCATTATAACCTTTGGTCAAGTCTGCTCTGTATTTTAGTGTGTTCTCTTCAGATCTGAAAGCCACAAATTCTTGCCTGAAGGTAAGAACCCATTTAATTTAGTTTTATGTGCCCCACAGCACCCAGCATGGTTTCCAGGCTCTTCTGGGATGTTATTAAGCACAGTGATTGCAACTGTCATTTTGTTGACGGCTCACTGCTAGGGAAAGGTAGGCCTAGTGGCCTCTGATCTCAGTTACTTCGGAAGCTGAGGCAGGAGGATCTCAAGTTCAAGGCCAACCTGTATAACATGGTGAGACACTGTCTCAAAATAAAGGGTTAAAAAAGGACTGAAGATATAGGTTACTTATAGAGCATCTTCTGGGCATGTACAAGGCCCTGGGTTCAAGCCTCATTACATGAGAAAGGAAAAAAAATGTAGTAGGTGATTTGTTCTAAGAAGTATTTTATAAGTGTAGCAATTCTGTCCACTCTACAGATGAGAAAACTGAGATCCAGATTCTTATCACTGAGTTGATCAGGTGAGAAGCATCCATTTGTGTACAGCATGTGATGTTCTTGTCACTGTGGCATCTAAGCAGTACACAGTAGTGACTTACCAAGATTACAGATCTCTAGTCCTTCTGAAAGTATCCCTATTGCCTAGTTTCTTCATCTGTATTCACAGTAGAATACAGTATGAATACAGCCCCCTTTGCTCCCCTCCTTCTTTTACCTGTTCTGTGTCTTTTTAGTATCTGCAGCAGCAATGCCCACAGTTGGAAAGCAAGGTTCCATCTATGGATCTAGAGCTTCTGTTTCTTGAGTGACTATCACCTCATTGTCATGTTAAATTCAAGGCAGTGGTAACATAGACTCACAGTGCCACATACTCTGAGCCTTAATAAACTCAACTACCTCGTGTCACGTGACCCACAAATAAGCTTGGGCCTCCCTTTTTGGGGCCATGAATAGCAGAGATTTGTGTGGCTAGCTAAAATGAAAAGGATGTGTTAGATCAACAGCCAGTGGTTTGAAAGGAACAGGACATCAAGTAAGGACATGAAGTGTGACAGTCCCTAGCATGCAGATTTCTGTGACAGCATGGACAGTGTCTTGATGCTCCCGAAATCCTCCTGCCTGTTTTCTGTATTTCTTCAGATGCTTGACAGACTCAAGCTGTCATGTTACACATCTGCTTTTGACCAAGAGATAGTAGCAGACTCTGGGGTGGGTCTACCCATCTATTTCCTGCTTGCACCAGTGGACTTGAAAAAATAAAACACCCTGAACAACAGTAGTTTCTAGATGGCCTTGACATTCAATAGGTACTGTGGCCATGAACCATGAACACTGTGTGAACAGTGAAGCTGGCTGGAGAGAGACAGGGAGTTTCTCTCCGCCCCGTTAGAGCTTCAGACCAGTCTCTACTCTGCTGATAGCCTCAGGAAACCCTGCAGTTTCTATACCACAACCATCTTGATGAGCCTGCCTACTATTCTGACCTCAGCGAGTATTCAAGCTAATGAAGACCATGCACTGATTGAGCACCCCTAACCCAGAAACCCCAAACCCTCTTGCTCCCTAACAACATGTGACAAGTGGGAGGTGCCATACCCAACCTCACATGGTGGTCTACAGTTGCACACAGGTGCAACCGAATGCATTTATATATAAATTCCCTTCAATCTGTGTACATAGGGTATGGGTGTAACATAAATTTTGGTTTGCACATAGGCCCCAGTCTAAATTATTTTACTTTGGAGATGCAGACATTCTAAGAGCCAAAGACACTTGAAATGCAAGACATTTCTGGTGTCGGAAGTGGTCTTGTGTGTGGTAATCCACTAGGACCCCGTAGCTCGGCTCAAGGCTGAAGACTTCCCTCCAATAAGTTCTAATAAAGCGCAGCCTCTGAAACCCTATCATCAAATAATAAAAGAGCAGCAGAGTAAATGTACAATTCATGAGATTAATATAGAGCAGGAAGACAATCTTTTTTTTCTAATAATCTTTACTTTTATATCCTCCTTTATGGGGGTGCTGTTTAATTTCATGTTCATTTACTTTAATTACTTCTTGCATGTAGTTTTCATGGAAGTTTGCCATTTTCCAACATCTAAAAGATGGCTTAACTTGAGTTTCAGCTCAGACCCTGTTAGAATTAATATATAATAAAATCCAATATGTATATTCTCATTTTTCACCTCAAAGGATTATTCATCATAACAGAATCATTGATTTTTTTTTTTGCAGGGAGATTTTTATCAGACTTACAAGTCAAATTAGTTGAATGCATTTCTTCTGTTAATAAACACAGAGATGTACTCTAGAAGTGTCTTCACACCAAATTGCAGTAACACAACATTCCCTGGCCTCAAGATCTCAACCAGTAGATGACCAGGAGATAAGGAAAGACACTGTAAATGTATTAGCCTAAAGGTAGAACGCTAAGAAGGGAGAATTTGGGGGTTAGGGGGAAGGAAGGGTAGAAAATGAAAGTGTAATTCACAGATGAGTGTATATTAGATATTCTTTTTACAACTAGAGAGATTTCTTCCTGACTGTCAACAAAAGCATTTTAGGAGGACAGGACTTTGGGCATCTGTGGTGACACTTATTTCCCTGTGATGAGAGAGGATAGTTCAAGATTTAGGAAGTGCTGCATTAACTATTGCTTGAGATATTTCAGTTTAGAGGATACTCACCTTAGAGGTAGGGCAAATCTGGTGGGCGCCATGACTCTGACAGGTTTGCTGCATGCTCTGTGGGAAGATACCAGCTATGAAACCATGATAAGCCCTTCCAAGAATGGGAGTGTGTGTCATCCATTCAAGTGTGTTTATTAAGGGAAGTTGTGGTAATCAGTGGACCACTGGTTCTCTCTCTCTCTCTTTCTCTCTCTCTTTCTCTGTCTCTCTGTGTTTCTGTCTCTCTCTTTCTCTCTTCGTGTGTGTGTGTGTGTGTGTGTGTGTGTGTGTGTGTGTGTGTGTGAGTGATTTGTACATAGGTACTAATTTTTTGTATATGCATATGGGAAGACCCTGGAGAACAACTTTAGGTGTATTTCCTCAGGTTCCAGATGAATTTTTATTCTTATTCTTATTCATTTTTATTCTTATTCTTTGAGATGGGGTCTCTTACTGGCCTGGAATTTACCTAATATGCTAGGCTGGGATCCCATGAGCCTCTGGGAGCTGCTAGTTTCTGCCTACTCAGCACTGGGGCTACAAAAATGTGCCACCACACTCATTATTATTATTATTTATTTGGGGGCTTGAAGTCAAACCCCACTGCTCATGCTGGTGAGGCAAGTATTTTATGGACTGAGCCATCAAGCCCAGCCCAGCCACTGGCTCTTAGCATGAGGCAGTACCCAGCTACTCCTCACATTGTTGTAACTGCTTCATGCTATTCGCTCTGACTCCGTCCCCTGTGAGAATTCTGGGGACTTTTTTTACCTAGTGTTCACAACCCAGAAAAGCTTCCTTCGCTCTCTGATGTGGAGCCAGCTGGACCTTGTATAGACAACAGGATTTAGATTTCCTCCTACCCATAGTGAGGATGAGCTGTACAGAGAAGCTCGGGTAAGGAGGGCATCCGCAGAGGCCTCTGGGATCTGTAGGGATGAGAGGGGAGAGGCTGTCTTCAGGGCTAATAATAAAGCCCTCTTCAGTGTAGAGCTGAAATTCACCTTCTCTAATATTTTTTGCTCAAGACTGAGGATAAAAATGGTTATGATTGATGAAGCACCCTGTGTATATCTAACTGTAAGTTGGACTAGAGGGACGTTTAAATCACCCAAATGAAAGATTGCATTATCACGAGCATTAATATGTAACAGTTAAGTGTGTCATTGCTGATCCTGAGTCCTGGCATTCATGGAGCCTGGGGAGGCCAGCCAACCAAAAAGGAGACATTTTCCGGCAAATGCCAGTCTATGCTGAGGCGTGACCAGTAAATACGACCTCCTCCCTTCCTCTCCATCTCTGTGCGTGTGTGTGTGTGTGTGTGTGTGTGTGTGTGTGTGTGTGTGTGTACGTGAGTGCGTGCGTGCATGCACACACAAGCCTGTGTGAATGACAGGACAACCTCAGCTGTCATTTCTGAGGCACTGTCCACCTTCTTTTCATTAAATGTCTCTTAGTGGCCTGGAGCTCACCAAGTAGTCTAGACTAGGAGGCCAAAGAGCTCCAGGGATTAAGCCATCTCCACTTTTGCAGTGCTGGCGGATGAAGCAGCAAGGTTCTAGATTTCAAAGTCTGTTCCTTATAATTGTGAAGCAAGGGCACACTTAACTGAGCTGGTTCCGCACTCCTGGCAATTATGACTCTAAACAGGTTAATTGTAAAGTATATCAGATTTATTTTATGTGTGTGAGTATTTTACCACAATGTATATGTTGGTGCCATATTTATGCCTGGTAGCTGTGGAGGTAAGAGGAGGATTTTACATCCCTTGGAATCAGGTTCACAGATGATTATGTGCTACTATGTGGGTACTGAGAATTGAACCTGGGTCCTCTGTAAGAACAGCTAGTGCACTTAACCACTGAGCCATCTCTTCAGCCCCTTAAGAGATGATCTATTTGTGCATGCTTAACCTGTCTTTCTTAGTCACATGGTAATGGGCTCAAAGGAGATCCCCAGTGTTCTTTTTGTGAAGGGACAATTAAGATGGAAACAGAAGGAAGAATTTATTTCCACTGAGAACAAGTAAGAGCGTGAGAAAGTGCACACACTAACTGATCAAGGGCATGGAATGAGGTTACTTTTTTTTTTTTGCATTCTTTTTTCCACTAATGTGACTGAGAAACATCTGGACTCATAGATGTTAACCCAGAGAGAACCAATTGAAAATGACAGAAATCAAGCCATTCTTAGGTTTTGAGAAGATTTATTGTTATTTTTGTGTATGAATGTTTTTGCATGTGTGCTTTTTTGGGCACAAGTTATGTAGTGCCACAGAGGTCAGAAGGGAGTGTCAGATCCCTTAAAATTAGATGTACAGGTGGTTGTGAGCCTGTGCCCTGTGACCAGAAACCAGTCCCAGGTCTGTAAAGTATAGTGCTTTTACCTGCAGATACCTGGTGAGTCCTCTCCAGACTCATCTTTTATTTTTAAATATAGTTGCTTTTTATTATATAATTTTTATGTATTTGTATGAGTTATTTCTGGGTGTGCCTTGTGTTTCCTTTCACCTTAGTCTAATATAGAGTTAATATAGAGTATGTGTTGATAGAAAAGAATGTGTCCAATGTACAAAAATATTTTCAGAAATCATAATTTACTGTTCTTCTTGTCAAAACTGAGGAGGAATGCAGCGTTTGGAAGTAATAGCTTTACATATCTACTGTATAAATATACGTGGTACTTCTATGTCTAGGTATTTAATTGTATATTTAAATGAGCAAATACCTTCTATGTAGTTTTTTTAAAATTGTCTTGTTTATTTACTTAATGGTAGACTTTTTTCCTTTTAATTTTTGTTCTCCTCTCCTCTCCCCTACCCTACCCTACCCTACCCTACCCTACCGTCTCCTCTCTTTTCCTTTCTGTTTTTAGACAGGGTCTCACTATGTAGCTCTGGCTGTCCTGGAGCCCACTATATATACCAGGCTGGACTGAAACTCACAGAGATCAGCTTGCATCTGTCTCCTAAGTACTGGGATTAAAGACATGCACCATTACACCTAGCTTTGATTTAATCCATAGGTTGATCTATTTATTGTAGGCTGGGGATGTCTAAATGGCCTTTCATTTCCTGTATCTTCTTGAAATAGGCTTGTCTGACTTCGGGGATGGAGTGGTGTCACCCTCTGTCCACTGTTTTCATGCAGGAACCACGGTGACAGATGCCAATGGCCTGTTTCTTCACCTTGGTCTAGCCACAGAAGGAATGGATATACTCAGCGTGTTGGCTGATTTTAGTTTTCTATTTTCCCAGAGGAGGTGTCATTAGCAGCCTAGTTGTTTCCTAAGGAAGCTGACCTTGCAGCAGTAGCCATACAACTGTGACCTAGTCTTTATTTGGAGGTTATTTGTCAATTTCAAGGTAGAATGTCACATTGTATCCTAGGTTGGCCTCAAACTAATTATACAACCTAAGCTAACCTTGAACTCAGGGCAGTCTCCTGCTTTGGCCTGAGTGTATTAATTTGGTATTGTTGATAAATGCTTTCCATGTCTTTATTACCACCAAACACAGTATATTGCTATAGCACGTGAGCTAATTAATGTGTTATAAGGGTCAGGCGTATGACAGTGGCTTAGTGGACACAGTGCTTGCTGCCCGAGCATGAGAACCTGAGTTTGGATCCTAGACTTGGTTATGCATGAGTTGATGATTCCACTTCAACTCTGTGGGGTGTCTGGATGAGGCCACGACAGGAGCATCACTGCGGCTTACTGATAGTTCCAGATTCAGTGAAAAATACTTGGTTTTCAAAAGGGTAAGGCAGAGCATGATAGAGCCAGGACACCCAACATAGTTCTCCAGATCCAGCATGATACAGGTGTGTACATGTCACACGCATATGCATATACACCACACATATACAACAACATACAAACATGTATTGTTCTAAGAGGATCACAACTGAATTAAATACTTGAGAATTTCATCAAGAAGAGAGAGAAGAGGAAACTAAGAAATGACATCTTATGAGCTCCTTTGCAAGCAGCGTGCTCTCTAAGGATTTGATAGTGCCCTTGTAATTCATGAACACTGAGTATTGATGCTGCTGCTGCTGCTGTCAGCAAACAACAATTATTGAGCACTTACTGTGTACCGGGTAAGGATTTAGACATATGTCATGTCTTTTAATTCCCGCTCTAACCTCTTAAAGGTTTTGGCTACTTCTGTTATTTAAATATTCTAGATGGGAAATCATAGGTTCAGAAAGTTCATGCTAGTCCCTCAAGGTTACACAGCCTGAACTTAGAAAGCCAGGTGGGCTGGTGTTTCAGAAGCAACCCTGAGGTATTTGATCTCCTTGTATAGTAGGCTGCCAGCTGCAATAGTGTGTACCGCTGTACCAGCCTACCTTTTCGATCTATTTTAAAGTGATTTGTGGTTGGCTTTTGACCTGAATCTTCTTCCACCAGCACTCAGGATGCTTGTGTTTACCAAGCTTCTCTTTCTATTGTGGTACAACTTGGGGAACTGGGCACATAGTGGATGCTATAGGCCAAAGCTGTTTTGCTCAGGCTTAGAGACAGACCACAGTCCAGATCCTGCTCCAGCCGGCTGTCTTCCTGTCTGTGTGTCGACCGGGGCATTCATAGCCAGTGCAGGTTGAGCTGAAGACTTCACTCTTCCATTCCCTCTGAGTAATCCTATTGTGTGTGTGTGTTGCCTTTGAAAACACAAATCAATGTCTGCTCTTCCAGATAGGTCACCAGCATCAGGATAAAGTAATAATTCCACTGTTTGCATCTTGGGGAACCGGTGAGGTCATGGGATTGACCAACAGAGTATGAACGACCCCAAAGCAGCTGAACCACTGAAAAGTCTCAGCCCAGCATCCATGATGGCATTCTTATAGTTGCATACATGGAGCTCCCACTTCAGGTAGCATCCCATACTCTGTACCCTGCAGCACCTCCTGAGACCCCAAGACACTGTACAGCTAGGGACAAATTACATCCAGCTGGGAGGAAGAGTCAAGATCTCAGTATGTAATGACTCTCCTACCACCTGCTTGTATGATGAAAAACCACGAGGAAAATCTTGGGAGTCTCTTATTGGGTGCTCACCAGCTCTCTGATGAAGATGGTAATGACTGCTGTACAGGGCACAGCATTCCACAACAGGTCCTAGCATGGTCTGTGTGTCTGCTCTTCTATGCTAGAACGGGAAGTCTAGATCACTGACTCAGAGATGACTGTGTGTCTGGGACATGTGTGTACTAGTCTCCCTACTGTGTGCTCAGGTTTGGTGCAAAGCTGTAGTCCCAGGATATCTTGTGTCACTTTGCTATGCTTTGGTTCATTTGTTAAAATAACATTGAGATAACCATGGTACCTTCCAGAAGTATGGTTGCCAGGCCAAGTCTTTGAAGGCCTTGAACAGAGCTGGCACAGGACAGGGAGGAGGAGGCGGCTCCTTGTCTGCATCAGAGATGCTCTGATGACTGAGAAATGGGTAATTACCCTTGCCTTGGTTTCCTGCAGGAAGCACTTTTTCCTCTCATCATTGTTGGATTCTGGGACAAGACAGTTAGTGCATATCCACAGAACTCCTTCATAACAGAAAACTTCATCTACAGCAGCCAAACCTTAAGGATATTTATCACTACCTACCAAGTCTGAAGGAAGGCAGCCCAAGACTGATCTGCTGTGTCAATATGTCTGAGTGTTAGACTCATAGCCACAAGATGGCTACACAGACACCAGGCATCTCCTTTTTAATTGGGACATTTTAAGGCTCAGAGTGAGTGGGGAGGCGTCAGTCAGTGATGCAGTACATTTAATCATGTACCCTTTCCTTTGTCAAAGAAGGAAACCTTCCCAGGCATTGCCTCATATGTCTTTGGTTAGGACTAAGTTAGATGGCATTTTGGTTTGTATGAGAAATCCCCATACCCACCCAGGGGCTCATGCGTTTGAATACTTAGTGCCTAGCTGACTGTGTGTCTCAACAGTTTGAGAAGATTCTAGAAGCTTTAGAAGTTGGAGACTTTGTGGAGGAAGTGTGCCATTGGGGGTAAGCCTTGAGGTTTCATAGCCCCACTCCCCCTCTCTCTTCTCTATGCTTCCCTGATGACCAGGGATCACATGACCACCTTGGATCATGTTGCTGTTGCTGAGATGCGAATATAAGCCCAGATAAAACCCACTTTTCTTAATTTACTCTGGCCAGCTATTTGGTCCCACAAAACTTGAAATTAGTGCAGACAGATGATCATCCCTAACTGCAGAGGGAGACGAGGAGCTCAAAGTGGCAGCTTACTACATGAGCAGGAAGCAAAGTGAGCAGGACAAGAGTTACTGTGTATCTACCCATCTGTGTCTGTGGAGAGAGAGGGGGATGGGAGACAGTGCTGATTTTCTACTTAATTTGCTGTGGAGGTGCATTTTGGGATTTCCATATCATTATGAGAACAGAAATTTCTGGGTATAAGGATCAGGTGAACTAAAAGGACCCTTGCTACAGACTATTCTCCATCTCTGTTGCAATGTTTATCATCCCCCACAAATGCTTTTTAGATGGCTCAGCTTCCTGCCTGAAGTCACATAGCCCAGGATGTATCACACCTTGCCCTTGGTATTGTGTGTGATCTGCAGGCCCACAACCATGGCCTTTGAGTCTGTATTTGCTCATTGTTAAAGATCCACCACCACCACCACCACCACCACCACCACCACCACCACCACCACCACCACCACCCCTGACACACACAGTTCTGATGTACCTCTAACATCATAGGGTTGGTCTGACAGTCATTTTGTCTCTTCATCCATACTCTGCTTTCTTCCTGTGATGAAGCATTCATCCTGTCTAGAGCCCCAGTGCACTGTTCCAGTCTGCATGTGCAGTGTTCTGTAAGGAAGAGGTAGTCTGTGGACATGTTACCGCTGAACCTGTATCTTGTCACTCCTGGTTTATGAAAAATAAATAGGTTTTTCTGCAGGATGGCTGATGTTTCCAAATGTCTATAAATTATATCCAAAGATAGCAATGCCCACAGCTTTCTTTTTTCCTGTTTTTGTTTGTTTGTTCTTGTTTTGTGTTTTTGTTTTTCTTTTCTTTTTTTTTTGAAGTATATATCATATAGTATTGTTGCAGATAATATTTAAAACTGCAGCACCCAATCTGGCTTGTGGTTATAGGTGTCACCATGTTCCCAACTAGGCAAGGTCTGAGGTTACGAGCGGCCTTGCCGCTGCTCAGGCCAACCAGAAGCACAGGCCCTGGCACCCATGAGACACCAGTGTGGGAGATGGCTCTGCCAATCTACCACACTGTCACCACAAAGTTTGGCAGGGCCCAGACCATCCTGCCATCCACGCGGTACCCGGTAGAAATGAGACTTTAGAGGCTTTATATATTTAGAAAGGCTCAATTAACAATTTGCCCACACAATTAGAGTTGTTTCCCAATATCTAACCTTATGATGTAAATTGTTACTCAGGACCATCTTAGACCCAAGTATGGTTCTCCATGGCTCCTACATCTCTCCTCCTCTTCCTTCTCCTCCTCCTTTCTTCACTCTGCCTACCTCTCATATAGCCCAATCACCGAGCTTTATACAAATGTAGTGGGAAGATAATCCCGCTACATAGTATAGACTGGCCTTAAACTCCCCTTACAGCCAAGGATGATCTTGAGCTTCTGATCCCATTGCCTCTTCCTCCTGAACTCTGAGGTTACACGCGTGAACCACCAAGTCCATTTCTGTGTGATGCTAGGGCTCAACTCCAGGGCATAGTGTATGCTAGGCAGCATTCTACCAGCTGCTCTGCACCCCTAGCCCCACAAGAAGTTTTGCAGCTAGATTTTTTTAGAATTCCTTGTTAATTTTATTTTATGTGCTTTGGCATTTTGCCTGCATGTATATCTGTGTGAGGATGTCGGATCCCCCAGAACTGGAGTTACACACACTCTTGTGAGCTGTCTTGTGGGTGCTGGGAATTGAACAGGGATCCTCTGGAAAGCCACTCAGTGCTCTTAATCTCTGAACCATCTCTCCACCCCTTTGCAGCTTTTTTTTTTTAAGTCCACCCTGGAGCTAAGCATTGTGCAGGCAGCTGTAATCTCTGAGCTCAAAGAGCAGAAACAAGAGGAGGCCATTGTGGGGTATATAGTGAGAACCTGCCTGTTGGAGGCATGGGATGAGCCCCATTGCTGGGGGATCTAGCAGGCTCTCAGGTAGCTGTAAATGGAAAAGCTAGTGCTGTGTTGTATTTCTGTTTCTGTTCTATATTCTCTCTCTCTCTCTCTCTCTCTCTCTCTCTCTCTCTCTCTCTCTCTCATTAGCAGAGACAGCCCCTCCTACTGTTAGCCAATGCCAGTCCAATGGCCAGGATATCAAACAGAACAGTGAAGGCTGCTAATGGTGTTCCTTTTCTGGCAAGTGGGTAGCTGCTGATATGATGTCCAGGGTCAGAAATCCCCTCCAGAGCTAGTTGCCAATCTGGACTCAGCCCCTTCGCGGCTGTGTGGTCACCAGCAGGTTATTTGACCTCTTCACATCTTGTTCTCTGTTACAAACTGGGAGTGATGTCAACACATGCCTTCCAGGGTCACCGTGGAGATGAAGTGGTACCATGGCTGTTGCATAAAAGAAACTGGCAGCCTCCACTGTCATCTTTCTGAAGTTACTATGGTTTTTAGTCCCAAGAAAGGCTAATGAATTGGGCAGCCCACAGAGACCAAATCAAGACCCTGATTTGCCTGTCTGGTGGCTGATGGGGAGGATAGCCTGAACTGAAAACCAGGGAGCAGGCAGAACCCCATGCCTGCTCCTTTAGCTTTTGTTACTTCTGTAAGGACCCTTTCCTACTCACTCCACTGAGATGGTTCCCCTGCACACTGCCAAGTGTCCCTTCATAGGGTGTGGTGAGTCGTATGTACCCATGTGTGTTTTTTACTACTTCTCTTTCTCTAGACTTGAGGTTGTTATTAGGTATTAAGTAGTTCAAGATTAATGATATATTATAATTAATAATAAAACTCATCAGAATTGCTCAAGAGTTGTTGACCCAGGAACCCAAACATAGATGGCCGTGAATGGTGTGGACAGCTGCCTGCTTCTCACTTTGTAACTAAAAGGGAATGGGTAACCCAAGACTCAGTTTGCCATGCCTGTGAAATGGGGGAAAATACACTAAGAATGCCTGAGTAGGGGGGCTGTCTTCCTTAGGGTATTGGGTAAGTGGAGCCTGCCATCATCAGGATATTGTAGCAGCCTGGGTGAAAGGTGCTGTAAGTGTTCATCTCCTCTCCTTTGCTTCTTCTCCCTGTAACATGTCGCAGTGCTAGTCCAATGCATGCTGCTCAGGCATACACAGTAGTATTGAGATCAGCATATTCACGTTTTCAGAGTTGTATGGATCAAGGATAATTGTACAGTGTCTCCAGGGAGCTGAGATTTTGGTGTACTGAAAGTAATACCTGTTCAGGCAGTGGAAATTTTATATGATTGACAATGGGAAATATGGCTGTATATACATCTGTAGGTAATTTATGTATGCATGTATATACATCTGTATATAATTTATGTATGTTGGTCTTGAGAACATATATATATATATATATATGTGCCTGTCTTTATATGTACACTTATTATTTACACATGGCATATATTTTACTAGCACATGTATGTTTTTATATATTTACATATAGATAGAGTCTAGTGATGTTAGTTTTTTGCATGTGCATTTATTATATACATATATTTTATAAGATATGTATATAATTCTCTTTTGTGCTTACAAGTGCTTATATGTTTTGTGTATATATATGTTTGTTTGGATATGTATATGTGTGCATATGTTGTATTCATGTGTATGTTGTATATAAGTTATAATTATATGTATATATATATTTTGAATAAATATTTTGTAGCATGAATATATGTATATGTTGTGTGTACGTGTGCTGTATTGTATGTATAGGCATGTGTTGTATGTCATGTGTATTGTGTCTATGTATGTGTGTTGTGTGTTATGTGTTGTATGCATGTTATTTTATGTATGCATTTGTTGTGTGTGTTTGTATATGTGAAAGTTTTTGTGTTGTCTGTATGTATACACACACATACATATATAAATACACACACATATACACACACACACACACACACACACACATATATATATATATATATGTTTGTATACAGCATACAGATTGAACATGGTTTCTCGTGTCCCACAGCCTGAGTTCAGATCGTAGCTGTCTTTCTTCCAAGCTGTGTGACCACAGACAATCACCATAACTTGTCAGTGCTGTTCTTTTCTCATGTGCAGAGTGGAATAATGACAGTGCTTGCTCTACATAGTGTCTGAGGATTCATTTAGCTGGTATATGTTATACAGAATGTAAGCAGTGCCTACATGGTACTAATGATGGTCTCTTATCATCAGTACTGTTGTGTCCAGCCCACTGCTGCTGTGATCCAGGTGCTTGTTCCATCTCTAACCTGAGCCATGACCACCAGGGACTGCCTCACCAGCTTCACTTCTCATTTGCTGTGATCATCTGAGTTCTTCTGACTGTGGGTCCTGACTTACCAGCAGAGAAGGGAGTACAATTGAGGGACAGGTTATAATGGCTTCATGAGGTTCAGGGGTTTCAAATGTGAGTGCTGGAGGTCTGTCACTGCTGTGGTTTTAGTTTGCATGCTCATGAAAGTTCATATACTTTCAGAGTTGGAGAACCACATACAAAAACCTGCATTTGTTTTGAGGGTTTGTATTTCACGATGCAGTTGTAGGGACCAAGGACAACCCTAGATAGCTGGCTAATTAGGATTTTATTTTCTCTCTCTTTCTTTTTTCCTTCCTCCTTTTCCTCTCTCTCCCCTCCCCCTCCCCCTTTCCCTCTCCCTCCCCTTCCACTCTCCCCCCCACCATTTGTTCATGTTGTGATGGTTGCATTTGAGCACTCTGAAAAATGTGCTGTCCTCTGATGAGAGCCTTGTTCATACCACACTATGTTTGAGTCTTTTTGCAGTCATCTCTCTATTTTCAGGGACAAGCCCTGTGCATGCTTTTAAAGCCTGAGCCAGCCAGCACACAGGCTTCCACTATTCTGTAAATTCTACATCGTATCTGTAGTTAAATGTGCCCTTCTGGTTGGCTACACCCATCAGCAAACTAGTAGTGCTCAGAAGAGAAGCCGCTGATTGGTCAGATGTAGCTGATGACTCCTCAGTCAAAAGCTGGGTGCTTGAGCTGCCCTTTAACCAGGATTGAAGTAGAGAGTGGCCATCCCTGCAATGAAGATCACTGAGTTCAGTGGTCAGGCAAACCAGAAGGCAGGAACCAGCCAGTCCTCTATGTCCTTTCCCTTTGGTTTAGAAACCTTGTGGCTTGGTTAAAACCCCACGTGTGTCACTGCCTGCTTTTTGCCTCCAGCGCATGTTGCAGCCCGGGTCTTGATTTTATTGACAGGAGCAGCATTGGCACACCTCTGTTGGCTTCCCTGCAGTCTAGAAACCCCCATCTTTCCCCCAGAGGGTGGATAAATGGCCTTCTCACTTCCAAGATCAATGTGTGACAGAGGAAGCCATCTGGCTTATGTCCCATTGTCCTTTCTGTCTGCCCAACGAAGAGACACACTGGAGGCAGAAGGTCGCAGCTCCAGGAAGCATTGCTGTCCCTGAGAAGCCTCCTTGATTTTGGGACTGTTGGACAGAAACACCACAGGAATCAAACGCCTGGCAGAGGCTTTTCTTTGGGTGAAATTTCCCATCAGAATTGAGTTGCAGAATAATACATAATAAAAATGATTTTTGAATAAAATTATAAGTTTGAGTGTTCTGCATAATACTTTCCTGAATATTGGATAGATTTCTTTAAAAAAAAAATGCACGCACTGAGCTCTGCTCACTGGCCCATTTCAATTTTTATTGAAACAAATAAACCCAATAAAAACACTTAGGCTGAGAGCCCTAGCACCACAATGGAAGAATCACCCAGTATTGAATGTATTGATTTATTTATTTACTCCAACTGGAAAATCGAGTATTGTGTTAATGTCTTTTATAAGAATCACACTACTCGATGAAATGGCTAATTTATTTTAGCGTACACATAAATAGCTAGCAATTTTCCATGAGACAGGCTAATGAAAATGCTGCCACAGAATTGTTTCTACGCTGAGGAGTGACGGGGGCAGGTTATGACTGGCTGAGTGCTAAGACGCACTGAACTGGCCATCATATCTGTGAACTTTTGAACTGCTAGTTCTGCCGTGTGATTTATTGATTTTGCTATCTCTCTGTTTAGCTCAACTTTAGTTTTTGCCCAGCAGTGCAGATAAGTGGCATAGGAGATTTAATTTCATGGGTATTTGGGGTTAAAAACCTATCTTTAAGAAGAATGCTAAACATGTTTTAATAAAACATGAGTTGCAGGCGTTTTAGGTTTCTGTAGGCTAGGGATCTGATAAGAGACATGGGACGGCAGTTTAGAGGCCAGCCCCAGGTTCCCAGCCGAGGAGGAACTTTCTGAGTTCTGCCAGTCACACCAGGACCCACGTGTATTTAATTTACTCCATCGGGCCCTGCCCGTTCTTAATTACATGTATCATTTAGTCACCCGCCTGGCTCTTGTGCAAGAGTCACATTTTGCCTCTCTGCCTGGACCAGGGATCCACTAGCAACATAATACACAGTCTTGCTTCCCTCCAGGATGCTGAGTTCTGGTGGTATTTAAATGTCCTTCTCTGGGCTATGTAGCTCAAGAAAATCTGCTTCAAAGAGTGGGCAGGTCTCTTGCCCAGCTCGGCTGGTGTGCTGGTTCTATGCAGAACACAGATGTGTGTTCTGGTCCACATCAACAGTATCTCATCAGAGCCTGCCCTGACCTTTGCAGGAGATAGTTCCCTGGTGCTCTAGGGGTAGGGCTGCAGGAAGGAGCAGCCTCCTCAAGGAGATCAGCCTGACTTCATTGTTGTGCAGAAGCTTTCTTAAATATGTATCACCTTGGGAATTCCTTGTTGGTGTTTTTATTGTATCAGCTAATTTTTGAAGAGTGGTCAGATAACAGTCTTTTAAACTTCCTTTCCCCAGCCCTCATCTGTAGGGGTGGCTGCAGGAGGTGGGGGAGAGCTTCATCTTGTACAAGTAACCACCTAACAGATTTCAGATCATAAATTTTAAGGCGAGTGAGCAGTTAGGACTCTCTGTTTCAGTGACACAGTATGTGAATGTGAAATTTTTATGAAGGTAACGGTCTGGTACTTTGAAAATCTGAGTTATTATTATTTTTTAAAACGTACTTTTCAGTGACCAAGTAATTTTAACCTTCAAGAAAAGCTTGTGTGAATGGATGGAGGGTTGAGGGTTAGCGAGCGTGGAGGGATGGATCTGTGCAGGGGTTTGAAAATTCACATCCATTCCTTAATGATTAAACTGGCAAGATTTTTATTTGGCTGTTAAAAGCATTTTCTTCCATTGTAGACATTTTCAGCAAATTTACAATCTGATATTTGGAAACAGCTAACTCTCAAAACAGAAAAGAGGAAGAGGAGAGTGTCTTTGTAATTGGAAACAAAACTAGCGGTAAAGCTAAAAAGGCTAAAAAGGCCAGATTGACCCTGACACCATTAGCTGGAGGGGTGGGGGGAACGCGCCACATTCCATTTCAGCTGGACTAGTTGTTGTTTACTTTATCATGTACATCCTAATATGGTTACCTCTAAGTTAGAGGCAGCCAAGCTGGGGGATTGAGAACCCCCTCTGAGAAAGTGCTCAACTGGCCAAGACAATGAGAAATAATCCACAACTCCACAAAAGCCTTCCCGGAAAAGAAGTGTCAAATAAATCCCACAGAACGCTTGCTTCTGCCTCAGAGATGCAAACCTGTTTCTCCTCCCATCAATGCCCAGAGCAGAGCTACATTTGTTTAGAAATATAAGCCTCTGTCTTTTCCGTTCTTGTCCTCTTATTTCCCCTTCCCTTCATCTGGGAAGTCTGGATTAATTCCTTGAGACACGTCTTTGCCTCCATGTCTCCTGAGTTTCGTTCGCTGGAGACCTTTACTAGGAAATTTAAGGTAAGAATGTAGCTCTAGCCTGGGACCTTTGTCACTCAAACTAATGCTTACCAGTAATGCAGACACTGGCAAGTAAGATTGCAGAGGTCTTTTGTAGCGCGCACACACACACCCCCCTCCCAAACAGAGAGGTGCAGCTTTTAATTGTCATGCATGGATTCAGAAAAAAAAAAAAGCCACTAGTTGTGGATGAGATGAACAGAGAGGTGTACTCACTGGTTGTAAACACTGCAGAAACACCCCTCTGTGACAGCCACAGCAGTGGGATCAGCAGGCTTTTCTTGTTTCTTCCAATTCTTCTCTACTTGGGGTATTTCATTTTTCTCCCCCCAACCCACAACCCCTTTCTGTCTTCAACTCTCCTGATCTTTCCCCCCAAATCCTTATGGTCTTGAGGCTTGCCTGTCATTAGCTGGAACTACAGAACAAAGGTAGGTTGTTCAACTCTTATGCTTCGAGGGAGGGCCAAGTTATTTTGGGAGGGATGTCTTCCTACTGCATGAATGGCTGACCTGAGAGGGGGGAGGGGGGAGGTGGCGAGATCCTGTCTGGAGCCCGGGGATGGGAACGCATGCACTGTGGCGGCTTTTATGGAGTGGAGTTGATTTTTATGCAACTTAAAGAAGCCGCGGAAGCTTTAGGAGGACGGACTCTTTTGGTCCTAATTGTCCCTGCTGGTCTAGCTCTGGTGTGCACATGGCATTACCAAGCTGCTGCCCAGTCTCTTGGAGACTGGAGACGGCAGTTAAGAATTCCCACTCTCTTAGTGGACTTTTTTTTTTTTTTTTTACATAAAATTGGTATTTTCTATTACTTTCTTAAATTTAAATGTAAGTATGTCCTTGAGTAACTGGCATATAACTTTTTCCTTTTTCCTTTGGTTGAATTGTTTTAAATCCCAGGATATCTTCAATTCTTTTTCTTCTGATTTTTGCACTAATCTTGAGGTCTGTTGGAAGCAGGGAGCGAGTTTGCTGTGTGCTATCCCTTGCACTTTGTTCTGTGCAAATGCAAAGTAAAGAGTAGTGAGGACAAGAAATTCACCCCCACCTGAGAAGGGGGCTGCAGATTCATAATTGAAAACAAGAACAAATTAAGCCTCAGTGAGGGATATTACAGGCTATTAATCATAATAAATATGTTTGGTAACATTGTATTTTCGACTACTATAGTTTTCAGTTAAAAAAAAAATCAAAGTCTGTAATTGGAAGGTTTTGTTCTTTGGCTTGTGAGACACTGGGCTGTATTTATTCATTAGTTTGAAGTGAGCAGTTTGCTCCACAATTGACTACACCCTTCTCAAGCAGATTTGAATGTCTCCTGTCCAAGAGCAATCTCGGGTGCCTGCCTGCCCCCCAACGCCCGGAACTCAAGTGCTGAGACTTATGTTTTCCAGTATTTCTGTGCTTGCACATTTGTTGGCTGGGAATGATTCGTGTACACCCGCTGTAGCCTTGTCAAGGGGAAGCCCTCGGCAGCACAGAAACCCTATATGCTTTACGAAAAGGAGCTCTGCTAGCCCCAAAGTTTTCTTCCTAGAGCTCCGCCACCAGTGCCTGTGGTAAAGTGGAATGGGAGGGGAAGGTTCTGGGTCCAAAAGAATTCAAGTACTGCTTCAGCAGGAGAGCTGGAGTCTGTGTGTGGAAAAGGTTTATTTTTACATTGGGGCCAGAGAGGGGGTGACTGGAATTAGTAGCCTTTAATTAGACGGGGAGATATTCAAATTTTACAGGGATTTATGTTAGAACATGGAATGGCGGGTGGCTCTTTCCTCATTATGAATCCTCCTTGCACATAATGAGGTTCATCATTAGTTGATGGAGTGAATTTGCCCTAGCTCTACCTTGAAAGGCACATAATTTACATACTACTTCAGAGCCTACGCTTTAATGGATTCCTCGATGAATAAAATGAAAAGCTACTTTCTTTAAATTTTTGAACACTGTTTAGATAATACGATTTTAATAAGACATTCAATTTGCTTGTTAAGTATATTTGAAAGTGCTTTTTCCCCCCACTCTTTTTGGGCAAAATATATTTTGGCTTGCCTTGCTGTGTATCACAGTAGTCCTTACCTTCACAGAGGGCACATGGGGTATGTAGCTAATGGGGGTGGGAGATCTTAGGCACAGGGTCTTCTGCCTGTGAGCCTTCAGATTCTTGGCAAGCCATTTTCTATAGAAAGTATTTCTGACATGAAATGGTCATAACAAAAAGGTTTGGAAACAAGCTTGTCATGGCTGTCTATTATTAGTGTTTTGCATAAACAAAATTTCCTTGTAAGCTGACTTTAGCTAGCAGTGAAGGCTCTCCACTTGTGCCTCCTGGTTTGTTTTAATAATAGAGGAGTAAAAACTTCCTTGATATAGTGTATGTGTTGGAAACTACTGTGGAGCTGAGATTCAAGGGAAAATGCAGTTGGAGGCTGTCTGATATGTTATCAGGTCATCAATGGAGCAGGAGCAGCGTTCTGGTCTACCCCATACGTTTCTTACTCTGTCACTTCTCCCTTAGCTGGAACTGGGAGAAAGATCGGCTTTGACTCGGCACAGTCCGAAAGCTGATGTCTTTTCAGTAACAACTCGAGGTTAGTAATAGCATGTTATTGAACATGTACTTAGCTTGCTCAAGACAGGTCACCCCCACATGGTTAGCTGTGCCTCAACCAGAGACAGGTTTCTGGTGGTTTGTCACTTGCAGGGGCTGGGAAGGTGTCTAAACAGAAGCGAAGCCTTGTTTTGATAGAATTCTTTATTACCTGAAACCGATCAGCATATATTAACATTAATAGAATAGTCTGTCATTCTTTAAGTAATCTACCTCTGCTACAGACCTGTCTGCTTAAAAAAAAAATATCTTCCTCCCTTCTAAAACATATATTTGTTTAGAGAGTTTTCACTGAAGTGTACATGACAATTACAGCTGTTCATTAACAAAATTGGGTATTTGTTTTAAACTTTAACCGATCACTTTGATATGCTAATTATGGTGTAATTTAATTTGAGCCCTGTAATGATGATGCCGTTATTATGGACATAAATGATGCAGTTAAGCTGAGAGTAATCTCATTTGCATACTGTACATGCCAGTAAATTAAGCCCTTCCCTCAGCTGCTTCGGCTTTCATTTTCCACGTCTTTTCACACAGCCCTTCTCTCTCAGAAGCTCGCTCCGGAACGGTCCGGCCACAGCGTGATGTGAAGTTTTAGGCCCCACAATAAGGCAGGATGGGAGAGGTAACATTTAAAGGTCTCATGGTCTGGCTGAGTGCTCCTTTAAGGAGGAAGGATTAGAGAGGGTGGCAGGAGACCCAAGTGTCCTCTCTGTGGGCTGTAACAGTCCCACCCATCCCCCCCCCCCCCACCTCTGTTCAAGTAATTTGAGACACCAAATGCTTCCCACTCAGTCCGGAGTCAGACCTGGGACCTGTCAGGTATCCATGATGTTTCCACCACCACACTAAAGTTCACGGTCAGGGACTTTGCCTCTTCTGCAGCAATGTGCTTTCTGGGATTCTTTGTTATATTTGGATTTTAATTTAGCTGGCATGTTAAGATTTGCCAAATCCAAGCTTTCATAGATTCTTTCAAACAATTTTGAGAGCTCACTGATATTTTTTTAAAGGAATGTTTTTGTTTGGTTTTTTGTTTGTTTGTTTTGTTTTGTTTCCCTTCCATTGAAGTGGAGGGGAATCTATCGCCTTGAATCTTTAGTAGGCTTTTCTAGGTGTGTCTGTCCATGGCTGCTCCTGTCTTGAGCCACCCCCCTCCTGCTGTGTGTGTGTGTGTGTGTGTGTGTGTGTGTGTATGTGTGTGTGTGTGCGCGCATGCATATGCCTGCCTTTTGATAGCTTTTGGCCACTGCTTTCTCATTCCCTGTGATCCAAAGAATGCACGGAGCGTAACTAAACTCCTCTGTACCATGAGAGCCTCCCTTGTGGCTGTCGCTGAAGCCAGCGGGAGTTGAGTGGGTGTAGTGGAGCACTGAATTTAGCGCTGTGATTTTAAGAGGGTCATAGGCCTAAAAATAGTGCGGTCTCTGTGACTCCTGCAGGCGACTTCCTCGGCCAGTGGGAGATATAAGAAAAGCAGTGAGTGACTGCTTTCAGCTTGATTGCTTAGAGCTGCAGTAGTATAGTATCTTGGGAGGAGGGGGTATTCTACACATCTCCCCACACTTCTTGCTAGTTGATTTCTGTCCCTATCCTTCAAACTTCTCTGATAGTAAGTAGGCTGCCTTCCTAATAGTTAGGTTGCCATGGTCAGGAGCACACTGGGCAGATTCAGCTACAGTTGAAATAATTAGGGAGTTTTGCCTAATTTGGGGAGGTAAATGTTTCCTGACTGTTTTATGTAAAGAGCCCCACTGTTGACTGATGTCAGAAAGCTTGGTTTTAGGTGATTTGAATTAAAAGGGCTGAGGACCCTTTAAGGGCTCATTCTTCTTTTCCTTTATGCCATATAATAAAGCTGGCAGAAGTGTTTGTTCACAATTCCGTAGTTCATATTATTCTTTTTACATATTGCCAGGTTTCTGGTTTTCACTATAATAGAAGGGGGAATAAAGAAGTGATCATATATATTAATGTATTAATTAATTAATTAATTTGTATGAGGGGGTTGAACACAGGACCTTACACCTGGCAGGCAAGTCCTCTACTAGTAGACAAAAATTTAAAAAAGATTAATACATAGTAAGGATTCACCTTTTTCAGGTCAGACCAAGTCCCTAGGCAAGCATGTATATGTTCTGTTTCTGGAAAGGGGAGTAAACAATGCAGGGATGGTACCAGAATATCATCCCTCTGTGGTGAAGGATTTTCCTGTGAATCTCTGCACTTTAGAGTCATGTACTGCTCATAATAGGTATGGAAATTATGACTCTTCCTCCAGTCCCTCCCGGCTCGTTCCTTCCTCTCTTCCTGTCTCTTCCTCTTCTTGTCCTCGATGTCCTTCAGTTTCCTTTCCATATGTACACTTGTTGTAGTGGTCAGAACTGAACACAGAGCCTTGAGCAGGCTAAGCAAACGCCCTGCCACTCAGCCCAAGGAATGTTTCTTGATTGAAATCAGTCTTCTTACTCCAGGCCGTGTATGGGTGAATAGGAAAGAAATCCACTGAGAAAATACCAAAGGATGGGGGACTGTGAGCACCTTAGAAAGATACATTGCTCTCTGGTCACACCTAGTGCAGGAGCTACACATGATGCTGTTTGCCCATCAGGAGTCACCTGAGATGGTATTCATGGCGGCTTGGGATATGGACTCAAGCCTACAACAATGTCAGTAACTAACAGGCATTGAGCAACAGCCGGGCCTAAGCTAAACTCTTGTCATAACTGCAGCCTCACAAGGTAATGTTATCAGCCACATCTTATCTTTCTCATTAAACCACAATGCCATACCCCCTCACATCCCATAGCAAGAGGGCTGTGGTCAAGCCTGACACCTCCAGGAAGATTTCAGAGCCTTTAATACTGGCCATGACCACAGAGTTCATCATTGTAGACATACATGCACACAGGCTATTACTTCTGATATATGTGTAGCTACTTTATGTTTCCAGTTATTGAACAACAATAGTGTTTCAGGTACCTGTTGCACTATTTTTCAGACGAATGAACTAAATAACTTAGTGGCTCCTGCTTACTAGTAAATAAGGAAACCAGTATTCACTAAGATTAAGTAACTGTCTCAAACAAGTAGAAAGTGTCCACTGATAACCTATTTTGAAATGTTTGATGCAGCTAGGGGCGTTAATGAACTTACTGGCTTTATGTATGGAGAGTAGCTATGGTATGGAAGGCTTTTCACAGATATCTCTTATATTAGAGATTTCGTCTTTAAAGTGTGTAGTCTGAATAACTCAAGAATCTTTGAATTCCTTGATCTTTTTTTGGTATGATGTAAATTCTTGGCAGAAAGCTACTTTCTCTTCTCTTCTCTGCTCCTTGGAGACTCGAACACAACAGAGCAGCTAAATTTATTTTTTTCTTGGGGGAGGACAGTGCTGTAATAGCCTCCTCCTCTTTGATGGAAGTCTCCCTTACTGATATCTTGACAGGTGGCAGAATAAATGTCACTATAGAATTTATGGATCCATCCGTGTTTGCCAGTATTCCCAAGTACAGGTATTAGCTCATGGTCCTTGTGATTGTTTCAGCATGCTGTAGGACAAACACCCTGTACCCGATTCCTCGGCTCTAAATCTTAGCAGTTCCAATCAGGCATGGACGATGACAACAGTTTGCAATGCCTCATCATTCCTTACCACACAGGACCGTGCCATCACAGGGTCTCTCAATGTTCTCAGGCTTAAGCTTCCAGGACAAGATGGTAGCCAGCTGCCAAGTATGGCTACTGAACCCTGGACATAGGTAGGCAGACTCCATCTTGATATTTAATATCTACAGAACACACTTAGAAGGAGGATTATGAAGTTGCAATTAATTCTTTTGACATTGTTGACTTTCATGGTCAATGTCTAAGTCTGATGTTTTGGTAACAAATATTTTTAAGGCTCTTACTATTTTTAAAAATTAATATTGGGTGTGTATGGTGTTTGTTGTGGGGTGCCTCTGATCTCCTATGAGGTGTATTCTCTCTTACCACCTTTTTGTAGGTTCCAGGGATTGAACTCAGGTTGCTGGGCAAGTGCATTCCCCACTGAGCAATCTGGCCAGCCTGACTGTTTCTGTTTTCTAAGTAGGCCTACTGGAGACTTCTAGATTGCATATGTGACTTGTGTCTGGAGTTCTTTGTGGAACCGCATAGCTATAGTATTTACCGTCCGTAGCTCTAGACAGGCTGACTGGGGGCAGGGGTATAGAGCTCCATCTATTCTAAAAATACATGGGAGCTGCAGTGAAGTCCACTGATGGTCTCTTGGTCCTCAGAAGACTAGGGAGCAC
The DNA here is from genome assembly GCF_004785775.1 of Grammomys surdaster. Classification (NCBI taxonomy): domain Eukaryota; kingdom Metazoa; phylum Chordata; class Mammalia; order Rodentia; family Muridae; genus Grammomys; species Grammomys surdaster. The sequence goes on along the minus strand of NW_021604665.1, from coordinate 7,823,413 downwards.
TTGGGGATTCCACCTCAGACTTCTACATAAGAGCTGAGGGAGAAATACCTGCCTTGGTCAGTTCAGCTCCTTGTCCTTCCCAGTCGGACTGCAAATACAGCAGTTACACTGTGTTTAGAAAAACCTGACTTACAACATCTTTCTCTACCCAGCTTAGACTCTAGATGCTGGTAAAGTTTTGGCTCATCTGTTACCATGCCCACTGGAGAGGGGAAAATGACATTTCCTTGATATTCTAGATTGTTTTCTGTCCTGAGAGCAGGTCACTTAAATAAACTGGCACACAGAACCCTTCTGCCACAGACTATAAAGAACTGTTTTCCTTAGGTCAAAAGATGAATTTCTTTCTTTGTCAACCCCTAGTATGTGTTTCTATCTAGTAGAGATAGATTTTTGCCCGAAGGAAAATTCATCTATACATGTAAAATGTTGTTGGTTTTGCTGTGTTGTTAAGATTGTTTCCCTATGTAGTGCAGGCTACCCTTTAGCTTGCAAATCTCCATCTCAGTCTCACTAGTGCTGGGATTATAGGCAGCTACCACCATTTACTCACTGAGATAGGGTTTCCAAACCTAAGCTGCTGTCAGACTTACTGTGAAACCAATGCTGGCCTTGAACTGCTGTCTTCCCGCCTCATCAAATGCTGGGATTACAGGCATGCAGTACCACACCTGCTTCTAAAGAAAGACATACCATCTTGTGAAGGTCCATTATTCTAAAAATACCAGTGAGGTGCCTGCCTTTTTAGGCATGGCAAGTTCCCCACCTCCAGTGATGCTTGTCAACTAGGCAGATAGGAAACCTCCTAGGTCATTTGAAATTAAGACAGGAATAGTCTCATAGTTGCTGGAACTAGCTACTTTGTTTTATAAAGATATTCTTTGGTGCCAGGGTCGTGGCTCAGTGCAACAGCATTAGAAAAATTTTAAAAATCTCAACTTTCTTATTGTGCATATGTACTCGTGTGTGTGTGTGTGTGTGTGTGTGTGTGTGTGTGTGTGTCTCACAACCACAGCTTTTCACATATCACTTACATTATTTTTAGAAGCAGGACCTCTCTTTGGGGCGGAACTCATTCCATTTGCTAGGCAGGCAACCCCCAAGTCCTCCTGTCTCCACCTCACCGGTACTGGGATTACAAGTGTGCTGCACTATACCCAGCCCTTTCACATGCTTCCAGGCTGAACCTCATCCTGGCTTTCTTAGAGGGACTTCAGAAGCGATGTCCACACCCAAGGCCTGCTCTCCTTACAGCCCGTTTGTGCAGGTGATTTAGGGAAAACATGATGATAATAGAGAATTTTCAGTGATCACAAATGGTGGGAAGTGACACCCCCAAAATCAATCCCCCTTCTCTGTCTTTAAGCACCCATGCCAACCTGTGAAGAAGTCCCAGGGGGAGTCAATCTGTAGCCTCTTTTTAAAAGATATTTCTCCCCCCATCACCCCCCACATCAGAATAAATGGGAGCCTTCACTGGAATGAACACATGGAAATTATAGCTGTCATGTCATCCATTTAAAGCAGACATCTGAATGGGATATTATCCTGCTCTACTTTTTTGTCCTTTAAGGAGTCAAGGGACAGGGTATTAGATGCAAGATGGCCATGGGAAGATCGGGTCCTGGCAAAAATCATACCCCAGCATGAAATGTGCCCACTTGTTAAGTGCTTTCAGTTTCCAGCCCTCCCCTTTGCCCTAGTATTCGTTAGAGCTGCATCTTCTTTAGTATCCGTTGGCTTGATGTGTTGCTTGTATCTCTGGGCCACTGGCTCCTGGTGATGATTATGCTTTAGGTTTTTCAAAGAGTGCTTCTGTTTTCATTCAGTGTAGCCTATGGTAGCCTGAGGTTGGCTCTTTGAGCTTTTACAGGAGAAGAATCTCTATGGAAGCCGTTATTCTGCGTACCACACGGGATGAAATACCTCAACTCATCTCCACTCAACATCTCCCAATTGTGTGTCCAGTTCTGTGTCCAGCAGATGATTTTCTGTTCAGAAGGAAAGTATTCTTGGGGATATCCTTGGACAACTGTGCTTTGGCAACTTGGATGTCCCAGGTTTTGCAGGGTAACAATCATTAGTGCTTATATGATTCCTTTGGGTTCTCACTAGGAGGGAGACATTGAGTATGTCTTGAAAGAACAGGCTTTTGATATGTTGGCTTATGTGCTTTGCCATGTGATCTCCAATGCAGAGTCTCAATGTATCTTGAGAGTTTCGAGTTGAAATGTATAGATGGCTTGTCATTTTTTACTGTGTGGGGTCTGGATGTGTTCCTCCCTGTCACCTGTTTGACAGCTACTCAGGTTATCTGTAGACCTCTTTTAGCTTTTGATTTACTACTTCAGACTCCCTCTGTTGTCTTATGTATACACTGTACACATGTGGAAGCTATTTCAATGACTCGTCATGGGAAACATATTCTCTGCTTCCATTTTTCCATATCAATATGCAAGTAATAACACTTCTGAAATGCCTGGAAGGACACTTGCACCAGTAAAGGTCAGTAAAGGTTGGACAGAATCCAAGACTAGTAGCAGCCTTACCGTCCCCAAATGGTCTTTTGTGATCTGACTGGATATCGGACTGCATGCCTGTATATTGATGCTACATAGTAAATTCCAGGCTGCCTTGAACTACATAGTGAGACCTATCTCAAAAGAAAACTTAATAAAATTATCTTAACAAATAAATAAATGCAGCTCTAAAGAACATTAAACTTGCCCACCCCAAATCGGCCTCAAATATCTCTGTCTTATAATGAAGTTTTATTTGAGCTAAAAAAGGAATGTTGATATTGTCAAGGCTTTAAGGTCTCTTGGTCCACCCACCTTCATGGTGTCAGGAGTTTTGTTAGCTGCCATCCTCTAAGGATATTCAGAAGCCTCCCTCCTCTCTGTTCCAGTGCAGTAACCCTAGGAATAGAGAGTATCATCTATTAAATTACCATGGTGTCACAACCTTTATTTTAGTCTTGTGTAAACTGGGTTTCTGAAAGCTTAGACCCCCTCTTTCTTCTTCAGTTTTATATGACTTGAATCACAGACCTTTTCTTTGATGGATATTGGAAACCACTTTTTGTATTGAAACTTCCATTGTGTATTTTTTTTTCTTTTTGAAAACTTGAATGAATAAGCTTCCTGCCTTAAAGATGACTTATCAGTTAATTTCAACTTCCATTTATTACCATGGAAATGGAATGGGACATCAACCGAGTGGTCCGCTAGAGTGAGAGCTAACAGATGGCTAAAATGGCTGCTACTCTGTATCTCCTCTGCCAGTTCTCATGTCAGACATTACTAATCAACCACCACATTCTTTCTCAGCAAGCTGGTGACAGGGATCTATGAAATTTTCTCTCAAATAATACTAGGCTAATCGATTGTGCTTGGCATCACTATAAATTAATTTGAAGATTGAAAGCTTCTAATGGTGATACATCTTTTGTCTTGACACTATCTACTTCGTTTTACATTATTTTAGTTTGTTAAATGACCTCTCTTGAGAGTCATCAGAGTTCTACATACTTGCTCTTTTCTATGTATGACCTGGGAATCAACTGGACAACTCCCAGGAATCCCCATCAGAGGTAATTTTGAAATAGGCCAAGTACCAATTTCCCTTTGAGCCATGTAAGTCTTTGTTAGGTGCAAGATGCTTTCTGCATGCAGGAGGAGGCTCTTTGAGGAAGTGGATGCCATCCTCATACTACAGATAACGCTCCACTGTGAACCCTTTGCCCTTTGGCAAATTGCCTGGTCCTCTTATTGTGAATGTCTAGGATTCTAGGACCTGACATTCCATGTTGTTTGAGATCTTCTTTGCTCGTAATATAGTTAAGTCCACCATAGTTTATTTACGTGCCAGGATGAAAAGCAAATGGCTTTTTTGTTGTTTTAAAATCCATTCATCTTCAGTCATTATTTTAACTGCTTAGCTTTCTGGAACTGTTCTCTTTCTTAAGCCTATATTTTAAGAAATTTTGCCCAGTATGTGATGCTTAAATTTCAGTTACTTTATTTTTTCTCTAATGAACAAAGAGAAGTTGGAAGTGTCCACAAATTTTGCTTTCTCCAATAATCACTAGAGCATGATTTCACTATCTGTACTTCACTCTTGGGAAATTTGTAATAAATTATCTCTCCCTTGAATGATTACAAAAATGTCACTTTTGGTTGTTGCTGTAGCTTAGCTGCTGGCCCTCTTTCATCTGTGTCAGAGAAAGCTTGATTCATTGTATTTATCGAGTAAAGAAGAGAGTCCCTTCCCCTTCTGTGGCATGTGACGGGGAGAAGCAGGTTGGCAAGCAGCAACATGTCTGAACATCACTGTAGCGAGGTTTAGTTATTTTTCAAATTGTAAAGCCTGTGTCTTCATCTCACCTTGTCAAGATCAGCAGAAGTGATTCATGGTTCATTTAAGTAAAAAAGCTGTGTTAAACCAAAACATCCCTATTGAAAGAAAGTGTGGCTTCCGCTGTCACCTGTGGGAACAGGATTTTTCACCAAAACAATGTGTTACTGAGTAAAAGACGGTCTGTAAGCCTGTTCCCATCTCCACCATCTCAGAGAAGGAAGAGGAAAAAGCAAAGTATCTGGAGAGGCAGAAACTCCCAGAATTCTTTTCTCCTTTCTCCGGTAAACATGCTTGTAGGTGTATCCCTGACGCAACAGAATGTGTGAAAACCATTTAAATGATTATTTGATAATTCGATAAGGGAAAATGCTTTAAGCCACCACACCCTTCCCACAGCTGATAAGCAATGCCACCTACCAAGACAATATATTTTACAAAACACCTTCCTGTGGAATCGGCATCAAACGGCAGTTTTAAAATAAGACATAGATAGAGTTAGCTTTCTCTGGGCTCTTCCCAGTTTTGAGCACATGGGGTCAGCTTCTTAACCCTGAATTTATGTCAGAATCATTACCTAACCTATAGGTTTGGCATTATGAGTTTAATTAATGGGACTTTTTTCAGAATGTATATACATGTATGTATATGTGAGTGTACATGTATGTACCGGTGTGGAGGCTAGTTGACAGTACAGGATGCCATTCACCATGTGCTGTCCACCTTAGTTTTTGTAATAAGGCCACTCCCTGAGATCTGCGCTGTGGTTGATCAGGCTCCTGTGGATGGCCAGTGAGCCTCAGGCAGATGTCCCTCTAGCTCCTAGCACAGTGGTAGAGTGGGCCACCATGCTGGCTTTTTATGTGTGTTCTCAGAATTGAACTCACATCCCCATGTTTACAGGGCAAGTACTTTACTAACTGAGCTACCGCTCAGCCCTTATTTATAAGCCTTTAACTCATGATTGACTCACAAGAAACTTTACTTACTAAATCAGTAGCTGTGCTTGGCTCTGTCAGATACTGTCTGTTTATCGTCACAGGTCAATGAGATGCATTGTTACCATCCTGTTTGTTCTTTTGGGTGGAAGACGATTCTAGAGACTTCAATCACTTTAATCATTCATGTGCCCTGAACAAAGAGTGTTACCTGTGAGGGCAGTGTGGTGTGCCCAAGGCATCCAGCTCTGCAAGTAGAGGTTTGTTGGCACTAGAATAAAACATAAACACTACATGTCCTTGTAATTTCACCAGCCAGTTCTCTGTATTTGCTTGCTGAGAAACTGATTCAAAGAATAACTTTAAAAAGTGCCCCAGTTGAAAAGCTGCACAGAGTACTTGGCGTCTCTGAGCCCTTACCTGCCACACAGTGGCAATTCTGTGTGCCTGCAGCATCTGTGAGCTTCATGTGTCTTCCTTCATCCACCCCACAAAAACCTCCCACACCCCCAGCAGTGCCTTCTTGGACCCAGTGTCTTCTCCTGCAGCCATGCTGTTTGGCATACCTTCTAGAACTAGAAGCTGCCCGATCTGCTCATTGTGAGCCCTAAGTTTCCAGGGAGTCCTGGGGGTTGCATCGCCTCAGCAATGAACTGAGCTTGACATAAGTGGCACAATTATCCTGAAGTCCTTGATGAAGCAGTGGCCCTTGAGGGGGTGGGGGGAATCAAGTGGCTGTGAAGCTTTCCAGAGCTGAAAAGAAGGACCCGTATTGTCAGTGCAGATTATATCTGATCATTAATGTTTACTGCACAGTGGATACTCCCAACAAGATGATTGGAGAGTCCACTACAGCCTTTCCAGCTTCTGTGCCCTTTTGGGGCTGTTGAGGGGGAGTGGATCTCACAGTACTGTTAGTGACATTGACTAGAAATCAGCTGAAAGGGACATAAATGATTTGCATATTCTGCAAGGACATTGTAGAGCCCCTGTATGACGAAATCTGAATTAGTCCAGGGGCTTTGAGAAGCTTCTGTCTTCTCTGGCAGTGTTTGCTGTTAAGTGTGTACTCAGGCAGTAAAGACTCAGAAGCGAGGCTCTGCTTCGTGAACACACACCCTAGGGTTACACTTCACGCACTAGGGGAAGCCAAGATATTCTGAATTCTGTTTCATTGGGGACTTTTTACCTTTTCTTCCTGTTTATGACAGTCATTTCATCTATGGCTGTAATGAGGTCAGGAACAGGTGACTGTAAAATAATACTAGTAAGCGGGTAGCCTCTGTGTTAATGATCAGGTATTTTTTAAAAGAAAAAAATTAAAAAGTTCTGGTGTGGGAAACACCCTCTGTACTCGAAGCTCTTTTCCCAGTAATTAATCAGAATGAAGATTTTAATGCTCTCCCAGTTATGTACGAGTGATTATGGCTACTTGTCTGCAAGAAGGCAGGAGAAATTGGTGTAATGGCTAGAACAGGGTGGGGAGGGAATGGAACTCCCCCCTTTTACATTATTCCAGTAAATATGATGTACTCACTTTTATATAATCTAGGATATACTTAACTCCTTCCCCACAAAGGCTAACTTTTTCAACCCTTTAGAAAATACAGGTCTGCTTATTAAACCAATAACCTTTTGAGAGTGGGGAGGGGGGCACGCAGAGGCATAGGCATTTTAAAAACCACAGTAAAAGCATTTTTTCAGGGAACCCTCTCAGAACACATTTCCAACATCTTTTGTGTTTCCACATAGCAAGCTACTTTATGGACTTTTTTTTGCTGTGGCATTGCCCTTCAACGTGAAAGCTTTTTCCATTTTGTACCATAAAGAATATTATTTTTCTGCCAGCCAATTTTCTCTGTTAGTCACTAATTGGCTACATAAATCTCGGGTGTTGAGAATGAGGAATGTCTCCGTGTCATAGAGTGTAATCTTCACCCTTATTTACCAATTCATTAAGATTCATTGATGCAGGATCGGTGAGAGGAAATGACAACATAAATCAGACCTCCAACATAATGACCCTAATCAGTTGGGAATTGCTGGAAATGTCACGATGAACTATGTCCTTGTGTTAGTGCCACTGTACACTGTCAGTGCGCTGCTTTATGGGTGGGACGCATCTTCCTGACACTGACTGTATTTAACGAAAAAAAGAGTTGTTAAAAAGCTGATTCCATTAAAGCTATGAGATCCATACAAGGACCTGTGGTATTTAGCCTCCTGCCCTTTACCTTCAGTGTAACTGCCTAATGGAGCTGCAGTTTAATGCGCATTCAGAACACACCTGAGTTAAAACTCCCCAGGAAAAAAAAAAAGGCGAGTTGATTTATAGCTTGTCATGTCTTTATTTAACCCAATAATTTCAGCGCCTATGGAGAATTGAAAACTGTAAGTTCTCCACTTAGGTACCAAATCTCTTGTCACTGAAGTAGGTCTCAGTAACCAAGAACTCCCTAAATACTGCCCCCCACCCCCAGTCAGGGCCCTGTTGGATTAGAATCTCCTTCTCTACAGGTTTGCTGATGCTAAGCACTGCTCGTTCCTAGAATAATGTGTCAATTCAAAATCAGCAATAGAGTCTGACAGGGTTTTCTGTGAAGAGGTTTCTGGCCTCTCTTACCTTAGTATTGATTTCATTCCACCATGATCTTGGAATGGGTTCCTGGAAGGTGGGGGTGGGGCTGTAGCGTGCACATATTATACAATTGAATACAGGTTATTCATTGAGCCATAATGAATTAATCAGGTGGCAGCTTCAGTCCAGCCTGGAAGGCAATCCTCTGTTCTTTTCGCTTACTGCTTAGTAAAATCTTATTAGTGAAGAACAAGCAAATACTTCGAGGACGTGAAGAAGGAAAATAGTCTTTATATATTCCTTAAAAAAAAAATAACTTTTTTTCCTTTGTGTATGATGGCAAGCATTTTTTTATCTTAAAAAAAATCTCTTAATCTATGTTACAAGGCTGAGAAAGACCTGTAAGAGAACAAGACAAGTTTACTTAATCTTGACAGCCCTGGGTGTAATCTCCCTGTGCTTGTGACAAGTCAGACTCTAAGATTTATAACTCCTTAATCAAATGTCTAGAATTCTCAGGAAATGTTATCACACGACTTCCTTTCACATGACTTACAGAGAACTCACTAGACCGTTAGATAAGCTGTAGACTGAGCTGGACCTTAGAGTGATTTCATACTGACTGACATTTGGATGGTGTTGGGGACGCTGTTTTTGGTTTTGTTCCACGGTATTATGTGTGTAGCCACCTCCTGTGTGGGAGCCTCTCTTTCTGCCGCTGGGGTGACACCATTGTTTGTTATGTTTTGTGGACTTTGGACAAACTTGGTTTGTGTTTCTTACCTTAAAGGCATCCAGGAAGGCTATCCAAGAAGACAGGGGTGTGGTTCAAGTAGCTAAAGTGATGTCTGGGTTCTAGTGTAGTCGTGTGCACCTGTATGTGTAAGAGCTTCTGCAAGGAAGGCCAGAGTGATGTAAGGAGGGGACATCCTGGATCCCTCAAGGGAGGATGACTCAAAGAGTGAGAACTGTGTCTTGCCCAAATCCCCAGCCTTCTCTTGTGGCCTAGAGGGCCAGCACCATCAATACCACCAAGATCAAAGTGGCTCTCCCCACCCACAGCCAGACTAGGCACTTCCTACCAGCTCTACCCCAGATGCTGAGTGACCTCTTCCATGCTTCAGCTCTTAGGCTAATGTGACTAGTGCTTCTGGGCATGGTCTCTTTTTCTGGCTAGTGCCAGGACACTTTCCAGCTGTACAGGGAGTCTGAGAGCATTCCACCTGGTGAGGAAAGGAAGGGAAAATCTGAAAGGAACTGAGAGGAGAAAAGAGACAGACCAAGAGAGGACTAAGGTAACAAGATACAAAGGAAGATTCGAGAAAGATAAGCAGAAAGAGGAAGAGAGTTGAAAAGGAGTGAGACATGGTGAGCGATATTCAGACACACAGAGCGGGTGAGGAAGCTGAGAGGAGACGACATACAGGCAGGAAGCAGGAGGGACTTCAGAGTGAACCCTGATGTCATCTGTGCCTGCAAACCCTCCTGCACAAGAGAGAAGCATCTCTAAGAATAGCATTAGCCTGGAGTTGGCAAGTAAGGCTGCAGGAATCACTAGTGAGCCACCTGTGGGAAGTCGGCCTAACAAGGAAACTCCCATGTCAACCAGGGAATAAGAACTTGTACAGTAGACATATAGTAAGTTTGCCAGCAAGAAAGATCCTGAGATTGTTATTCCTTGAGACCACAGAGGATGCTTTTGACGCCTCCACCCTCCGAGGTTCCAGGTAATGGGAAGATTAAAATCAAGACAAAATGATAACTTCTCCAAAGGAGTCCATGCCACCAAGAGCTGCTTAGAGTGATGTCTTAGGCATGGAACCATTAAAGATAGATGTCAGGGCTTGTAACTTTGTTCTCAATTCCTTTCTCCCTAGTGCCCTCTAAAACTTGGGATATGACAAATCGAACCTGTAAAGCCAGTCTTTATTTCTGTAGTCAAAATGTATTTTGGCTCTTTCACATGATGTAAACACCTGAAAAAGGCTTTTGTGAGCCATTTGGGGCTTCTCAGCCCCCTTCCTGCCCCTATTCCTCACTGAAAATTTTTCATATCCTCTTTCTGCTATTTTCAGTTGTTCCCATCTTTCCTTCTCCCCACTTCTTGTATGTATGTATGTATGTATGTATATATGTATATATGTATATATGTATATATGTATATATGTAT
>NW_021604665.1:7797660-7813361 GCF_004785775.1 Grammomys surdaster | reverse complement strand
TATGTATATATGTATATATGTATATATGTATATATGTATATATGTATATATGTATATATGTATATATGTATATATGTATATATGTATTGAAATGACCTTCCTTTATTGTCTAGGCTATTGTTGAAATTAATGTATAGCCCAGGATTGCCTTCAACCTGATCTCCTCCTGCCTCAGCCTTCTAACACTAGGAATTGCAGTGTAAGCCATGACAGACTTGCCTGTCTCTCCTTAAATATGATTGGGGTTTTGTTCCTGGCTCCATCCTTCAAATTCTGTTCCCAACTATTAGTATTTTAGGGAGACATCCTCAAACCCAGGATGGAGAAGTAAGAAGACCGAGACTACAAATGAGACAAGAGGGGAAAAAAAAAACCCAGTCTTTCTGGCAAAGGAAAAAATCTTTACAGTGAGAGGCATGCTTAACAGACAGACAAAATACCTCCAAAATATGCAAATCTGTGTTTATCATGGAGAATCCTTCAGGGAATAAATCCGAAGCATTAGCAATTACGACTTAGTTCAGAAGTCTTCCTTGCCGTTCTGCCTGTAATACTTACAAACATCAGTGTAGCTTAGAGCTTCGTGTTAAAATGTTTTCCTCCTATTCCTCTCGAGTTGTTTAACATGCCTTTATTATCCGAGATGATGTGATCATGATCAGAGAGAAGGAATGGATTCTCTTATCATCGCTACCTCCCTCAGCTGAAAGAAGGGAGCTGCGTTAGTCCTTTCCGAATAAGAAGCCTCGAGTCCAGGGCCTCTTGCAGATCAGTACAAGCTGCTCCTCGGTCATGCCCACCAAGCCAAGGGGACTGACAGTTTAGCATTTGGGCAGCCATGTGCTGGGTAACTAAGCAGGGCATGGCTTAGGCCTCCTCACTTTCACTGGCTGCTGCCTTTAGTGAGGGCAATGGTTTCATCCAGTCTTGGTGAAACAGGATGCTCTACCTCTGTTGTGAAGTCTCACTTCGGTGGATGCTGCTCATCAAGCTTTGGTTTTTAGAAGGCAGCTGGTGTGTATTAAAGGCACATGGGCAATGTAGACAAGGCTGAGTATCCCTCATTTAAAAACACAAAATCCAGAGTGCTTTAGAACTTGAGATGCAGAGAAGCATCCTGACATTACCAGGGGTATATCCTACCCTGGACCTCTCGTGTGATGCAGCTTATGGTGAAAAGACAACTACAGGGTGTATATGATTCATGCCCTGCCTTGAGCCTCCCTTCCTAAGGTAGCTTATTATATATGTGCAGACAAAGAAGCTTAAATATTAAACAATTCAGGCCTTCAACTTTTCTGATTAGGGGTAGCCTTGACCTCATTTTATTTTCATACTCATTCATTCATTTAACAAATATGTGCTCACTGTTTGTTGCATGCCAGGTCCTGGCGTATTTCAATGCCTTCATTGCCAAGTATTGGTAATTCCCTTAAATGTACCGTCTATATGATCCCATTTGAATAATATATCACCTTGTCTGAACAAGCAATCTGGCTGGCTGGGTGTGATGGAGAAGGAGTCTGAGACAGGACTGTTACTTATGTCCAGCCGTTAAAGACTAGCCTGGGCAATATGAAAATATGTCTAGCAGCAATAACAAAAGAGGCCTGTGGGGAGCCCTTGGTCTGAGTATTAATGTGTGGAGGTTTTCTTATCTACTTTATCCAATCTGTTGGGTGGGGTGGTAATTCTATTCCATTTATTTCCTACTTTGTTTATTCAGGAAATATCCACCAATCACTTACTGTACGTCACTGTGCTGGGTGCTGGCTGTGCTCTCTCACGGGTTTTAGCAATTTGTCTGTGCCTCCTTATTGTGTTTCTTTATGGTTTTACTTTGATGCTAGCAACCGGATGTAGATTGGAGGAGGACAGCCTCCTGTTGCCACCCCTTTCCTGTCATTTGTACCGATTGTAGTCCCGTAAATGTGTCCTTCCCTCCTCATGCAGAACAGAGCCTGCGTCCATACATCTATAGCATGCTGAGCCAGCTCTCTCTGCCTTGCCTAGCCATCACTTTGTCTGTTTCACAAATTCTTGTCTTTAACCAAGCCCTAGTTCTCCCTAAGCCAGTCAGCATTACTGTCTCTCCTCCTGGAAGAATACTTAGTATGGAATTCTCATCGTAGGCTCCATTGGGCGGGAGTCATGGGTTCTTCCCTTCCAGTACATACTTGTACCCTGCAGATTCCTCTTGTTCACCACCATGGCTATCTTTAAACTTGACCATTCACCTCGAACCAAGATCCCATGACTTGCCAAAATCCTATTCCCTTTCTTTTCAAATATTCTAATTGATATTCTTAGTTCCCCACCCCCCTTCTTCTACTCCCTCCAGTGGGATGTTGGCAACAAGAGAATGACTTGAACAGGTTGGCTCTGTTTTGAATAATGCTTATAGTAGTAGCAGCATGTGGCCCGCTTGCCCATTACAGGGGATGGTGAGGACAAAAGGTATGAGATAGACGTATGATACTGAGTCCCCATGTCTGATGGTGTTTTTTGGATGGGCCATTGCTGCTGTTTATAAAGTTCCTCTTGCCCTTGTCCGTGTTTGACTCCCTACCATGCTTCATTGGCAGCATGGCTCTCCATTGATGACTTTGCCCTTTATTTGTTATCCCCACCAGACTCTTTAAAATCCAAAGTGGAGCTTAACTTTGGGCAGAAGGAACTTGAGAAACAGCATCAGTGGCTAAAGCTGGGGAAGTGCATCAGATGTGAGTGGTCAGAGGTTGGGGTTAAGGGGTCCTGAGTGGGGCCATGCACACGAGGACTTAGTTTCAGACAGTGGCATCCATGTGAAGAGTGATGGGGAAGAGTGGTTCTGTTTCCGGCTACTTCCTCAGTGGTCCATGCGGGCTCTTTTTCCAGTGTTCTTGCCTAGGGGTTTTAGGAAGAATTTAGAGGAATCCAGACAAAGAGGTTTAAAAGGCTTGGGTTAGTAGGAGGAAGGGTGGGATCTAGATGGGCAGAAGAAGATTCCAGAAGTGCCTTTGCGGTTGGAGTCACCAGTGTATTTCCACATAAGCAAGAGTGGGGAGCCAGCAGAGAGAATGAGGATGGATGGAGGATGGGCTTAAGATTACAGAAAGAAAAGTGTCTTTTCTTTCCAGTGGGGAGAGCAGAAGAAAATGAAGGATGAAGATAGTTGGTTGGGGATTCCCTTAGTCTTTGCAATCCCCTAGCCCATTGCCTGACCCTTCTCTCTTGATCTCTGTCCACTTCTGTCCTTCTCCAGGATTCCACCCTGTTTCTCCTAGGTTGTGATAGACGCATTGTATGGCTTTGATGTTCAAGGTGCTATTTGCTGTGGACTTGTTTGTGTGATGCTGTTCTCTGATCTTAGGTTTCTTCTAAAACAATGATGATTAATGTGTCACTTAGAAGGAAGCTGTGAGGTCTGGAATTTGCTCAGGACATGCCATGCTTGATGTTGCCTATCTATCCCTTCCCCACTACAGTTTATATAGTGAAGACTCCTCCTCCCAAATCTTCCCCCAGCTTTCAGTCTCACCCGATGGCTTTGTTGAACTGTCATCTCTGTAGTGGTAACTCCCTGTCAGCTTTTGTTGTCGTTTCTGCTTCTTCCTGAGAAGAATATCTTTCCTCCTTGTCTGGTATCATAACAGATTTGATCTTCCTTTCTTCGGCTGGGTCTGAAATGTAGGAAAAATGACTGCCTCATTTCATAAACCCAGACAAGCATAGAGTCTTAACTTTCCCAGTACAATATCTCCATCTACTCATCCATCCATCCATCCATCCATCCATCCATCCATCCATCCATCCATCCATTCGTTGGTCTGTCCATCTGTTCATCTACTCACCCATCCATCTATCCCTTTATCTGACATTGAATTAAATAATATATCAAGCAGCCCAATATTTTAGCTGCAAAACACACTCCATGGCTTCCTGTTACCATTCAGAAAACTAAAACACAACTTAATGCAAAGAGGTCATTGTAAAATGCTCAACTCTGTAGAAGAATGCCTCTTGCAGATGCAACAGAGGAGGTATCTGCAGAGGCTTCCTCAGTTGAGCTGAGTTGCAAGATGTTTAATAGGAGAGGGCCGAGAAAGCTTAGTGATCCAGAGACAGGACTTAAAATTTTTAGTAGCCACATTAGAGAAAGTAAAAGGATTCAAATACAAGTTTGTACTTCATCTGGTGTAACCAAAATATAATTATTTTGACATGTAGTAAGTAATGAAAATGCATGAAAAATCATTTTACTTTTTTTTTCCTTTCAGAGGAAGCCTTGGACAAATCCTCTCAATTCAGACATTAAAATTTCATTGAAAATATTTGCTCTGATTTTAGCTTTCATATCACCACTAGTTTTCCAGGGACTGAATTGAGCATCAGCTTTAAATTTTATATTTAAGCTGATTTATGTTAAACTTATACATGTATAAAATTTAATTCTACATGTGTTCTAGTCGCACTTTGAATGTTTTATAGCCCCACATGCCCAGTGGCTTTTGCATTGTACAAAGCTGAGAGCTTTGGGACGTCACACTGGTAAAGAGTGGCAGGAGTGATGCAGGGTCACTGAAGTATTAGAAACAATTTAAGCAAAGAATCAAAAGTCAGGCCAAACTGGGGTAGTTGCATCCAGATTCATAGGATGGTGGGAAGATGGTCCAAAGTGGAAGGGGGTAAGCAAGCAGAGGAGATTGCTTCTTTCTTGCAGTATACACTATCTGACCAGATCAACACAAGGAAAGCAGGCTCTGTTTAGGCTTACGGTTTAGAGCTTTAGTCTGTCATGGTGGGGGAGGCCTGGGAGTGGGAAGAGCCTTAGGAAGGTAGGCATATCTCACCCATTGTCGGGAAGCAGAGATGAAGCGCCATGGTGCTCAGTTCTGTTTCTTTTTTACATTCAGCTCACTTTGGGATGGTGTGTCTCACAAGCAGGGTGGGTCTTCCCTTTTTAATTGGCTCAATCTGGATCCATCCCACAGGCATCCTTAGAAGTTCATCTCCTCTATGATTCTAGATCCTGTCAACGAAGTAGGTCACATTGAACATACAAGAGAATAAAGAGAGGGTAGTAGGTATAATCCCTTCCCTCACAAATCCAAGTTGGATCAGGCTGGGGGGTCTAGATGGATGGAGAAGCAGGAGAGTCAGTCTGAGACCACAATTGAGCTACAGAGATATCTATAGGAATGTAGGGACAAGGGTCTGTGGCTCTGGAAAGGGACTTTGATGGTAGTGTGGTTTAGGCAACAACTAAGATGATCAAGTACAAATATAGGAAGTTTGAGGTCACCAAGGCTTGAGAGAGCCAGAGGTGGCAGGTAGCAGCCTTGTGGCAGGAGTCCACATAGCTCTTTCGTTAATAAAGTTTTATTAGAACATAGCTGTGCCCCTTGTGTTTTCCTGATGTTTCTGCACTAGACCTAAAAAACTAGATGAGAAACCAGGTGGCCTACAACATAAGATATTATTTTCTTCAGACCTTCCCAGAGTGTTCCTGCCTCTGCTTTAGAGTTTGGGAACGGCAATTTAGTTAGGAGACGCCTCAGTGTGCAGAGCAGGTCTAGTGATACAGCAGAGACAGTACAGTTCTTACTCACAAGCATGTAAATCTGATTCCTGACATTCAGAGTATCAAACTAGATGCGAGGTGTATATCTGCAATCCCGGTGCTGGAGGTAGAAACAGGCCAGTCCCTAAAGTTTGCCAGCTAGCAAGCTCAGCCAAATGCTGAGCCTCCAGGCTTAGTGAAAGAACATGCCTTCCAAGATCTATTGGAGAGTGCTTGGGGAAGATGCCTTAGATTGATGAGGTGTACATGCACCCCAGGACATGGATGTGTGCACACACGTTCACATATACACATGCACACAGAGTAAAGAGGAGACCATATGTCTATAGGGAGTCTTCTTTCTCAAGAGATAATATGAATGACAGTCATGTGTTGCCAAGAGTCAAGGAAGAGAAGAATTGAAAATCTCAACTGCAGTTGACTATTGCAGAGTCCCTTGAAGTGTTGGGGTGGGCATCCTCAGTGAAGCCACTGGACTCGCAGTGGGAGAGGAACAAGCAGACACAGCGTATTCCTTTCAGCCACCCGGTGGTGGGAGGAAGGGCAGAGGGAGGCAGTAGAGAGAGGTTTGAGAGTGAGGAACATTTTTTTTCATTCCTGTCTTGTATACCAGAGGAAGGAGGTGTGAGGGAAAGAGGTGAGTGATTGAGCAAGAGGTACAAAAGACAGGGGAGGCAGACAGAACACCAAGGCTTCTTGCCTTTTAGGGCCAGGAGACATCTTCCTTATGTGTCTACAAGCTTCTTTGCTTTGGCCTTATCTTGGTTTCTTTTATTAATTAAAACTGAGGGGGAAACAAACAAGAAATCAATCAGTCAATCAAACAAACCCACAACACACCCCTCCTCTCATCCCAGGCTTCCAGCGATCTGTACACATGAAGGTTCTTGCTCTAAGCGTTACTACTAAGCTTGCTCACCTCTTTTTTGCTCACCCCTCTGTGCGTTTGTCCATGTGGTCAATGTAGATCCAATGCATTCAAAAGAAGCAAACAAACAAAAACCACCAACTGCATCTGTGTTGACATCTGTTGATTTCTTTTTTTGTATGTACTCCTAAACAATATGGCAGAGCAACCATGTATGTCATGGTAGGTTACTGTAAGCAGTTGGGAGGTGGTGTGCCCAGGAGGACGTGCATAGGTCACATGCAGATTCCACACCTTTATAAAGAGCCTGGGTGTGTGGAGATCTAGGTGTGCCTGGTAGGAGACAGGATGCTGAGAGATGGCGGTACCACATGTTCTTAAGGATTACTTTATCATATCCACCAAAGGTACTCACCAGAAGCATTCATAAAGTGAAAACGTAGCAAAAAAAAAAAAAAAAATCTTAAAGCATAAAGTTGTGAGGCATCTTATACCAAAAACCAAAACCAGGACTCATTGTTTTCCATGATAAAATCAGAATGTGCACTTGTGTGTGTGCTTGTGTGTGCATGTTAGTGTGTGTTGATATGTGTACAGCTGAATGTATGCATTTCTGAAGAGCCCAGATACAACTTCAGCTGCCATTCTTTGAGTTCTCTGTGCCTTGCTTTTTGAGACAAGGTCTCTCATTGGCCTGGAGCTTTCCAAGTAGACCAGGCTGGCTACCTAGTGAGCCCCACAGAATCTCTCTGCCTGTCTGTATCTTCCCAGCTTTAGCACATTCTTTTTTTTTTTTTTTTTAATTATTTATTTGTGTATATGAGCGCACTGTTGCTGACACACCAGAAGAGGGCATCCGATCCAATTGCAGATGGTTGTGAGCCACCATGTGGTTGCTGGGAATTGAACTCATGTTCTCTGGAAGAGCAGCCAGTGCTCTTAACCACTGAGCCATCTCTCCAGACCCCACTTTAGCACATTCTTATAAAACACATTTCTCATTGCTGCACCACCCCTGACATGTGGAGCCAAATAGTAGTTGTTGTAAGGACTGTGCAGTGCAACATGTGCTGTGGCATTGCAATTGAAGCCAGTAATACATCTCTGCATCTCTGTCCTCAGCTCTGACAGCCAAGCATGTCTTCAGTGTCATCGAATATTTCCAGTATGTGGCAAAAGTCACCCTTCTATGGAAGGATACTTTGGTAGTCAGAATTATTTTCATAATTCTTTCTATTATTCTTGGTATATTATTTCCTTTATTCTTTAAACTTTCAATAGTGGAACCCAAAGGAGGCTATCCCATAGACATCTTGTTTCAGGCTGAGTGAAAATGAAAAGGGTGACTTTTGCCACATACTGGAAATATCCGATGACACTGAAGACATGCTTGGCTGTCAGAGCTGAGGGCAGAGATGCAGAGATGTATTACTGGCTTCAATTGCAATTTGACCACTCATTTTGGACCACTTTCCCAAGCTGCTGGTGGCTCTGCCCTAGTGCATGGAACAATGCCAGACAGGCACTAGTGTTGGGAGATGATAGTTGATATCACTCGCCTACTGAGCTTAAGATTTTAATATCTTATCATGAAGCACACTGGCCTGGACATACCTCTCGTTGGTATACCTGCCTATCCAAAAATGTAACTGTTTACATTGCTAGAACTGTCTACCAGAGCTTTTCTGATAAGAGTACAGGTACACTCTCCTGTCTATGATTTCACCTTGTGATATAATCACACTTTTATGGGGGGGGGAAAGCAAAACCTTTTACTGGGATAGAAAAATGGCTTATCACTTAGGAGTGGCTACTGCTCTTCTTGAAGACCTGAGTTCACTTCCCAGCACCCCTTCCTGGAGGTTCACAACTGCCTATAACTCCGACTCAGGAGGATTTAAGGCCTCCATGGACAATGCACTGATGTGCTCAAACCCACACACAGACACATAATTACAAATACTTTTTAATTTTCACTATGCAGAGAGGTCATCTCATATGTAAATGTCTTCTCTAGCATTTGTGGGTCTGTGGAAAGCCTCTGAGTGGGACATAAGAGGGCTGCTCAATAGGCCTTGGACTCTTGTAGAATGCCATTTAGTGTGACAGATCCTCATCACCCATTGGCCAGGTAGAAGTTGTAAGTGGTTGGAGTTAGGTCATGGGCACTATCCAGTCCCTGTCCAGCGTTCCTGTGTGTGGACACCTGGTAGATGCCCTCATGATTAATCACTGATACCTATACTCTAAGTACAGGGAGTTAATCCTGCCTGCAGTTGGGAGACCTCAACCAACTTTGGACACAAAAAAAGAAATGCTACTGAAGAGCCAAAGAGTTTTTAAAAAGAAGATTATAAGGCTTCAAATGATAACCCCAAGATTACTTCAAACAAGGATGGTTTGCTCTGCTCCACAATTAGCTGTTTAACTGTACCATGTTAAGTTAGTCCTAATTCTACAGTGTAGAAGAAAGAAATACAGAATGCATCGATGCTGCCCTCCTCTTTCAGCCAGAAGACAGCATGAACAACTTGCTTTTAAACGGGGTTGCCGAGACCCCAGTCCTAGGTTCAGGTTTGTTTTATGGTGAGATGAGATGTTCTGTGCCTGAGTATTTCCCAGTGGCCTCCCAGAGGGCTGGGTTTTATGGGCTAGTAATCATCGATGTGATTTATTGAGCGCCTACTGCATGCAAGGCACTTTACATATATTACCTTTGTGCTTTCGGAGACAGTGCGTTTTTCACGGTAGCACTTATCTCCATTTGAGTCTCCACTTCTGTGTGTGGCTAATTGATTAATGCCCGTCTTCTCTATTAGGTCCTCACCTCCATGTTGATGGGATCCTATTGATTTTTGTTCCCCACTGTTGCCCCAACACTTACGCCAGCCTTGACATAACTGGGCACAAAATAACTGTTTTGTAGAAAAAAATACCAAGGCTAGATACATGGGAGTATGAATCTAGAACTAAGGAATGGGGAAAATACAATGGTTGGTTGGTTGGTAGAGCTGAGAATATAACCTAAGCAAGTAAACACTCCTTTTCAGCACGCCTACCGCCTCAAAGTGTGTGTGTGTGTTTGCGTGTGTCTCTGTGTGTTTGTGTATGTGGAAGAGAGGCTTTTCATATTAAGTTCTCATTCTGTAAGGCTGAGATGGCCCTAGAACATGCATTATCCTTGCTGCTGGTTATAGAGCTTTGTGCCATCATCCTCACAAGCTGCAAGTAACAGTGGAAACGCTGATAACTTCCTGTCTGTTGGAGGCAAGAGCATCTCTGTCAGAAAGCCCTGGCAGGAGACATGCCCCTTGCACCTGCACTGGTTGGCAAAGGTGAATACATTGGCCCTTTTAGGCAGGCTCTCCAGGGGCTACAATCTTTGGATCTTTGATGGGTCTTCCTGTGGTGTTGATACTCTTTGTGGTATTGATACTTATTGTCTATCTTATGGGAGAAAAAAGTTCTGATTATACCTCTGTTTTTGGGGGCAGATTAACAGTATTTTTTTCTGCTCAGAAGATATCCTATACCCCCACCCAACCCCCGTCATATTTATCCTATAAGTGCCAAGATGCAGCTTGGAAAATCTCCTTGGCTGTTGAACAGATCACAGAATCCTGCCGAGAAGCAGCTCATCAGACGTCAGCTGTTCCTATGCTCAGCTATGAGGCCGTCCAGTGCTCTGGCAGCCAGAGTGTGAAGAGAAGGTGCCATCCTCGTGCCTGCCCTCCCTATCTAATCTGAGGCCTTAAGCTCTTCCTCACAGGCTGGCATGCCTGTGATACCCTAGGGAAAGTAGTGTGATGAAGGATTTACATTTTTTGCAGTAGCCTCCCTGATCAAGCACTATCCCATAGCTGCTGGGTATGGAAACAAGTTCAGCTTTCGGCCTCTTTGTTAGGTTGAATAGAGAACTCCATGCCTCTGGCTTACCTTGGCTAGGTAGCACCACTGAGGGAAACACATTCCTGAAAAGGGACCCCCCTCCACTGCTGAGTTGGCAGTGCCTCCTACAGAAGGAGCGATCTGATCCCTTGATCCATCCCCACAGTCCTTTATCACCAGCTCTCATATGCTTCCAGATTCCTTGCGAACCACAGGCCTTCCTCCTTGGATCTTTGACTTCTAGACTAGTTCATATTCAGTTCTTTGAAGTGAGTAGAACCTAACATCTTCTTAATCTTTTTGCCTGGCTGGGACATAATGCCATCATTTTTGTATGTATTTAAGATTTGAATATATACTTGTGTACCTGGCATTCTGATTGTGCAGTGGTAAGAAAACATGAAAGGATGCATTAGAAAAGACGTGTTTGAGTGAAAAGCTCTCAGTTGTTTCCCTTTACAGGGCTCAGCTGTGCCCAAACTGATTGTGAAGATGCTTTCATGAGATGAGAACTTCCGAGCTACGAGCATCATTATATTATTGAAATCACACAAAGTGAATTGGCAGGTAGCTGTAGTTCATCCTGATGCCACTTACTGAAGAGCCTCCCCTAGTTCTTTCTCCTCACTAGAACAGACAAGACACGGAAAGTGGGAATGACAGATGAGAAATATAGAACAGCTAGAATTTTCTTAAAGCACACCATGTGTTTTCTCACATCTGTCCTCTTCTCTACCTCCCTTTAATTTTTAGTTTTCATTTGTTTGGCATTGGGCTTTTTGGGGGGCATTGGGGAGGTTGGTGTCTCTAAACTTCTTACCTATGCTTTCGGCCTTCCAAAACATAATGATTAAAAAGTCCAGATGTGGGAAGCCAGAAATATGAAAGAGGGCTTATATTCTGCCTTTTCTTTTATATATATTATATGTCTAATAAAAATCATTCTCATTTTGTAATGTGTTCGCATCATGGTCATTGTTCTCATAAAACCTACTGTATTTTAAGAAATGATACAATCTATGAAGCATTTCCCATTATGTAGACACCATGTCTTTAAATTATAGCAATTTCTTAAGATTTTAAGGCAAAATGAGCTCTTAGAAGTGTGATTAATGGCAGGGAATGAGGCTAATGCTGGGTCAACAGTGGCACTCCATTACAAAGAAGGTTGGGCTAATAAAAGCATCCATCTTTTGGACCAATAAAGCATTTGAATGATATGCTTATGGTTCTTATCATAGCGTACTCACTTGGTATTGAATAAACTCTGAACTTGCTTTGTGGAAAGGCCACAAGCCTCAAGTGGCTGATGCCCTGGCTCTTTGCTGAAGTCAGAAGAGGTGAGGCTGTGAGAGGCCCAGTGCAGGAGCTGTGGATGGGATGTTTAACATGTCGCCGTGCGCAATACAGTCCAGGAGCCCTATTTGGTGTGAGACAATCAAAGAAAATCTTACTTCTCAGTTGAGTATTTCCCTAGTAGTGTAAGTGTACTCTGTAGGTCCTTACTGCTTCAAGTGGCATTTCCAGAGTCATGAATTCATCTCGGAGTCTCATAAGTCCTCTGTGCCTCCTCCAGTGTGTTCCCCAATACATAAGCTTGCATTGTTCACTAGTGATTTGGAAAGGAATTTTAGGTAGCTCCTGAATGATTCATAAGTTCTCAATATTGTAGTTTGATACTAAAACAATTTAATAATCTAATTTTCAAATGTATCATTCATGTGTGTGTGTGTGTGTGTGTGTGTATATATATATATATATATATATATATATATATAAACATTTTCTGTGAGTTAGTGTGAGTGTATGTGGGCAACCCATGGTGAACATGGTGAAGGTCAGAGTACAACTTACGATAGTCACTTCTCTTCTCCTATGTGGGTACTAGGGATGGAACTTAAGTCCCCAGGTTTGGTGGCAACCACCTTACTGCCCAAGCCATCTTGCTTGCCCATTTTCAGATATCTTTAAATCCTTCTGACAAAGCCAAAGAGAGCATTGGGCATGTGTATATTTAATGTGTCTTTACCAAGTTTCAGCTCCTTATTAAACAAAGGAAGGCTGTGGTTCTTATCAGAGAACAAGGGGCTCTCTCGGTTGACTTGTGTCCCCTTAGTTGACTTTGCTACTTGTGTGCCAAACTCTTTGTCTTGTATGGAGGGTTCCATGTTGCCTTTCCCTTTGAAGAAGTGACACAAAATTTCCCCTGAAGAGACATTTGTTTATCAAATATGAGCCATTTTTTAAAAATAGCAGAGAGTAGGTGTGGATGGAAATGACAGAGGAGGAGGAGGAGGGGAAGAAATTAGGCTTGGGGAACTGGCCCCAGTGTCCGCTCAGATGACACACTTGAGAGTCTCAGAGAGTCTCAGCTTTCTCCCCCCAGAGAGAATTTGTGAGAATCAACCAGACTTTCCAATCTCAAGCTCTCCTAGTGCCTCTTGAAACTTTGTGAAAAACTGAATGAAGAGCTTTTACTAATGGACTATCTGGAATTGCAAGCTGTGCCTGTCCCACTTTGTTAATATCCAGCAAGTTCATCCCACCCTCAGGCAGGAGAGAGAGGGAGAGGGGAAAGAAGAAGAGAAAGGATGAGAGATTGGAGAGGAGGGATGGGCATGTGGGTTTTGGGGGAGTGGAGGAAAGGGTTCAAGGGCAGATAGT
Source organism: Grammomys surdaster (assembly GCF_004785775.1). NCBI lineage: Eukaryota > Metazoa > Chordata > Mammalia > Rodentia > Muridae > Grammomys > Grammomys surdaster. The sequence goes on along the minus strand of NW_021604665.1, from coordinate 7,800,378 downwards.
GAGCAGCCACCGTTGCCTGAGGCAGAAGGAAGGCTAATGCAGCTTTTGTCTTTCGTACTGGGACATCAGGTCCAGCTCTTTGCTCTGCATCGCTTCCTTGTCATGCTGACCACATCCATGGTGGAGAGAGCCTGGAATGTGGGAACGTTCTGTTCCTCAGCACTGGAGGAAGAACCTCTGCCGTGTGCTTGCGTCATCCCTTAGTTGAGCAAGCTGGGCTTGCCTTCTCTAGGGCAGTGGAACAGTTCCTGTCCTGCAGGTCTTCTCCAGGCACAGCAGAGGCATTTCAGGGTGCTAACCAGTCCTTGAGCCACAAACTTTGGTATTAGGGGGCTCTGAATGCCCAGTGGGAAATTGTTCCCTAAGCAGGGAGCGCTGAGGCCTTCTTGGCTATTTTGTTTTAGGCAAAGAAGGCTGTGAGCAGAGGACACTGAGAACAAACCACAGCACAAAACAAAAACACCAGAGAAAACACTGGAGATGCTTTGTAACTTCAAGTTTGCAGAGCAGAGATTAGATAATTGAAGCAAGGGCCATCGAAGGCTGAGATTCCACAGTGGCTTGAAGGTTGGCGGTGTGGGTGTGGGGGCGCAGACAAAGTTTCTCATTACCCTGTTTGAGACAGAGACGAAAAGGCAAATAATGTCATGATGAATAATGTCATTGTCAGAGTCCTGGGGTGTGTCTCTTTTAAAAAATGTTTTTTTTTCTCATTTTTAAATTTTGCTTTGGATAACCAGCAGACAGTGTTTTGCCATATTTTATACTAGCAGAATACAGAATTTTAAAAACTAATTAACTGATGGTAAGTGTAAGATGTTAGATACATTACCAAACTGTTTTTCAGTATGTTTTGCTTATTAGATGTTAAGTAACAGAGGGATCTTCTTCACACGCACCAAAATTAAGTAGTTTAATGATATTACGCTATCTGTAAAATAAGTTCAAACTAATGCTTTCACTGTAGATTGAATCCCTAAATATAGCACTTCTGACAAGGTGTGATAGCGTCTTTCTAACTTGAAGTCAGCTAGCTATGTATGGCAGTTTACATGGGAAGTGAATCTTTGAATATTAAATATTTCTTCTTAATGGACAAGGAGAATTAAATCACTCTGACTTTTGCAAAGAATACCATTTTTCCCCTAATGCTAATCTCACAAGAAACTCCTGGGCAGAGTAAGGTACCATCAACTGACTCTTTTATTCATTGTTTCTTAAGGACACTATCTTCATGTGGCATAGTTTGAATTTTGGAGAGTCCTTGGGGGTTCTACCCATGTATCTGTTGGCCCAGTGGGTTTACAGAAGCTTTGCATATGGAGGGAGAAAGCATCAGGGTTTCCATTCTGGAAGAAACACCCAGAACCAGGATCTATGTTTGACCCATGTATTTCATTGATAAAAGAAGACGTGCCCAGGAGATGAGTGCAGAGCTTCTGAAGTGTGAAGACGCCATAGGCTTTTTCAAAGCCAAGTCTAGAGCCAGCCCTGAATATTTTACCCTGAAGAAGCCCATGTTGGTTTTTTATCTGCAAGTCATGAAATAAAACGGATTTTCCTAAAGTTGGCCTGCCTTATTTGGAGTGTCCTGTTGTATTTCTTCTAAGGGGGTACATGTCCTTGAGTGCTTTCTTTTCTCAAGGCTCTAGGTAATGTCTCCAGGAAGGAGTTAAGCAGGTTCCCCTTGCTTCACTCTGGCTTCCATGATGAGTAATGGCGGTTGGTAACGGCAATTGTTGTTTATCCACAAACATGGCATTGTGCAAACAAGCAGGCCGTGTCTCCAACCAGTTGGATTTCCTGGTGGTCAGCAGCTGATCCATGTAACTTACAACCTTCCCGGCTCTCTAAATGTCAGAAGAACAAGGCTTGTGTATCTTGCCTCCTTTCCAGCTGTTTACCCTGCCATGCATTTGCCTCCGTACCTCGACCTTGAATCTAGAGAAGCTGCCCCTTTCTCCTCCCTGGTTCTGTTTGCTTTACCCTGCCCCTGGTGTCACCTATGAAATCTGTTGATTATTCCACCTGGTTAATGTTAAATTGCTCTGGTAAGATGATGTGTTTGTTCATAAACACAAATGCTGGGCCCCCTGTTTACTGTACCCATGGCAGCAATCGTTATTAAACAAATATTGCTTTGTTTGCGGGTGGAAGCAGCAGTTTATCCTGTAAGGTCTGTTTAAAAAGAAGAAGGAAAAAAAATACACTGCACACAAAATACACACATACAAGACTTAAATGCTAGAATTTCGATAAAGGAAGAAAAGGGGAGCCTGTCCCTGGAATGCGGTTGAAAGCGCCCTAGGTTTGCTTTTCTTATCTCTTGCTTGGATGAAGGGGCCGGAGAGATTAGCGACTTGTTTGGCTTTTCTAAGAGATTTCCTTAGTGTAATGATATCTATGCAGTTGTTTGCTTTCTTCAGAGAGGGGCGAGATCTCCTGAAAGGCCACCAGCTCAGTCATAGAGCATCAGATGGCTAGGCAGTTCTTTGTGGAACAAACAAGGACCTAGAAAGTGTAGGGAGGAAAGGCCTGGACTATGAACGTGGGGAGACGCTGGAAGGTACAGCCCTCGGGCTTCATTTTGTTTGTCTCTGTCCCCTGTACTGTGATGTGAGGTTGGCTTGATCTGGGCTGTTAACTGTGTTTCCTGTGAAGTCTAAGAAGTGTGTGTGTGTGTGTGTGTGTGTGTGTGTGTGTGTGTGTGTGTGTGTG
>NW_021604665.1:7768668-7797650 GCF_004785775.1 Grammomys surdaster | reverse complement strand
GTGTGTGTGTGTGTGTGTGTGTGTGTGTGTGTGTGTGTGTGTGTGTGGAGGGGGGGTAACCTTGACATAATCTGAAAGAGTCTACTGTGGCAGAACTAGGAAGGAACTGTACTTTTAATGTCTATTTTACATATTTTAAATGATCAATGTTTATATTCTAACTTGTCTATTTTGTTTTAAGCTGTGTTTATTATGCCTTATGCCATTTCTAGTTCAGTAAAGCAAGCCTTGTCGTCTCTTAATTTGGCTTTGTCTGTGTGTGACTGTTGTCCCTTTGACAACAGGAACTTCTTTGGATAAGACATGTCTGTTTTGGTGTTTTATAGACAGCAGAGAAAACTCACCTCCCACCATCTTTGTTATTGGATTTATTATTATTATTATTATTATTATTATTATTATTATTATTGTTAGTGTTTGTTATTGTTTCTGAATTTGCCTTCTACTGCTAAATTGAATTCCACAGCACTTGGCTGAGTTAGAAAGCACAGGCTAGAGCTAGAGTGGAGGGAGAGGTGCCTCTGACCTTCAGTGGCAAAATGGTGCCTTTTATCTCAGAGAAACTAATCTGTTTCAGAGCAACTTCCGGGAGCAAGATAGATCTGCGTATCTATTAGAGTTTTTGAAGGATAAAATTAAATAATTGTTCCTTTCACACAACAGAGAGATGGAAGCTACGGGGTCCGGATGACCTCCATTCATTGTGTTGCCATGTTGCTGTGAACATATTGTTCACTCTGGTCACCTGAGTGGTTAGGGGCTACAGGCGAGGAGGCAGACACATGAAGTGTGTCATTGAACCCGCCACTCAGTGGACGTTATAAACCTGGCCGTGTGTACATTAAATTATGTGAAATATGGAAATGGGGAAGATACCCTTCTCTGAACTGTTGGTTGCTTTATTCAGCCGGGCCTTTTATGAGAGACCTTAGCTATTTGCAGGTTCTAATGATTAAAGTTCACTGCCAGGCTTTGTTAGTGCTCAAACTTCAAACCTATTTTCTTGGGTGGAAATGTGTCTTTACTGTGCTCTCCTGAGCACCTGGCCCCTTCACGCCTGACCTTCAGCCACTTCCTTGAGGCTAAGCAAACAGCCTACCCTGGATTGGCAAAGCTCCCCTCCGTTCTCATTTAATGACGTAAGCAAGGGTGGCTCAACATGCCAGGGAGTGGGCCCATTCTCTCCACTCATTTCTAGTGTTTTTTTCTAACTGAGGCCTTTCTTGCCAGCATTCTGCTTACCATTGCTATGATAATAATACCTTACTCACTTCCTGCCCACTAGCAGACAAGAGGGCAGATCAACTGGAGTCTAGTATCTCAAACTCTAAGCTACAAGTAGGCAGTTTTCAGAGGCACATGTAGGGGGTAGGGCGGGGATAGGGGCTTGTTGCCTGGACTCAATGTGGTGACTTTCAAGACCACATTGTCCTGAAAGCTTGGGAATGGTGACTGTCCATGTGCATTGCTGACAGGGCATGGGAGTAAGAAATCCTTTCTCCTTGGATATATGAAGTCTCCTGTTTTCACACTGAAAGCCTGCTGGAGAAGAGAAACCTTGGCTCTTGTTAGGACATTATTTCATTGTCAACCTATTCTGCCAACTCGTTTCTACGTCATGGGTTACAGAGGAAGTTAAACATCCTGTTCTCTACCTTTTCCAGTCCATCTCAATTGTCCTTATGAGTATTAAATACTCACAGCCATGAGATAGCCTTAAACCCCCTTCCCCAGATGATTATCTTGGATTTCCAGTAAATGAGACAGTCCTAACTGACTAGCCCTGTTAGACCTAACATGACTATATGGGGTGTGGTGACAAATGCCTCTCATTCCAGCGTTTGTAAGAACAAGGCAGGAAAATGATGAGTTCAAGGCTAGCTGCCGTGCTTAATAAGACCTTGACGCAGGAATCTAAAGATTGAGGATATATCTTAAAGACAATACTTTTTAGCATGTACAAAGCCATACATTTGATTCCTAGTCACAACCAAAAGGGAAGGGAAGAAAATAAACAGTGATTAAATGATAAAATGATTTTTCAATGACAAGTTCTTCTGAAGAGTTGCAGAAAATATGTCATTTTGAAAAGTAGGTGTATATAGTTTGGTGGCTAGAATTGATGTTGCTTTTATCTGATCAAGACATTAGACTTGGCTTTTTAGCCATATATTATATATAATATAGCAATTATCTATCAAATTTCTATTATGTTAAAGGAGTAGTTAAAAATAAAGACTTTTTTTTAAAAAATAAATCAGGAGAGAAGGAGAAACACACACACACACACACACACACACACACACACACTTCTATGGGTACCAGTGTGAGAGGCCAGAGGACAGCTTCCCAGGAATACTGTCCATCTAGTTTTAAGACAGAGGCTCCCATTTCCTAGAGGTGTCACTAATTGGCTGGCTAAGCCCCCGGGATCTGCCTGCCTCGGTCTCCCCAACACTGGGATTACAAGTGTGTGCTTCCACACCAAGCTTCATTGTGGATTCTGGAGACTGAGCTCAGATACTGCTTACAAGGTAGGCAGCTTCTTAACTGAGCCATCTTTCTACTCCAAAATAGAAACATCTTAGTTGGAGCCATCTCTCCCTCTACTTAATTATTACTATATTATATATGTTATATATATTACTATATTATTATTGTAATTATAATAAATATAAATTGATCCAGTTGATAAGCACAAGCTGGTTTCTATTAATTCTTTTTCCCTCCTCTCTGAAGCATAGGAAGGTAGGGAAATCACCAAATCACAACGACCATTTTGTGAGCTACAGCTAGTATTCTTAGTCTTAAGATCTTGAGTGTCCCCCCTTGGCCTTGGAGACTCATCCATTGTGTGCCTGCTCCTGTCATGGACCCAGCTCTCCTCGCCCTTGGAGAGATTGTGTGTCACTTCTACAATGCCCATGTCTGTTCAGGGGGACCCATGATGATCCCAACTTTGCCTGTTCCGCCCTCAACAAGAGGTCGCATTTATTTTATTTTTATTTTGGGCATGCATTTGACAGCTTTTACCAAAATCCTAGATTTTCACAAGATAGAGAGACCCCTACAGTACATGATAAAGTTGATAATACATAAATCATTTTTAACAACAGGTAATATGCATAATTTACGGCGTTACTGTGCTATCTTTTGATATTTATGATGGATAATGCTCAGTTTTTGCCCTCATATTACTGCTTTAAATTATACCACAAGAAAATTAATGAGAAAGTAGATTTATGGGTTTCATTTGTTTGTCAATTCGGAAATTAATTGGGTGTTAATTTTAGCCGTCCCTCATCAGACCTGGAGTTTAGTACGTGTGCATTACTTTGCATTCACTGTAGCCCACCTCCCATTTACTGTGGGTCACTAGCTTTGCATACATTAAAATAGCCCTGCGGCTCATTCCCTTGATTACTTTTTGAACTGCCATGCATTAGAAAATTTACGCCTTTCTGTTATAATTATGAAAATTTGGTATTGGAAGGTAGTGTCTTCAGCAACCAGACTTCGCTTCCTGAACTTGTGTTTGGGTGGTCTGTCTCACCATGAGATAGGACCAGTGGGGGCTGTGGACAAAGATTGCTATCTGAAGGGTTCATTCATGACTTGTCAGATGACTTGTCATCTCAGAAGAGCCATGATCAGCTGTTGTCATCCATTCCTCCTTGTGTTTGGCTTGTCCCCGTCAGCCACTTCTTTTTGCTGCCATGGCTCTCCTGTTTTGCTGCCTAACCCCTGAATATGGCCCCTGCTGCTGCCCACTTCCTGACCTCACTGCTGTCTGCTCCAGTGTCACCAAGTAAGGTGACATGCCTTATGATGAGCCCTGTGGCATCCCCAGGCCACAAGGCCTCCATTGAGGGGCCCTGACTTTCATCTGAGCTGTTCCATTGCTTCTCTTTGCAAGGGAGCAACTCATGAGTGGTTACAGGGTGGGGCATATTTGATGTCCTAAGCCACCCCACCATGTAACTGCACCTTGCTCCTTGAAACTCCTTTGTTTGTCTTCTGTTACCATGTAAACTTTGTGTGCATTGTACAGGAACCAGTTCGTTTGCTCAGTGAGACCCTGAAAGAAACACACATACTTTTTTAAAAAATCTTTAGACAGTGTGTTTGTATTGTTTTCTCTGAATGATAGATTCAAGATTATAAAGGATTTTGTAATTAAAAAGTCCAGAACCAAAGTTAATGCACCGTCTTCTTGCTTTGCTAACCTTTAAAGTGTTAAGTAAGGGATTAGAAAGCAAGAGACACATGTTTACTGTTTCTGGAATTTTAACACTCTTGGTCCCTCCTTCCCTCTCTCTCTCTCCCTCCCTCCTTCCTTCCTCCCTCCTTCCCTTCTTCTCTCCCTTCTAGCTTTTGTTTTCTCTTCAACATTACAGACTCCATCCCTTCCTTCTCTGCATAGGATGTGAGTGAGGAAGGGGTGGTCCTTTCACATGGCTAGGGATGGCAATACATAGTTCCTCTGCTCACTGGATACATACTTCCTCTGCTCACTGGATACATACTTCCTCTGCTCACTGTCCTGGAAGTTGCATTGCCCTTAACCTCACTTCTCCCCAGCAGTGGAGACATAGTCTACAAAACTCTGTTTGGTTTAATTTACACATCCCTTTGTGAACAGACCAAGTTCTTTAAGGGCATTTATTCTGCTTCATATAAATAATTGATCAGCCAAGTTAATTTACTTCTGCCTGACTTGGTCAACCTTAATTAACTGCCCTGGAATCAAGACCGAACTTTTTGTTAGCTTAAAATCTTTCACAAGCGTGATAACAAGGGCTTTATTTTTTCTAAATTTTCAGCAACAACACTGTAACCAAGGAAATAATCATAATAATAAAGCTGTGTTTTAATTTACTATAAATACATTGGCCTGGACAGTATGAATTTTCCAGAAGGTTTCCACAGAGGAGCTCTGTTGGCAACAACAATAAATAAGCATGTGAGACCCAGTTCTCCTTATTTTTTAAAGTCCCCTAAAAAAAAAAACAAACAAACAAAAAAACAAAACAGAAGTGAGCCTTTGAAATTAGTATTTCTGACATATTTCCAAGCAAGGTGGCAAGAGTATGGTCTGGGCTTCCATATGTCCTGACAGCCTGGAGCATCAGTCCTGTAGGGTTGCAGTGTATGGTTAATCAGATGTTTGAGCAGTTCATGGTCCTGTGCAGAAGGCATCAGGGGAAACTAGGGAAAGGCTTGGGTGAGAGGTGGCCTAGGCCTCCAGAGATGAGCTCCTCAGATTGAAGCACAACAGATACCTTAACAAAACATGATGTGCTTTCAGTTCCTAGAGGTGGAAGGTGATTCTTTGGTGCAAGCAGGAGTCCCAGAGGGAGGAGCAGAGGTTGAACAATCTAAGGCCTTGGGACCAAGCCACCTCTAAGAAAAGAGAAGACGGAGCTCCATGGCAGAGGAGGTCACACTTCACCCCAGCCCTGTGTTTGCTTCCCACTGACATAGTGTGAAGTCTATACAAAAGACAGACTTGCTTCCTAAAACATTGCTGGCCTTTCCCTCTGTATTTTTGGACCATCTCTTTTCCACCTGCCACCCTCTTGCCTTTGGTGAAATTCAGTTTCTCCTGGTCAGTGTACTGATTTGTCACTTAGCCAGGGCCTCTGTGAAGGAAGAAGTCTTGGTCATGTCTTGGTCATGTCCAAAATGAAGAGACTATATGGCTACATCTGTCTCCTAATTAACAGAGCAGGAGTTTTCTTGTCTCTGAAATGGGAATACCATTTATCTCCCTCATAGAGACTTGGATGTTTGAGATTTAAACGTATCACAGGGTTTTATATGAAGATATAAAAGTATATTAAGTGGCCTGGGATGTTTGATAGAAACACTCATGGCCCAGACAGTGTCAGAGGTACTTAGACACCCAGTCTTTCATTTTGCTCCATGGCCGTTTCACAGAGCCTCCAATTGATGTTATACCTTTTAGAAAATTAAAAGTCCTCCAGCCCATGTACTCTAGTTAGTACTTGGCTGAGGACATCCTTAGACCAAAATAATCCTTTATGCGGTTTTAGTCCCAAACCCTGTACTCTCACAAACCAAATTGCGAGCCAAGTTCCTTGGCTGCAGGCCTGCCTAACTTGTCCTGGAGAACTTAGCAGCCTGTTTTGGAGCTGCACAGAGCAAAGGAGCTGCTTCCCTTCCAACTGCATCAGAGGTGGTTCTTACTCCGCCTACTATGATGGTGTCAACCTAGGAAACTAAAACAGAGGGAAACTTTTAGACACCTGTTCTCTGGTTGCAGATCCCTGAGATCACACGGTTTGAAGGCAGCATATGCACAGCTCTGTTACTTAAAGAATATATGACTGTGTGAGCTCCTGTCTGAGGGCAGGTGAGGAGTGCTCATAAAGGCTGTTTGCAAAGAGATGGCTCAGGACTTAGGGGCACTAGCTATTCTTCCAGAAGTCCTGGGTTCAGTTCCCAGCATGCATATAGTGACCAGCCATCCAAACTTGAGTTCTAGGAGGTTCTACAGTCCTCTTCTGACCTCCTTGGACACCAGGCACACACATGGGACATACACATATATGTAAGCAAAACATTCTTTAAATCTTTAAAAAATAAAAATATATCTTTTTTTTAAGGACTTTTTCTGTCCTGTGAATCTACTCTCTGGAATAGGTAAACTTTCCAGAAGGTGAAAAAACATCTGTTTTATTTAGGCGTGTTTTCTAACTAATAATAAAGTGGATTCTATTGCTGACTACCCTGAGATACCTGTCTATCCCCTTGTCGCTGTGCAGTACTGGGGACTGACGTAGTTTTCTTTTGTTGTTGTTTTGCCTGCAAGATGCTTGCTGTACCACTGAGCTACATTCAGCCAGAAATGTATTCTCTTATGTGCCCAAATACAGAAATGGGCCAGTGCACGTATAGAAAGGAAGGCACTAAGAAAATCTCCTAGGCTTGAACACATTGGAGACAGAGAAATAGTTTCATGTTACTGGTCTCTTGTTGACTCTTTTGTATCATTCTGGGGTGGTGTTTTGTTTTCTTGGGATTTGTTTTGTTCTGTTCTATTTTGATAGATTCTTTCCATGGTGGGAAGTAAGGAGACACAGGCGTTTTCTAAAGGAGAGTAATTACTAGAAGATCTGGTCCAAAGACATAAGGAGACCCTCTGTTGTTTTTCATATTGTTTAGACCTGTTAACACCAAAGGCTATTCTTGATAAACTCCAGAATTGTCTAAAAAGTCTGTCTTTGGGTTCTTGTAGTCCACTTTGTAGCTGCAGTTGACTATGGACTAGAGGTGGATGAATTGGGAATCTTTAAATGGACATTCTTCTTTGGTTTGGTTTTCAGGCAAGTTCCAGAGACCAGACTTCTGTTAGTCGTTAACAGAGGCACCGCCTCCTCCAAGGGTGTCCCGAGTGCTTCAGTTTCCATGTGGTTGTGTATCTAGTGCAGTGGGATAGAATTAGGTGGTCCTACGTGAGGGTGATTTGAATGAAATGGTTTTTGTTTTGTCTGGCATTGGGAATTCACATTAAAGTCTTCATTATTTAAGCATTTCTCAGCTTTGATGTTTGAACTGACTGCTTCCTTTGGTGACTAGTATTTTTCCTTTCCACATCCTAGTCTGTGAACTTGGCTTGTCACCCTGTTCCTCAGCCTTCAGAAAACATGCAGTGGATGAGTGAAAGGAAAGCAGAGCATCTCCTGTCCTGTGCTCACCATGGCTAGCCATGGCACAGTGACCATGAAATTAACTCACGAGGCCTTTTTCCACTATATATATATTTCTTGGTAGACATTTTAGTGCTTTTATTTTTTAAAATTAATTTACTTTCTGGTAATACTAAGGAGTGACCCCAATATCCCATATATATTAGCCAAACATTTCATCACTGAGCTGTATCCCAAGCCTCACATTTAGCACTTTGAAATTCTGACCTTTTGTGTGGTCTGCCTAGGCAGCACCTCTCCCCAAAGTTAAGAGTCTGAAGGATTCCTCTGAAACATCAGCCCTTACTCCTGCCCTGGAGACCAGTCACCCACCAGGGGAAACATTAGCACGGAATGTGCTTTCTCACCAACCATGGTTATAACCCAAACTCATTCACTGTCTAAAAAATGGGAAGTTCTTTTTGCCCCCGTCTTTTCAGCAGTGGCATATCTTACAGGAATGACCAATTTCTAACTGCCCAGATGGTATCAAGTGTTTAGAATCCTTAAAATGTGTTTGGTGTTTGGCTGCAGCATTTCAGCACCAATTTCCTCACAGGGTCTTATAGCGATGGGTCATGTCCCTCGAGCTTTTGTCACGTGAGAGACTGAGGTTGGAGAATACTATTTCTCTGAGGATGTTGCATTGCCGCTGAGCTTCTGCACCTGATGATATTTAAATTTATACTTGTATGATGACCGCAAGTGTTTCCTTTTTAGCAAAATATCTGAATGCCATCAGACAAATTGGCTCCCCAATTCTTCTTGGATCACCTGAACCTTTCTACTTTTCCTAAGAGGGAAGAAATTATATATTTGAAACCATACTAGCCCTTGGATTGAATGATGGCCCCCTAGTCCTAAAGTAGGGGACCGGTCTACTCGTGTGGAAAAAGGGGGATAATGGAGAATGAGAACTGCTTACGTGTTTGCAACATATTATGGCAGAACTTTCATTCTTGGACAGCTAGTGTTTTAACCTCTCTCTCTCTCTCTCTCTCTCTCTCTCTCTCTCTCTCTCTCTCTCTCCCCTTCCCTTTTTCCTCCCCTCCCTCCCTCCCTCTCTCCCTCCCTCCCTCCCTCTCTCCCTCCCTCTGCCCCTCCTTATCCTCCCCACCTCTCTGTCCTTCACTCCCCCACTCCAATTTCTGGAAATCCTCCTCTCAGGTTTTTGAGTCATGATGCAAGAATCTGGGTCTGAGACAAAAAGTAACGGATCAGCCATCCAGAACGGGTCCAGCGGTGGCAACCACTTACTAGAGTGCGGGGCACTTCGTGATACAAGGTCCAACGGAGAGGCACCAGCAGTGGACCTGGGGGCAGCCGACCTTGCCCACGTCCAGCAGCAGCAGCAGGTACTTGCCTGGGAGTTGGGGTGCTAAGCGGTAACTGAGCCACCATCTATGCTGTAGACACATCTATATGCCTGTAAGCAGCATATCCTTAGGCATCTAGGGGTCCTCTTGGACAAGATGAATTTTGAAACCCTCAGGAGGTGCAAGTGTCCTTCTGAACAGTGACTGTTAGACTTGAAGTTGAATGGACCTTGAGCCACTCAATTCCAGACCTCAGCTTGTCACCTAAACTTTTATTCTTCAATTAAAATGACTCTCTGGGGGAAGAAAAAGGTTGATGTTTTAGTTGAGAAGTAAAACAGTAATTAAATGCTAGCTTAAGCCTTAGGAAGAAAGAAAATCAGAGCTAAGAGGTGAAAGAAATGGGAGCCACAATGTGTGGGGTGGAGGGAATAGTCAAATAGACCCATAGAAACGTAAATGGACATGCTTAAATAACAGGCCCATGTCTGTGAGGCAGACATCAGTTTGGAACATGACTTTCTCCTACTTCTAGGAACTAGGTTGTATGCATATGTTTCTTGGAGTCTGACATCACATGGTGTTGGCTAAAATCTCAGTGTTGCTTTTAACTGATCGCCTATCTGAACGTCTTCAACATGTCCTTGGCCTTGGGCTTTCTCTTTCCCTCTTTGCCCTCCCAGAGTGGAAGCCAGTCCTTGGGAGTGACTGTTGAAACATTTCCCAGTGGTACAGGTGACCTAAGACATGGCATTGTGTTGGTAAAAATTCAAATGTAAATAGCATTTCCCTGAAGACTGGGTTTGCTTTCCCACCCTGTGGGATCAGGAAATATTTCGAGTTTTTGCTCCTGATAATAGGGCAGGTTTTGTCCTTGATTCATTTATCTTACATGTATTTGTGACACCATTTGTAATCAGGTATTTTAGAAGAAAAAAAAGGAATGAAATATCTTGAGGAAGTTTGGTAACTTTTCCATAGAGAAATTGTTAAGAAATGCCATACAAGAAAAAGACAAACCTTCAAATTACTTTCTTAAAACTTAAATCAAATTCTTAGGGGTAAGAATTCTTCATTTGGTAGGGAGCTGTATTTTCTCTCTCTGAGACAGTTTCTCATGTAGCTAGGCTACAGGCTTTAAAATTGCTATGCACCTAAAGCTGGCCACCTCTTAAATAGTTGAATTCCAGACATGCATTAAAATACATCAGTATTTTATAGTATTAAAATAGCACTATAGACTGTGAACCCATTAGATACCAGTTGGTGCAGCATGAGACATAGAACCAGTTGAGGGAAAGGTCCGAAATAGGAAAAAAAAAAAAAAAAGCAAGTTGTCAGACAGACCAAGTCAGTTCATGGGGATTTTGAGGTATGACTTGATCTCTTTTCTTGTCACTCAACCATTTCTGCCTCCACCATGGGCACCCTGTCAGCCAGAATTGATGTCACTCGTGCTGTATTAATTTTATGCACTTAAGTTAACATTTGATGGCTGAGTTCTAAACCATTCACGTTGTTAGCAAATACTTGTGTTAACATACATCTGTGTGGTAGCCTCCTGGTTACTTTATGGTTACAGGAGTAGTTAATATTTTTAGAATACTGTCTTGTATGTCCTTAGAAAATGGAAGTCAAGATCAGCCACTTCTTTATGATGTGTTTGAGATGAGGCCCATGCAATGTGCACCCCAAATCATTTGTGCCTAGAGAACATCAGGAGTTAGTGGGAGAGTAACTTCTTTTGAATTTTACCTGATAGGTGGACAATTAATTATTCAGAATATTGAAATATTTAACCAAGGAGCCAGCAGGTAAAATTGCTGGCCACCAAACCTTAGAACCCAAGTTTGATTCCCTGCAATCCCCTCCCTCTCTTATACCCAAATGTAAAGATAAAAATGTTTAAACAAATAAAAAAAGTATTTAACCAACCACAAAAGTTTACATATTCAATACACCTACTACTCACACAAAATCCCACCCTACTCCAGAACAATAGCATCAGTAACTCGTGAGTGACACAGAAGAAAGTTCTGGAAGCACATTTCAGTTGCATCTTTCCCCAAAATAATGAGTCACCAGTGAGTTACCTGGGCACGAGACCTAGAGAACGTGTTGTTAAATAAATGGTCTTTCATGCAGTGTTCAAGTACTTGATTTTTGATTCCACGTTGGAGCTTGAAAATAAATATTTTACGGCAATTTTCTGTCTATTTGTCACTGATATGTTTGAGGGAGAAAGGCATCCGTCGGGTCTAGGATTGTGACTAAAGCCCCACTTATTGTGGTTGGCGAGCCCTCTTAGGCCGTATAAAACATCACCAGCTGCTTTGAGTCACTGTATAAGGGAAGCCTATGCACAGGTTGCTTGGGGGAAAATGGGATTGTGTAGAAAGGTGACAGAAGAAAAAGTACAGGCTCACAAATATTCCAGGACCTCAAGCTCCCCAACTTCTCTGCCGCCTGGAAAGCAGCAGCAATTAAACCGTGTTGAGGAACGGTGAGTTTCACTGGTAGACCTGCGTGGTTTTCGTCATTTTCCTCCCGCAGGTTTTTTACTCAGAGTGAGAATGGCAGAGAGCGCCGAGAAAGTCGCAGCCATGCTGAATTCATTACTGCGGTAGTCACACAAAACCACGGATAAAATTTCAATATCTGCAGGCCACAGTTGAGTAAACAGTTGCACTGAAATTTAATTCCTGTTGACTTTTCCCCCATTCCTCGCCAGGGGCACATACTGATTCCGTAGTACAAAGACAACAGGGGTTACAGCTTTGATTAATGTAGGACAGTGGAACAGAGTTAGAACTGTAAAATATGTCAGAAGTCCGTGGAACACAAGGATCTGGCTTCAAGCTGCCTGGTGTAAAAGCGAGTTAATTACACTGTGAGTCAAGGAATGGTTCTGAATATTCTGCTTGCACCAGAGCCTTTTGGTGTTATTCCATGGGGGTGCGGGTGGGTGCCGAGTAAGCTCTCTGTTGAGCTCCTTCTTGCCAATCATGACTACAAATTACAGCAAGTGCCCTTTTCAGAAACTGCAGCTCCCACAAAGAGCCACTACCATAGTGATTCCATTGGCTGCCCAAGTCGAGTCCCACACAGAACTTGTTTTAACGAATTATCTAGTTGACAGTCTGGAGAAATGGGAGGACTTTGCTTTTCCATCCACTCTCAAGAAAAAGCAGAGTGTCTGGCAACCTTGTCCCACAGGACAGCAACTGTTGGGAGATGAATCTCCTCTGAAGACAGGGAGCCCTGCAGCCTTGTGGTTCACTGTGGCTCCACTGTGCACAGCACTGCCCCTGCTCTCTAGGCAAATCAGCTAGGCACTCAGTGAGGCTGGAGGGTGCATCATCATTCAGAAAGCTACTAGCCAAAGAAAGGTGTGGCCACTAGTTGGAGGAGCCCGTCCCATACAAGTGCCCTGTCTTCCCTCCTCAAAACAAAGTATATTGTCTCAATAATGTTTCTATTTATATACAGGCCCTGGAACTACTACAGTGTTTTTTTTTTTTTAATAATGTAATTTGATAGCATTTCTGAACATTCTCTTGGAGCCCTTGAGTAGTCCTTTTACCCTATACCGTGACTGCTTTTTACTTCCTATTATGCCTGCCCCCATTTCTGTCTCTGAGATCTGTGTTGGGGGAATGCCTGCTCCATTATGGAACTTAGCAATAGATACTATTATTGATTGTTAAGGTTGTATTCCCTCCCTCCTTAAGGGAAGGATTTTAAAATGTCCAGAGCAATTTCATAAACTGTGTGGATTAATGCATTTGAAAAGTCTTGAATTCTTGAAAGCAGGATTTTATTTCCATATTGCTGCAAATGAGAGCTTTTTCAGATAAGCATATTACATAGAACATAATGTTTAGAAGTTTCTCCATATACAGCATATGCTGGCAGGTCAATTAACAGAATGCATACCAGAAAATGTTTATTCAATAAAAATGAATAGCTGTTAAATAAAACAGCTATTTCTTAACAACATCCCCCTTTTAAATGATGGGTGCTTTCTTTTGGGGGTGTGTGTAAATTTTTTGATGCCTCTTGCCATTTTGTTGTGTGCAAATCAGGAGAGAGTTTTGATGGCTGTGATTTTGGGGTGGCTGTGGTTTTGGGGTATCATTTTATATAAGGAGAATGGGTGAGAAAGGCATTTAAAAAAAGATATTCCATGCTTGCAACTTGAGAGCTTGTTACTTAAGGCGGAATAAGCAAGCAGCGGTCTTATATTTTGTAGCTTCTCTGACATTTGATTTAAAATGTTGGCGGTTTTGGTCAAAGAAAGACTGTATGTTGCATGTCAACATTGTAAACAAAGGGGAAAGAATGTTCAGTGACTGGCAAGGAGGTAAGGGGGAGGGGAGTGTAGGGAAGGGCTTGCCAAAGCATCATGGGAGGGAGAGAGGGAGTAAGAGGGTCCCACTGTGGCTGTGGGAATAAGAGAGAGGTAGAGCCTGAGCTCTCAGAGTGAATGAATCAACTCTCTAGGACACGGGGATACAATGTAGTGACGTACTTTCAGAGGAGGTTTAGAAAATGGATGATCAGAGGAATGTGGCAGAATCACAGATACTTACACAGTGGGATTAACAGTCAGCTCCTTGTAGGCATGGTTCTGTTAACAGGTTCAACTGTGGATAGAAGATGTTCAGGAGGAAAATGGTATCTTGAGCTGAACATGTCTATATTTTCTTGTCCTTAGTCCCAAAGCACAGGTCTAGCAACTACTTACATGCTATTTGCCTTGTGTTGGGTTATCATAAGTAATGTAGAGATAACTCTAAAATCTGTGAGAAGAGGGTGGGGGTAGGTTCCATGCAAATCCATTACTGAGTCATACCAGAGGTTTGAGGATCCATGGAGCTGCATCCATATTAATTACTTCTCTCACTGCCATGGCAGAGCACCTAGGACAGCACTGTAAGGAGGGAAGGATTTATTCTGGCTCACAGTAGTCCATCATGGTGGGAAAGTTACACTGAAGGAGTGAGGAAGGAGGTGGTTCCATTGCACCTGCAGTCAGGAAGCAGAGAGCCATGACTGCTGGTACTCTGCTCCCTTTTCCTGTCCAGGACCCTAGGCCATGTGGGGGTGTCTCCCACATTTGGGTCTTCCCACCCCCATAACCCTAATCTAAGTACCTTCCCAGTCACACCCAGGGATCTGTCTCCTAGTTGATTGTATGTTCTATCAAGTTAACATGAATATTAACTGCTCTGGTGCCCATATGGACCCCAAGAGACTCACGTAGACACCAGAGGGCTGGTTAGAAAAGGACAAAGGTGTCTATGCTGTAAGGTAATGTAAAGTTAGCGGATCTTGGTTTTTAGCATAAAAACAAGTACTTAAAAGTTTACCTCTTCACTTTCAAAATGGTAGCATGAAGCTCTTCATTGGTCTCTGTTACTCAACTTACCAGAGGGCACTGAGCTGGAGAGAGGCTGACTGCTTCATGTGCAAAGCACTGCCGTGGTTCCTCGTGCATACCACCTTCTTTAAGGGAACTGTGAGAAAATTCCGGGGCTTATCATTATTAGTTTTGCTTTGTACAGAGTGTCCCAGACACAGCGTATCCAGGAGTATGGGCGTGAGACTGAGGTATCAGTCTAAGTTAGCTCTGACATTCTGCTACTTTTCCACTGAAGTGACCTATTCCATTGTAGCTGCCTGGGACAGCTCTTTTGTTGCTGTTGCGAGGAAAGAAATGATGAAATCCTCAGCACCCTAGAAGGGAACTTTCTGGAAAGCTGGTATAGAGAAAAGTATTATTAATATCAAGTGCCCTACCGGAACCCAGTACAAGTTAGAAGCTAACGTGTTCTTTAGCAGCTAGGTGAAGAACTAATTCTAATTTTAAAGGATTTTCTCTGTTGAAATACACTTTTATCAGAGACATTGCCCAGGTCAAATTAAAAAACAAAAACAAACAAAAAACATTGATGCAGAAAAGTATATGGTAGAAATCAGTGAAGCCCATGTTAGTGAAACCCTGCAAACAAATCGAAAGAGAGCAGAAATGAGAATTTAGATAATTCTGGTAAGTAAAGAAAAACCAGCCACAACAAAACACAGCCCCTCATCCCCTCTTTTTCTTAATTCTTCTGGTGTCTATTTCTGGAAGAAAAAAAAAAGCATATTTTACCCTGAATACTAAATTTAGCTCTCTCATGTCTGTTGATTTAGCCCTGCCTTCCATCAAAATATTGTTTTCAAAGATTTATATAACTTGCAAGCCTCATATGAAATGCTTTCAAGTTGTGATTGCTGAACAGTTGTGTGTCATTAATCTCTCTCCATTGAAAATTAAAATGGCGTGGGAGACTAAAGGGGAGAGGGGCCTCCCACATGTTAAGAGATCATGAGAATAGAACTCCAGATGACATCATCTTACTGGGAGTGACGTGTCTGCTGTCAGCTTTGCTTCTCTGAGACGGTAACTTTAAGCCCTGATATGTTAACTAATAAAGAATAAAATAACCCCATTCTAGCTTGTCTAATCAAAAGAATCTCTTTTTGAATTCTGAGGAGATAGGATTTCAGCAATAACCTGTTGACAGTTTATCATCAGGGGTTTGCTCTGCAGTGCTATCCGGCCTCTGGCCTCAGAAGCCTGGGACCCCTCATCACTGTGTTGTAACTGCCTGGCTTATCGACAGCAGAGCCGTGGGGCTGAATTGGAAAGTTTGGATGACGTAAACATGTAGCCACCCTGATGGAGTCTAGTGTACTTTTAGCTCGTGCATAGATTATCTGATAAAAAGGGTCTCAAGGTGACTAACTCCTTTTATGACGAGAAAGAAGGGCCATATAAATGGGAGTCGTCCTTAGAGTCATGTGGAGAAAGTTGATGGAGAGGTCTGAACTCCCTGTTCCAGTTTCTTTCATCACATTGACGTCAAACTCAAATCTATTGTAATTTCAAAGTGTCACAACATTCCAGAGACCCTTGTTAAACTCTGTGTTTTATTCACAGAAGCAGAACCTGTGTTATCGTTTTCCACCCCCTTTAAGTGTGCTGTCCTGTGTTATAAGAACAGGTGTCACTGTGATTGGACACCTGAGAGAAACCATACTGGGATGGGATGAAAAGTTTATTTCATGTCATGGTTTCAAAGATTTCCATCCAGAATCCTTGCCTCCATCATGCCTGTGCTCAGGTGGGACAGATGCCAGGGTGATGGGCACATCTGGCAGAGCCACTCATCTCATGCTGGTCAGGAAACAGAAGTGCTCAGGACAAGACTCAGTGTGAAGACATGACCCCAGCGGCCTACCTCAGCTACCTAAGCCCTATGTCCTGAAGTTTCCAGAACCTTCCAGAATAGTGTCACTAGATAAGGACCACATTTTCAGTACAGGATCCTTTGTGGGGAAAGGGACATTTCTTTCTAAACCTTAATTAAATGGAGTACCAGGCAAGTCCAAAATGAAATCCAAAACTAAAGCCTGATTTGATTCTAAAAAATGTTTCAGTTTGGGAACCATTTTTTGTTTTTTAATTAAATAGGAATAGTTAACCAGTAAGTCTGTGTCGATATTTGAAAGTAAAATCTTCCAAAATCTGAGCCATTTCTGAGCTCAAACATTTCAGATGAGAGTCGTTGCCCCTGTGTTTATCATCTCTCCATTTCGGCCTACAGAACTTAATTTGTTCGTTTGTGTACATGATTTTTACTCAGCCCTTTGTTGCCCACTCCTGTGGAGGGGTGACCTAGGGAGCAGACATGTGTGTGGACTGGCAGAGCAAGCTCAAAGGCCAAGAGGACTGGGCAGGAGTCAGGAGAGAAGCTGGGACCACGGAAGAAGCTGCTGGGAAGGCATGTGTACCTGTGAGAGGCCTCAGTCCCTATTCCTGTGGAAACTCTGAGAACCGGTCCAGCTAGCAGGGAAGGTATCCCTAGGAGATTGGCAGCCATTAGTCCAGCATTTAATAATGGGCCACCGCCCTTGGACCTGCTTGACTGGGGATCTGTCATGGTTCCCATCCCCCTTTCCTCCTGCACCCCCATGCATGAATTCTTTAACATCTTGTAAGTCCTACCAGGAAAGGACTCCTCTTTCTCTGATCCTTTTCAGCATACAGCCCAGCGATGGCATACTGTGGTGGGAAGACAGCCCCTCACGGAGACTCCCTTCTCAGGTGGTTTGCATGGTGTTGAGATGACAAAAGTAACCTTACCTTCTCAGCTGGGATAGTGTACACACCTGTCATTTGGGTCATTCTCAGCTACACAGCTAGAGAATTTCAGTTCTAGGCCAGCTTGGGCTTCTTGAGACTTTGTCCAAGAGAAAGAAAGAAGGGAAGAAAGAGTGGAAGGAAGGAAGGAAGGAAGGAGGAAGGGAGGGAGGGAGGGAGGGAGGGAGGAAGGAAGGAAGGAAGGAAGGAAGGAAGGAAGGAAGGAAGGAAGGAAGGAAGGAAGGGAAAAATAAAGAAAGCCAGTCCTCTTATATGGCTAAAAGTCACTACAATGGTTGTGTATGTTTATTCTGATTAATATTATCAAGTACTTTGCCTTTAGCCTTGGCCTGTTACTAGAATCTCTTGCAAGAGTCACATGGGGAATGCTGATAAAACTCCTGTGCGCCTATTGATCACAGAACGGGGCTTATCTATCTTAGAGAACAAAACTAACTAACTAAGCTGGATCTCTGATAGTCTTTATTCCATATTGACAAAAGCGTCTTAGAATGAATTTGTTTTTAAAGTGGCAAGGGGTTAGGGGAGGAGCGCATAGTGTGTATCTTTTGCTGGAAAAGTACAGTGTGTAATTATTAAACAGCTGGCACTATTGGTAAACTCATTTAAGAGGTGCAGATCAAACTGCCCAAGGATGGGAGTCTCCTCACCACATTTAAGTTGAAAAAGTAAGGGAAGTTGGATGCAAACCGGGGTCTCGCTAATCCTTCTAGACGGTCCTTGCAGCTTCTGCAGAAACTGTGTATGTTCTAACTATGCAGGGCACAGTTCTTTTTATTATTAACTCTTAAGTTTTCTTTTGAATTTAGTATTTTAATCCCTGTTGTTAAGTGTGTCCATGTGTTTGCTGCTTGTGCATGCTTGTGCATGCATGTAGGATTGCAGGCTGAGATCAGAGTATAGCTTCATGTGCTCTTCCCAATTTTGTCATCCTAGTTTGTTCTTTGATTTCTTTTTTTTTTTTTATTTTAAGATAAAACCTCTCATTGAGCTGGAGCTCACATCAGGTAAGCTAGGATTACTGACCTACCTCTTAAGTCCTGGAGGTATGCGCGCCTGAGCCTCCCCAGCAGTAAGATAACTAGCAAGCTACCACACTAGGCTGTATTCTTTTTTATGTGGGTGCTGGGATCGAACTCAGGTCCTACTGCTTAGCAAGCAAGCAGTTCACTAATAGGACTATCTCCCCAGACCCTAGCTTGCTCCTTTTTTGATGGTACTCAAAATAAGATTAACTTCTCCACACACATTCATCTTCTGCAAGGTTTCTAAAAGCACAGGACGTATGCTGCCAATTTTCATCCTCCCAGCCATGAGTGTATTATCAGTGTCCTGTTATGGTCTCTCCTTGAGCTCTTGAGCAAGGCAGAGAGTCTGCCGTTCCCACTGGATACTTCCCATGCTGCTTTGTCTTGCCCTGAACTTCTGTCTCTCCACAGAGGAGGGAAGGTGACATGATGTCTTTTTAGTCATTCAAATCCAATAACTTTTAATCTGAAGGTTAAGTAGTGAGATATAAACTAAGAGATGATAATATCAATTTTATGTTCACTGAAGGGCACAATATACCTCTTTCTAGTAGAGGGAAAATTGTGCGTAAAATGTCTTTTGCTTTCCCGTAGCAGAGCCATGCCTCTCACAGCCAAGGGAAGAAAGATTTGGGGGAAAATTTTAATAAAATAAGATGTAGCATCATAAAGCAGGGCAAGAGTGGCGTTTCGTGATTATAATTATTATATATTAATTTTTCAAGGCTGCATGGCACAGAGCAGCTCTCTTATGAGGAAGGCTCCCCCCCACTAACGCTCATTATCCTCTATAAGAACTCAGCAACCTTTTACAAGGTCAAAGACGGTGAGAGAATGACACAATGCTCATTCTTTTCTGACTATTTTTGGTCCTAATGTGTGTGATAAATAACACCTTGATAATATTGCTTACCTCCCCTCATTTTGCTCCTTCCTCCTGGTGAGATCTCCATTTCAGTGCAATAAGCATTCAACATGCAGAAGCACTGGGTGGAAATGCCTCTACCTGGTTCCTTTTTATTCTGCTGTTCGGGTCATGAGACTTCTATTTGTCTTCTAACTACAAAGTTTTATGCTGCGTATTATGTGTCTATGTCATGTGTGCTTATGTACGGACGTACTGTAGTGTTCACCTATCTGTCAGATGGGGACGACATCATGCATGGGGTGGGTATGCTTTAGTTACCATCACCGCTGTCAAGGTTATGTTCTGTAATGGGGTGATTCATGACAGTGGTTGGGAGGGGGCATTCTGAGAGGAATCTTCAACCTGCCTCAGCTGTTTGTTGGGCACGTTCTGTGTACAAGGTGCTATGTTGAGACTTCAGACCAGAACTGGAACCAAAGAGCTATGGCGCTCAGGCCAGATCCAGCCTAGCATTCCATACTGCGGAGAGTGCTGTGTAAATGCCACTATACCCATTGTTTACTACTGTCTACAGCTGTCTGGATGCCTACACAGCTGTAGTAGTAATTTTCTCACAGATGTGTCAACATGGCTGTCAGAAACAATTTAAGGATGCAAAGATTAATTTTGTCCTGCAGTTTGTGAGGGTTGAGTCCATCAATGGGAGAGGTTACAGCTGGAGAAACAGGAGGCATCTGGTCACATTGCTTCCATAGTCAGGAAGTGGAGAGATGGATGCCGGGCTTGCTTTCTCTTGTTTATCCAGTCATTGGATGTTGCTACCCATAGTTATGGCAGTTTTCCTTTTTAAACAACAAAGCCTTCATAGATACACCTCTACAGGTGTGTTTCTGTGGTGATTCTAAACCCCATCAAGTTGACAGTAAAGATTTAACTGTTACAAGAGCCAGCCAAGGTAACCTATTACAGCAGAAGTTATATGCCCCAGAAACCCTAAAATGTGCACGGTCTTGCACTTTACAGAAATAGTAGCCCTCCCCTGGGTTATTGAGTTGAATGTAGAATATGTGGCAGATTTTCTGCTCTTAGTTTGTAGTCATTGGGGAGATGATGCTTTGTGTGTGCGTGTGTGTGTGGCGGGGGTTGTCTGTGAGTGTGCATATGTGTGAGTGTGCATGTGTGTGAATGTGTGTACGAGTGTGTGAGTATGTTGCATGTGTGTGCTTGAGTGTGTGAGTTTGAGTGTATGTGAGTGTGTGTGTATCTGTGTATGTGTGTGAGTATTTTGTATGTGTACGTGTGTGCTTGAGTGTGTGTGAGTTTGAGTGTATGTGAGTATGTGTGGATGTGTGTGGGTATCTTGTATGTGTGTACCTGAGTGTGTATGCGCTTGAGTGTATGTGAGAGTGTATGTGAGAGTGTGTGTGTGTGTGTGTGTGTGTGTATGTAGGAGGTCTATATACATATATACATAACTTACAACCTTGGCTTGCTGTTTCTAGTCTGATGCAGTGATAGGTGGGTGTATTCATATTCCCGTTGTTCTTGTTTTCAGTAATTTAACTGGTAGTGTCTTACACATTAAGAAATTGGACATTAGTAATAGTTAAAAACCCTTCAGGCAGCCTGCTGAGGAAATGGGGATTGGACATACTAGGTGAGTCACTGAGAGAGCAGCTGTCCTCAGCCACTGCTCCCTTGCTTCCAGTGTAGGCTTTCTCCCATTCATGGTCTCACCACCAGACACCACAGAGAAATACTGCCTCCCCTCTCTCCTTGCGTTCTAGGAATTCACAGTCTAATTGAGGTGCAATAAGATATAGAAGCACATACATGAACCATCACTAGAAATCCTCATGCTCACAAAGATAAACTGAAGGAGACATGCGTAAGCTAATCAATCGATAGAAGAGTGATTTGGGTCATAAATCCTCAGTGGCCTGGAGAGAAAAAATCAGTATCTTCATGATGAGACTTTTTTTTTTAAAGACTTTAGTGAAACTAGAAAACAGAAACTCAGTATGTGAACATCTGCTGGTTTATTTTAAATCTTTCAGTGGGAAATAATGGGCGGGAGATGTATTGTTGAGTTATAGAGCTTTGACTGGTGGCTTGGATAATTAAGGATCTGAAAGGTTTGTCTTTGACTCTTTTAATTCTGAGATACGTTGAGATTAGATCTGAGCTCTGAGCAACTGGTGGCAGATAGTGAGCTGAGGTGTCTTCATCTCAGACCTGAGTTCACTGGGCTGCAGGAGATAGCTGCTGGAGTCTCTCTTAACATAGCCCATGGTGTGAGATTTCCAGGGACGAGATGGGGCCTGCTAAGGCTGGCTTGTTTCCTTGGTAAGGTCTATATTTCCTATGCTTTAATATCAAATTCTAGCTACCTCCCTCATCCTATAATTAGAATAATTGAAACCTTAGTACCTGATTTGATAATAGTTGTCAGATCTGAAGATTGTTGCTCAATGCACTTATTAACTGTATTTTCCAGAAGATGGAGTTAGCTTTGTTTTTTTCTGTCACATAGGCCCTATTATTCCTATTGTCAAGCAACACTGGCTGTGGTGTGTGTGTGTGTGTGTGTGTGTGTGTGTGTGTGTGTGTGTGTGTGTGAGAGAGAGAGAGAGAGAGAGAGAGAGAGAGAGAGAGAGAGAGAGAGAACGAGAGCGTATGCATATAGGCATATGTGGGTGCATACCTTGGGGAGGCATGCATGGGTCATGCATGTATGCATGTGCATGTAGTTGTATGCATGCATATGTGTAGATACATAATTTTGCAGTTCTGTAGATGACCCTTCTCACTCATTCTGCAGACATTTTGGTATGCTAACTTGTTCAGTCTTTGGGCAAATATTTTTACATGTTTCCATGATTCCTTCATATTAACTCTTTTAGTAATCTGTGTCTGACTTGGAGTAGGGCTCTTCTTTTGGCCCTAAATACTCAACAGCATGTTCCTGGAATTATTTCTCAGGTATCACAAGACATCAGTGCCCCAGCCAACTCTGAGGAAAGCTCTGGAAGGCATGGGGTCAGGTTAAGCCTTGAACACTGAGAGCCATTTCACATTCATTCATTCAGGTGGCTGTACCAGCCTCTACACTCTTGATTTCTCCTCACTGCAGAACCCTTGTGTGAGGCAGGTCCATGATAAACCAGCCAGGTTCATAGACTTGATCCACAGAGCATGGACAGCCCTTTGTGGCAGGCATGTGAGTTCATGCCGACCATTCTTGGGCAGTTTGTCCAAGACTTTCAGTAGACTCACTGCCGTTTTAGTTCAGAGATCTATCTATACTGCCTGCTTTGTAAGGAATCACATCTTTCTCAGAGGTTCTTGTGGGACTGTGTTGAGAGCTTCTTAGAGCTTATTGCTAGACTCTTCCTTCAGATTTCTCAAAATCCAGGCTGGGCCCAACAATTCGCTTCTTCTGTTGCTTGGCTGGAGAGTCACACTGGTGGAATGGCTGGCCAGCAGGCAGGGTTAGACTGTGGAATTGAACTCTGGCCAGAGTCACAGTTCTTCCTAGATGAGTTATTGTAGACATCTGAAAACTCTGCACCTCAGTTTTCATATTCATCAAATGGGGACAGCATCAACATTGACCTATCCCAAGGATAACAAAGGACCAGGAAATTGCAGCACATTGTAATGTGGTCTGCAGATGACAGCTGGTGCTGTTATTATTAATGTCATTGCCACCATCTCTAAGAACTTAACCTACAAAAATAGTGTGTGAAATACAAAGAATTTAATCTATTACTGTGTTTTTTAGTGTACTGTTTAAAAGATAAACATTGAATATTTCCTAAATTTGATGGGAGAAGAAGAGTTCAGTAGGTGGTTTTGCAATAAAATCTTATAGCCATTAAGAATATCATACCTGGGCTGTTAAGGTGGCTGCACCTGGTAACGGCATTTCTCTGTGGCATGCACCAATGTGAATATGCACATATCTGTTCACATACATGTAACATGTGTTAAAAATAACATTACTTATTTAATATTTAATAACTCGAGGGCTGATCATGCTTTGTTGTGTAGGAAGGTACCCTGAATCCTGCTCTTTGGTTTAGTTGTAGGATTCTTGTTTGTTTACAAATACTTTTTGCTTTTCCGTATATCTCAAGGTTCCCATAGCAACATTAGATCTCTAGTAAAAAAGAGAAGGCGCTTTTAAGGTAAGGCCCTGCAGGAGGCATATGAAATGCATATGAAATACATGTAATGATCTTGATCTCCTATTGTGCCTCGGTCACATTTTTTTTTTCCAAAACAGTAGAATAATTTTAAGAAATTCTTCTGACATTTATCTCTTCAGCCACCGCTTGTCTGGATGTACTCTCCAGACCCACCAGTGTTCTGGATGCTTCCACCATGGCCTGTGACAAATGCAAATCATCCTTACTGAACCTCTCACTCTTCTTTGACAAAAGTCAAAACTGTCAATGCCCAGAGAGGTGGGAAATAAGGCCAGACTCACTCTTCTGTTATGCTTTTCTTCATTCTCCTCCATCCCATGTGCCTCCCAGGCCCCCTGGACACCCCCTTCCCATGGTCACAGGCACACAATTCCCAGCCGCTTCTTCAGTCCCTTCTCAGGCTACTTCCCTTTGAGAGTTGTAGAGGTAGGGGGACCATCTGACTGGATTTCCCTGTGGGAAGGGTGGAGCCCCACCTCTCACAGTTCCTGTGTGAGAAGTGTCCTGTGTGCTCAGCTCTCTGTGCCTCCATTTTCTCATCTGTAAAATGGAGCAGTACAAATGCTCCTTTCTGAAAGAGGTGGTATGATGAGTGTGATAAACAGCTCATTGTCCTTGGTCAAACTGTCACTGCTTTGAACCATTTTCAGTACTGGATTACCTACACCTTGTTTCCCATCCTTTAAGGATGGACCAAAGCCATGGCCGAGATAATACCAATCCCAGTATACTGGTCTGCTTCAGTATGGACTGGGTTATTTCTCTAGAGCGTTCCATTCTTTAGCCTGCCCCATTCACTTTCTATTCACGTATAATCAGTAGACTATTGAAATCTCCTTGGAGTCTTCCAAGGACTACGTCTCACGGATACAGGAATCCCTGTGCTTTCTGTCACTGTCTGGGTACCACACAGAAATTCATATCCAGTCCCATCTACCTATTCATCTCTTCATTTATCCTGACCTCCGTGTGAAGACTGTAGAACCAGTCCTTGTAGGCAATTAGTACCCAAATTTATCATTTTAGAAAAGAAAACACACATCCTAATCAATACAGAATCTCTACTCTGTACCCACAAGCAAGCATCACCGAAGGGGCCCCTTGCACAAATGTTTTAAATTTGGAGGCAGAGTTAAGGACACAGTTGGCCTCCAGAATCTGAATTGAATCAGGGTTTTATTTCAGATAAAAATCTTTGGGTCTCATAACTTAAAAAACACAACTTTTACTGGCATTACGCAATTTGCCACGGGTCATTTACCAAAATGTTTGTATATGTAAGCCCAGGTTCTTCTCTTTAAAAAGTAGGAAGGGTGGAGGGCAGGGGTTGGATTTTGCTAAAATCCAGGTGGCGTTCGAGTTTATATTTAATTTTAATTGGAAATGAAATACAGGCAAAGGAGGGGGGGAAAGACCCACTATGTTTTCTTTACTAAGAGTATCCATTGGGGAGGGGAAGGGCACCGGCAGCCAGATTTTAAGACGCACATTTTTTATTGGCATGTCTATTTTTTTTTTCTGGCTGAATTCTTATGCCTTCATTTAAAAAAAAATGAGTTTTCACACATGGCAGGCATTTTTATGTCTCAGTGCCACTTGCCACCCTCCCTCTGTATTTTCCATGCAGTTAGTACCTAGAACCAGGAGGGCACTCTGTACACCTCACAGAACCAAGAGCTCTCCTGGAATCTTCTGTAGAGCCCCTTTGAAGCTCCAAATGAGGTAATATTTAATTCTTGCGGTTTATTTTGATTTCTGAAAGAGCGAGGAATTTTGGAAGAAAGACGAGTAAGTGAAAACCTTTATTTCAAGCCAGAATTTGAAAGTCCTACAAAGTACAGGTACATTTTGTGAAACTGCCAGGAAACACCAGGAGAGAGACTGGGACACAGTTCCT
Organism: Grammomys surdaster; assembly: GCF_004785775.1. Taxonomy (NCBI): domain Eukaryota; kingdom Metazoa; phylum Chordata; class Mammalia; order Rodentia; family Muridae; genus Grammomys; species Grammomys surdaster. Next base: position 7,772,406 of record NW_021604665.1, on the reverse strand, counting down.
CCACCTTGCCTACAGAGCACTGATGTGGCAAGAGAGTAAAACCTTCTGTCTTGGCTCCTGTTTAGATGTGGGTGTAATCTGGGTGTTCTGAATTGGAAACTAAATATTAAATACTTACAAATTTTAGGATATACAGAACAATTTGCAGAAAAATTAGATGATGTGGTTAAGGACACAGAAAAATGAAGTGTGGTCTATGTCCTGCTCTCTGGCAGTGACAACTCTAGAGGTCTTTCTCCTTCCGTTTCAAAGATGAGTTCTCCTGACTTCTTTTTTTTTTTTTTTTTTTGGTTTTTCGAGACAGGGTTTCTCTGTGTAGCCCTGGCTGTCCTGGAACTCACTCTGTAGACCAGGCTGGCCTCGAACTCAGAAATCCGCCTGCCTCTGCCTCCCAAGTGCTGGGATTAAAGGCGTGCGCCACCAACGCCCGGCTCTCCTGACTTCTTGACAACTGTTCCCATTCCCTCTGTGGAGTTTCACTGACAGGAAAATGGCAGACACCAAGGCTGTCATCAGCCTGCACCCCAGCAGCTAGCTTTCTCACGAATTTGTTCACCTTTTTATCTCAAATTTTAATTTTTAGATTCTGTATAATTTTACTTTTAGAAAAAATTCATGGTTTTGATTTCTAACCTCATTATTAATAGTGTAAACAATGTCATCTTCTTAATAACACCCTTTCCTCACATTTGCCCGGTCTTACTAGATTATTTTGTTGTTGTTGTTGTTGTTGTTGTTGTTGTTGGTGGTGGTGGTGGTGGTGGTGGTGGTGGTGGTTTTTGTTCAGGACAGTGTTTCTCTGTATAACAAACAGTCTTGCTATCCTGTAACTAGCTTTGTAGACCAGGCTGGCCTCAAACTCAAAGAGATCCAATTGCCTCTGCCTCCCAAGTGCCGGAATTAAAAATTTGCCACCACATGCCTGGCTGCAGGATAATTCTTTATCAGGAACAATTCTTTAAATATTAACTCATTTCTTCAGTCACTGACCGATTTACTTACTTTTATAGATCCTTGAGACATAGTCCTATTGTGCAGCCCAGTGAGGTCATAAACCTGGCAACCCTTCTGCCCTGATCTTTTGAGTTCTGGGATGACAGACATGCACCACCACACCTCGCCCTCCCATTGAGGGAAAGAGGAAAACTTCAACATGGCGCCAGGACAATTTGATCATGTTTTCAACAGTGAATTCATATTAGGGGGAAGGCATCCCAAACTTCTCTGCTGTCATAGACCAATATGAGTTGGAAATCCCTAACAGAAGGTACTAGCTACAGCATTAGACGTAGCAGCTTTAGAAAGTTGGGTCAAAAACTGGTAGTCTCCAAGTTTATGTCGAATCGCTGCATACAATGGCTCAGAGTGCTTATATAAGCCCTCTGTGAGCTAAGTACTCTTTTTAATAAAGGATCTCTCTCTCTCTCTCTCTCTCTCTCTCTCTCTCTGTGTGTGTGTGTGTGTGTGTGTGTGTGTGTGTAGTTGGAATTACAAGTCACTGAGAGCTGCCTGTCATGACTTCTGGGGTCTGAACTGAGGTGCTGTGTAAAGCAGCAAATACTCATAGCAGCCGAGCAAGAACTAAGTACTCTTAAAATCCCCATTCTCTATAAGCAGAAACAGAGCTCTTACCCACATCCCTTCACACAAAATATAACTGGATGCAGCTGAACTCGAACCTGCACCTGCAGGCTCTAGGGCCTGAGCTGCTTCTCCGACCACCCAGTTGCCCTGAGCTATTTATTGTGTAGATGATCAGTTCCTTCAAGTGCTTTCTCCCATGATGCTCCCCTTCTCTCTGCACTGCAGAAGCCTAATCTGACACCCGTCCTCCTTTCCGTCCCATTTTATGTTGTGTCTGGAAAGGAAGTAGCTCAGTATTCCTGAAGACAGTAGCTTTTCCATGGCCAACCTGCCCTTTCTTCACACAGAGCCCTGGCTTTTTAACAATTGTGCCCACAGATCTTACACAACTGTAATTTGTACCTTGTTGGTTTCTTTTTCATAAGGAGAGGGTCTTGCTCTTGCTCCTGACCTGTTGTTCTGTCTCCTCCTACTGAGGACTCGAACCTGGTCTACTGAGGAAGACCTCAGCAATTTCTTCCCATTCTAAAAAATTCCAAAATTGGCAGAAGCTGGGAGAAATTGTCAGCATGCTGCGGCTAAGGAGTGGAGCCGTGGGATTCTGGGAGATTGTGGCCATGTCTCCAAAAGCCTTCTAGATTCCTGTCTCCTTGTACTATCAAAAGATAAAAAAAGATACTTTTAAGAAATGGGAAGTTGGATTTATTAATAAAACTCCATGTCAGCCATGAATAGCAGTAGTTGCAACATATTTTCTAGACAACTTAAAAGCAGCCATTCTAAGGTTGACAAGTTCCTGTTTATTGCTCTTCTGTTTTGTCCATGGAACCAAGAGGTTTATACTGAAGACTTTGTCCAGGTGCCCCAAACAGCTGTCATAGACTGACAAGACTCGGGACATACTTTCTGTGTTTTCTTTGTATTGCGTAACAGGCCTGAACGCCTTACCCAACCAACAAAAATGTATTTAGTTTTAAAATAGTTCTAGCACTTTGTGTTTCTTGGGGGTGGAGGTGGGGGTGGGGCTCATGATTAGCCCAGTCTCACTGGTGAATGAGTTAGGCCCTTGGAGGAGTCACAGCTGTCCTCATTGTCTTAATATCTGGAATCATGGCTTGTTTTGCTTTAAGAATGGTTCACATTGTTGACAGAATGTCCTTTGCTCCGAGAGGTATTTTGTGTTCCTATCTCTGTGGCTTACCTCCTCTGCTCACATTGAAGCATTCACCACTTAGCAGAGAACAACCGGTTAGCCAATAAATAAAAGATTGTACTCATGAAGGATTGTGCTAGGGCGCGCGGTAGGGATTTTAAAGATTCATAACCTACAAGTCAAACTATGTACGTTTCCCTGGCAGCAAAATATCTGTTTGTTTCTGGTTTAGGAAACAGACTTTAATGTTCATGCCTGATTTTACAGAGTTGGCACTTTATGCCAAGTTCTTCCCTTGCAGTTAAGTCAACTAACCTGTTAGCCAGTATCTGTTATGGGTTAGGCCAGAGCCCGCATGCCATGCCAGAGAGGACACTTGTAAGTCGGTCTTTATCTCATTCTCACCTATAAAAACAAGCTGGTATGTCTGCTTTTGGCAAACACAGCAGAGCAGACTGAGAAACAATCTTTGAAGAAAAGTTGTCATTGGAAATTTCCCACTCCAAAGCTGGGATCTGAGAGGCAGAGAGCCTCCTTTCCTTGCAGTGTCCCTGTGGGCACAATTGTATTGTCACAGCAGCAAAGAGACAGGTTTAGTGGGCCAAGGAGAAAACAAGCTATTTCAGTTCTCAGGAGGAGTCCAAATGGATGCTGTTGCGAGGGGCTCAGGTGCTTGCTCTGCGGCTCCTTGATGTGTTGGGGAATTCAAGCCAGGGCCCTACACACGGGATGAGTGTGTGCTGCATCCTCTGCCATCGATGCTCGGAACTGGAGGGCTCAGGCTCCTTCTGAATTCAGGATGCTCCTGCCTCTGCCTCCTAAGTGCCTGGTTTCCAGGCCTACTCTGAAGTGCACCCTTCCAGACTCCATGCAAAAATCACTTGGGGTAACCACACAAGGCTTTTCTCACAATGCTGTTCTGAAAGGCTTCTTTGGATCTTGATCCCTATTTTCTCATGTTTTTTTTTTCCCTCCTCCCTCCCTCCCTCCCTCCCTCGTTT